>NW_026571152.1:28081105-28575197 GCF_026225935.1 Boleophthalmus pectinirostris
ACCATTCTCTAGATATGGCTTCCTTTTTTTAGCAGTGTGCAAAGGACAACTGAGGTGAGGGGAGTGTTTGACAGAGAAATGAAGAGCCGAAGCAGGAAGCAGGAGCGAGATGAAGAGAGAGCACAGAAGAGATGATTAAAAACCTCATAAAAGCTGCTTGGCATGGGGAAAAGTCAGGCTAATCGGATGTTAAATAATGTGTGAAGCATAGGGCAGCTGCTGAAAGAGTGAGTGACACTGATGCATAGGAGGGAGGAAACAGAATAATATACGCTTTTACCAGTGGTGGAAGGAAACAAAGTACAAAAGTAAAAGTGCAATACTTAAGCACAATTTTTAGGTGTCTGTACTTTACTTAAAGGGGTGTTACTCTGCTCACAATACGACATTAATCAAATCTACTTTATTCAATTACAGATTTATATTATTGCTCAAAAATACCTAGAAAGCAGGTATTCTGACTATGAGCAGGGTCACCTCTCCGGAGATCTGACCAATAACTTGGTTTGGTTTGGTCTTCATGAAGGTAAAATGGTCTATTGACATACTGTGAAACATTCCGTACTAGAAAAGTTATACAATGCACCTTTAAGTACATTTTATAGTGGATACTTTTTTGTTTACTTCAGTACATTTGAGACCAGATATCTGTACTTTCTACTCCATGACATATTAGATCTGGACTAAAAAATTGAAGTTTTTTTTTATGCTTTGAGGCCTGATGAAAAAGCCGTGACTCATTTTTAGCATTTCATTTAGTTGGTTAATGTAATATGAGCAAACCAAGTACACAGAAACAGCTAGAAAAATTAAGTAATCAGTTGAATCACTTAAAAACAGCTGAACTCTTTATCAAAATCACTACATTTGATGCTTAGTTCTGAAAATCTCTGCAAAATACTTGAACTTTTTACTCTTAAAATACAATTTTAAACAGGTACTTTTACTTAATTATATTTTTTCATGTCATACTTTTACTTTTGCTTGACTAATCTTTTGCCCTTGTATCTGTACTTTTACTTAAGTAACAAAATTAAGTATGTCATCCACCATGGGCTTAAAATGGACGGATCACATTTTCAGGGAATAGAAATAAAGCACACAGCCTGTTAAAAAGGAAAAAAAAAACAATGATAAAAAGATTGTTCATGATTGAAAGCTATAATGAAGGAAATCTGGAGCAAGATACTAACATCTGCTTATCAGATTAGAGAACATTTTAACGGAAATGACTGCATCTCTTCACGCATGATTACAGCAAAGGAAATAAAGCTGGCTTCTCTCTCTGTTCATGCTCATCAGCAGCACAACATTACAGAGCAATTATTATTTTGTAGTTCTTCTCCTCAGCCTGTTGCCTGCTGAGTGCTTTCTCTGAGGTCAGAAAAAATGTCAGCGTTGAAGAAACAGTGAAGACCTAACCCTCACCCTTCTGCTCTAACTTTCATTAGCCCTTTTTAGCCAGCACAACATACCCAGGCCTGCACATAATAACAAACAGTTTTATAAGACTGGACACTCTAAATGGAGGAGCATGTATGTACGCTATGTTCTATGAACAAAGCTGCACATGCTCTATCAAGTAATGAGGTCAAAGGAAGGTTGCTGAAAGATGGGAATGTGTTTATGAAAGATACTCCTTATATTTCAAGTGTAATGACAAGTGGGACTGTGAAGTATAGTTTCTTTAAATGGTGCCCAGCAACATAACACCATGTGGAATCTACAGTCCATGTATGTATGTTATGGGCTAATTTAATGTATGTTCATAACAATTACTTCACTTGGAGCCATTCCAGATCCCTGAAGTGTCTGGAAAAACTCCTTGTGAAATCTTTAAGCAGGTCCACACTAGGGATGGGCATGATTAGTCAATTCATCGATAATTGATCATTAAGAATTTCATTGATTACATTCATTTTAATTGACACAACACAGGTTGCTGTGCGTAGTGTGACCAAATGGGGGTTCGTACATGTAGCTCTCTGCACTCAGAAGGAGCGAGCAGACACAAACAGTCGGTCAGTCTGCAACATGTCGAAGCGCAAATGCGTATTTAACGATGACTTGTACAAGAAATTCCCTGCTTTCCGTTCCGGTTGGAACAAGTGTGAGGCCATGTGCACAGTGTACAAAGCAGCACATTTGTTTCTGTGTCCAGTGGGAAAAAGCTTTACCAGGTGAGAGTAGCGCAATGTCGATGACGAGGCCCCACCTCCCACCCCCCGTACGGTGTCTTGGTTTTGACAAACGCAAATATGGTCACACTAACCTGTATTTCACTGAGTCGCGTCCTTTAATACGACAGAAGTTGACCACATCAGTGCACAAGAGTTGTTTTTTTCTTCGCTTAGTTTATGCAAATTAGCCATGCGGTTTTAAGTTTCATTTCTGTGAGACTTGTGCAAATCTGCATTAAACACATTATAATCTCAAACGGGCTGATGTGGCTCTAGAGTCGTTACGGTTTATATGTCGTAAAGTTGAATTTATTGATTAGTAGTGCAGATAGTAATAATAATGATGATCATCTTAATATAAAAACGTTAATGATGAATCGATAATCGATCGTTAATTCTCCTGACAATCGATTAAGAAAATTTAATCGAATGCCCATCCCTAGTTCGCACTAGAGCTAGTATCCAGTATTGCTCTGAGGTTAGTGTAACTCTGTAACCTACTGTCTTGAATGACTTTGGATTTTGCCATAACTACACCCAACCCATGATGAGTGTGAATGTGTCTTTAGACTAATCACAGCAGCTTGTATGAAAGTAAGTAAGTAAGTAAGTCTTTATTTATATTGCGCTTTCACAGACATTTTCTGTCCCCAAAGACACTTTACAGAGCATTATTCTGCATTCATTCATACAGCATTATTCATTCACTCTATACCTGGTGATGGTAAGCTACTATTGTAGCCACAGCTGCCCTGGGGCACACTGACAGAAGCGCGGCTGCCATGCCACTCAGCTCCATCGGTCCCTCCGACCACCACCATCACTCACACACACACCACTTTCATACTAGGCAATGTGGGTGAAGTGTCTTGCCTACACAGTGATTGAATTGATTGTATTTAACTGACCTTGACTAACAACTGTTCTGGAGACCTGTAGCATGTTTTGGGTTGATGAAAGTAATTTTGTTTCAGAGTTTTTATGTTGATCAGACGAGCACTGGTGATTACAGTGGCACTGGGGTAAAGTAGAATAGACTGTAGCAGAATATATAACAGTAGCTCATTTAGTTGAATGTTTGTCGATTGATCTGAAGGTTAGTGGTTCAAATTCTGTTCTTGATATAAACATCTTTGGTAGAATGGTCAGATCCACTGACCCTCAGACTGCCGGTTCTATTTCAGCTCCCACAGATGAATGCTGCTCTTGTGTCTTTGGGCAAGGCACTTAACCCACCTTGCGAGTGGTGAGTGATTCGTTGATGTGAAGCGCTTTGAGTGCTTGAGGGTGGAAAATCGTTTACTATTTCGTTTTGGAATAGCACAAGTAATGTAAACCACAAGAAACCCAAAAATAGAAAAGTTGCAAAATCCAGCACTCCGTCAATAGTTAAGCATACTCTAAAAAGTCAACAGAACCTAAAGTTACAGATCTGTAACTAAAGAGTCTGTGGAGGCAGTGGCTGTGATGTGGGGTCAAAGCTTCCAGAGTTTGCCGTGGGCTTTCAGCTGCTCACAAACACGGTGCCTCCAGCTTCAGTCTTGCACAGACGTTCATTGATGCTAGCCTGGGTTCAACATGTTTCTGCCCTGCAACCAACCGATCTCAATGCTAATTACAATCTTTTACTTTTCTCTTCTATCCATGGTCGGGTCTCATGGTCACACCACCGGAGCCAAGAAGCGCACTGACTGCTAAATGGATTAACAGTGAGATGGAAGTGGCTGAGAGAGAGGCGGGTGACTGATGGAATTAAGTGTCGAAGAGAAGGGGTTAGAGGGGCTGAAAACGTAGGCGCCAAACAGTGACTGATGGCATACTCCCCACTCTGCTCCGGGGGGAAGAATGGATGAGGAAACGTGATTGATAAACCAAACAGTTGGCATCAAGGTTGGAAAAAAGTGTCCACGTGAGAGATAGTGCTGAGCTGAGTGCGTAAGATGAAAAGCTTGCTCAGGGGTCAGTGAGAACCAGCCGAACAACACCGCTTTGTTGTACCTGAAATATAAAAAAGTAATAGCAAAATTGAAAGGGTATGTGAGGTGAAATAACTGGGTGAAGAAAAGCTATGCGTTCTGTTGTAAATAGAAGTAGCTATGCCTTTAAAGGACGTTGGTAACAGCAGTTGTGATTTGCAGTGGAGAGCTCGGCAGCGCTGTGATGGATGGCAGCATTGTGTGAGAACAGGGCATGCTCCTACACATGATTTAGATGGTGCGTGCGATAGATGGGAACACCATTCCTCTGTTCATTTGAATAAATGGAAATCAATGGATCAAACAGTGGTGACAGCCCAGAGGAATGTCTGGCGCTCGTAGTGGTTTCACAGATGTAGCAATGGGCATGCACACAGTTTCAGCAGTCAAACTACTCAAATCGATTGTTGGGATTAAAATATCTTGCAGTGTAGACTCAATCTCTACATATTTCATACCATTTTTATTAGAATTTTACCACAAAAAATAAAAAAGATTCGGAGTATACTCACATTTTTATAGAGTATTTTTCCACCTTCAAAGCACTGAAAGCCCTCACCTATTCACATACACTCTCATACACCAGTGTACATAGACACTTGGGGCAAAGGTGGGTTAAATGTCTTGCCCAAGGACACAACGACAGCATTCATCTGTGGGATCTCGAATACACCACCAACCTGTGGGTCGACTGCTTAACTAATGGTGTTATCCTATGAGCAGGAATTGAACCACCAACTTTCAGATCACTGGACAAACAGCCTACCACCTGAGCTACTGTCACCTATACTATTCCTCAAAAATTAAACTGAAATTTGAGTATAGCCAGTCGATTTAATGAAAGTCAAGAGGAATTTAGTGATTTGCCAAAAAAAATGTAAATGCTGCTAGGTAAAAAAGAGATTTCTGTATTCTTATTTGAATCATTCATTGCAGCTGAAACCTTGACCAAGAGTACACTCTGAAGACCGGCCGATTGTGCTTCTTTTATACCCAGAAGTGAATTTACCTGGAATCCAGACTGGAATGCTGTATATCTTAATAGAGAGATTTTTGCAGTCTGTTCATCATTCTATCCCACACATCTAAGGCCAAACTCAGACAGCTCCTCTCACCTCAGCGTTTAGTGCTTTGCCCATTGATTGATTGCAGAAATCAACAATTTCTTTATTTAGTCTGTGTTTTCTCATTTTCTTTTGTATTTTTTTCCTTTGTAAGCAGATAAGGACGGACCATCATGCATTTCTGTAATTGTTTATTCATCCTTGCATAGCGTAGGGAAAGACTTTATTCATGGCTCTCCGAGTAAGGAGTGAACTGTACACTGCAAAAATGTAAATATAGCAATGTTAAAGTTACTTCCATTAAAAAAGTTTCATCATGATTTGAGTAAATTTAGCTAAGTGAAATGATCTAGCAATGGAACAAGGCTTTTTGTACAACTCTTTGCACTTAAAATAAGAAACAAAATTGAATGTTACTTAAACTAAGAAAAACACAATCATTCTGTTAGTAGATCATTTTAGTTGAATCTACTCAAATAGTAAGTAAAATATTAATTTAAAGGTGCATTGTGTAACTTTTCTGGTGGAGGGTCTGTCAAATGCTTTTCTCCATGAAAATGTTATTCTGGCATGTTTCACTGTATGGCATTAAACCATTCTATTTCCATGGAGACCAAACGAGACTAAGTTACAAATCAGATCTGTGGAGAGGCACCCCGCTCACAGTCAGACTGCTTGTTTTTCTAGGTATTTTTGAACAAAAAGGCAGAACAATTAGCCAGGCTGGTTCCACCTAGTGCCTCCACTCAGTTTCATTTCTCTATAGCATCTAGACATACAATAGAATACAATAGACGTTCGCAAAAACCCTAGAAGTGCAAGTTCGGGCACCAGCCACTTAGCGAAGAGTCATATATTCAGTGTTGTCAACGATTCCCGAGCTTGAGGATTTAAAGCCGGAATAAAGAGACTGTTTAGTGAATTTCATCAAGGGAAAAGACGTTATTGCCCTTCTTCCTACAGAATTTGGGATAATCTTAATATACCATTTAGCCTTGTTAGCGGCGCATTACATACATCACGACCAAATAGCAGCGATTGGTTAAATTATAGAAAAGTACCTGCCTACCTTCGAGCGAATGAAAGCTAAGGCTCCGAGGTCAGACTGTTTGTACGAAGTGAAACGAAGTAAAACCGGCTGATGAATCTGGCTACAGAACAATGACATCCCCATAGAAACAAGCAGGAGATGGCCCCTCCACCAGAGAAGTTATACAATGCGCCTTTAAGTCATTTTAACTTACCTAGATATTGTTTTTTGCAGATGTAGTAGCTGGACTAATTTCCAGTACAAAAAAGTCAGGTCTTGTTCTCCGTGTTTAACCATTTAAAGTTAATTTGAATGAGATTTGAGCTTTTTTCTTGTCCTGGAGTGTGATATTGTTTGCTGCATTCATATACATTTTCTGCAGTCTTGACATTTGCTTTTGCCCGTGTATTCGTGTGCGGCTCTACTTTAGTTTGAGTGAAACAGACAAGCTGAATTGAAAGACCGGGTTGCATTAGCGTTGACTGACACATGAATAGCGCACTTGTTTGCTATAGAAGGAAAAAAGAAGTCTGAAGGAGTGCGTTATCGTGCCCTCCATGTTTTCCTTCAACAGCTGAGACTGATTCTGTGTTTTTAGGCAGTGGCAAAAAGGAAGCAGATTAAGGCTTTTTGCTGGGGGAATGCTCCCCGGATAGCTTGCATATCACTTCGCTGATTTTATTGTTCCCGTGGCGCTGCTGACTCCATGTGACCACCCACGTGCAAACACAAACTCCAGTCAGTCCAGGCCTCCACTGAGCGTGCCCCTACTTCCCCTCATGGCTCTCTAGAATTGCGCTGACTGACAAAGCTCACTATAACCCATTCATATATATATATAAATGTGTTTCTCACCTTCCACGGTGGTAGGTCTCTCTCACCCTCATTCAGCTCGGGTCCTCTACCAGAGGCCTGGGAGCTTGAGAGTTCTGCGCAGTATCTTTGCTGTTCCCAGTACTGCACTTTTCTGGACTGAGATGTCCATTGTTTTTCCCGGTATCTGTTGTAGCCACTCTTCCAGTTTGGGGGTTACAGCCCCGAGTGCTCCGATCACCACAGGCACCACTGATGCCTTTACTTTCCAGGCTCTCTCCAGCTCTTCCTTGAGCCCCTGGTATTTCTCTAGCTTCTCGTGTTCCTTTTTCCTGATATTACCATCGCTTGGTATTGCGATGTCAACCACCACGGCTCTGCTCTGTTTCTTATCCACCACCACTATGTCTGGTTGGTTCGCCATCACCATTCTGTCAGTCTGTATCTGGAAGTCCCACAGGATCTTGGCTCGGTCATTCTCCACAACCTTTGGAGGTGTTTCCCACCTTGATCCTGGGGTCTCCAGCCCGTACTCTGCACAGATGTTTCTGTACACTATGCCCGCCACTTGGTTATGTCGCTCCATGTATGCTTTCCCTGCCAGCATCTTACACCCCGCAGTTATGTGCTGGACTGTCTCAGGAGCCTCTTTGCACAGTCTACACCGTGGGTCTTGTCTGGTGTGGTAGATCAGGGTATGGGGGGGGGGCATACCCTGCAATATATATATATATATATATATATATATATATATATATATATATATATATATATATATATATATATATATATACACACAAAAAATATTATTACACATAATCGCCCTTTGGTTTTGTTCATACATGGCAATTTGATTTACTGTGCAGCCTTGGTCCTCCAGCCTCTTCTTCTGTATTTCTGTTTCTCCTTCGTGTGACCATCGCCTTGCCTTTGTTATAAATTTTGGCTCTGACCGCTGCCTCTTCCCTTTGTAAATCCGTTATTGGGAAAAGGTTAGTCATCTCTTGTAATCTCATGATTTAAGTATCCTTATTATCAGTATTATTATTATTATGCATTTATTCATTAGCAATTTTATTTTACTTGTATTTAAGCTCATATTGAGTTCTTATGTTGCTCTGTTGCTTTAATTTATTCATGAGAAGATGTGTGGGCAGATGCTAAACATTGTCTTGTCCCAGTAGTTTGGGCTGGACCGAGTAATAGATGAATATGTTGATTGTATTTTCTTTTTTTAACGGGACAGTTCCTCCAAAAGTTCCTGCTGTGTCATGTGATTCCTTAAAAACCTGCATTGTGTAACTTCTCTGGTGGAGGGTCCATCAAATACCTTTCTCCATGGAGATGTTATTACTTTGTCAGGAAGGTTTCACAGTATTGTATTAAACCTTTCTTCTTCATGGAGACCAAACCAGACCAAGTTATAGGTCAGATCTGTGCAGAGACGACCTCGCTCACAGTCAGAATGCTTGTTTTTCTAGGTATTTTGGAGCTATAAAACCACCAGTAATTGAATAAATGTAAGGCAGAGCTGTTTAATGCCATACTGTGGAATAGTCCAGGCAGAGCAATGACATATCCGGACCTTCCACCAAAAAATTTACACAATGCACCTTTAACTCACCACAAAACACAACAGGGAAGTCCAGCGGTCACATCCGTCCCACTCCTACCTGTTCTTCAAATCCTGCATCTCACTCAGAACCTCAGGGTAAACTTCTACTCAATTTCACAGCTGCCAGCCGCCACAATGTCCTAATTGAATCTGGTCTGTTTAAAGAAGCGCAGACTTACTCACTGTGTTCTCACGGGGGACGTTAGGGGACACAGGGTCAGTAGCTCCAGCTCTGGTCAGTGGCTTCTCTCCCGCTCCTCTCAGCTCAGAGGCAGTATGCTCAGATGGACAATGTTGCTCCATGAATGTATTCACTGCAGTTTAGGCAGCGATCGATGTGGAGGATTATGGCAGAATCAGTACAAATGAATGGCTTAGTGGCAGATCTGAACTTATCATTACTTAGTTTTCAGGCTCTGGCGCATAATTAGAACAACCTGACAATCATGGCCTTGAAGTCGCAAAGATTTTACACACACAAAAACACTAAATTGTTATCTTCTTAATCTTATCCAATCATTGAATCCTTTTATTAGATTTCTTTGTGATTTCTTTTTTTTATCTTATTGACCTTATTCTGGAAGTTGCCACATTATCATTTTGGTTGTAAATCTTTGCATACGGCTACCAATCTTACCAAATAAGTTACACAGACTATAAAATCATTTTCAAGCCACCAAGAGAAAGGGTAGACAGTCTGCCGCCACATAGTGCTTCCTCTCATTTTCATTTCTCTCCAGCGACTAGATCAGGAATTGGAATACACTAGATGGCTTGCAAGAACCGAGTCCGGGAATCAGCGAAGAGCCATACATTCTGTGCTGGAAACGATTCCTGAGATCGAGGATTAAAGCTGAAAAAAAGAGAATGTTTCGTGAATTTTATCAAGGGGAAAGATGTTATTGCCATTCTTCCTACGGGATTTGGGAAAGCTTAATATACCATTTAGCCCCGTTAATGGTGAATTACATACGTCATGACCAAATAGCGACTGGTTAAATTAAAAAAAGTATCTGCCTAGCATGGAGCGAACGAATCGTCATGCTGCAAGGTCAGACTGTTTCCACAAAGTGAAACCGTCAAATTTTGAAGTACAACATATTCCTGGAGTATGAGCAATAACTGAATCCACACCAAAAGCAAAATTATTCAACAAAATATATTCCAAATGTGCAGTATTGTTTAAAAATATTGCAATAAATAAATGACAATTCAAAATTTTAGTCTTCGAATCTCATCATAGTATATAAAAATAATCAAAATGGTCCCACTAGTTTAAAGAAAAAGAACTCACGCTAAATACTGACCATCTTTCATATATTGAACCATAAGTCATTATATTTATTGTGACAGGCTTCGTTGTTGACTTGTTAGTGCACATGAACATTGAACATTTTACACAAACTTCCTACTTTAGGGTTAGAAGTAAAAGTGGGCGGGGCAGAATAAGACGGCAGAGTATTGTCTCACTTTTATCCCTCAGTCGTCCAGGTATGATCCAGAGCAAAAGACAAATTCACTTCTGTCAACTGGACTAAAGCTGTAGACTTTTAGAGTAAAACTTTTGTCCAGTTGACAGAACTGAATTTGGCTTTCACTGGCAGAGTATTGTAATTTTCTTTGGCACCTTTTTGTTACACATTTTTATTTTTCTCTATGGAGCTTCCACTACATAAAAATAAATGCATAAAAATCATTGTTTATCACTGTAGTTTATCCCCCAATTCTCTGCAGACATTTTTTAGTTAAGGGCTTATGAGCATTGCATTATTTTCACCTCTTTGCACCTTTTACATGTTATAGCCTACATGTTATTTTAGATTCATTTATTCAGCTATGCATTGATTTTTGTAGATGCCTGTGTCACGTTTTCAGTGCCTGGAAGATGGAAAAGCGCTACATATATTATAAAAATATGCTTGTGTGATGTTGTTTTAAAGGTATAACCGGCCCATGTCCAAGTGGGCAAATCCTGAAATACAAAAATGCTGTCAAAGAAGATTGAAGGTTAAACTAAAACAAATAAAATGTACAAAGTGCTTGTCTTGTAAACAAGCAGAGATGACTTAGCCTTGGGAGGAGCTTTGTTCAGGCTTAATGACAGAAAAAGAAAAAAATTACCACTCTCAGTGTTTACATTCAGTCCACAGACATAACCTTGCCAGGAGAGGGAGCATTATATTCCTTTTTACTGCTTTTATAATTACATTGGCTTTAATGTAAGAATTCTGTGAGCCAGGATGAACCCAGGCTGCCATTCTGATGACGGATGGCCACACTTGGATATATTTTTATGACAGAACCAAAGGCTTAACCTTTCAATAACCCCGCAGCCTCGTGTGTGTTTGCCTTTGCCATGACCCCATATCTATAAACCAGACTGACACCTTTACTCTTCAGTTAGTCCTTACTTTATAGCTCATATATACTTTTACCTCTTACCGTCAATAAAACATCTGTTATGATTTTACGCCAGTGCTGCTAACCAAAATGCTGGTTAAGTTGTCAGAGGAAATGTAGTTTTGACAGATGATGATAGAAAATGATTGGATGGTGATTTAAACGAACCTGTGCTAATGGACAGTGTAGCTTCTCTCCATGGCAGACCACAGCACTGAATAACTTTGCACAAGATACTCAAATCAGATGAATATTTATTTATTTGTTTGATTGGGACAGCGTATATTAATGAACATCTGTAATTAGAGTGTAAATATGCAAAGACACTAATTTCGATCTGTTGTCCCTAGGCAGGTGACAGAGAAAACAATAGAAAACAGCTACAAAGAAACTGAACCGTAAAAATTATTAAAAGTGTTCACAGACTTGGTTTTCCTTCATCCACAGTTTAAAATGAATATATGGCCTGCCAGGATCTTTCAGACTCATACTTCAGCTACATCGCCACACAGTACACATGTCTTTTTTAAGCTTTCCACTAGTCCCACTGTTATGATGTTAAGACTTCTAAAAGGAAATTAAGTAGAAATAGTTCATATACACAAGAGCAATTATTAAAGCAATAACAATAAAAATGCAGAATAAACAAGAATATATAAGGACAAATGAGCGAAAACACATTAATAACCCCAAAAGAGCAAATAAAAATTCATCTTTTTATGCAGTTTTTAATACAAATTCGGAACAGATCCATCTCTTTATCTGGACCATTGAACAATAACTTTAATTACAGTATAGCAATTATGTACGTGTATGGTTTATTATCTATGCTATCAAAGGATTAGTCATAATTCATTGCTTTTAAATTTAGCTAATTGTAAACATTCTACTTTTCAACTTCTGCGTTGCACATTACTTAAAGGTGCACTGTGTAAAAAAAAAAAAAAAAAAAGTTTTTCTCCATGATGTTATTGCTTTGTCTGGGATGTTTCACAGTATATCATTAAAGCTTTCTATCTTCATGTAGATCATCCAGACCAAGTTACAGGTCAAATCTCTGGAGAAGCAACCCCACATACCAGTTTTTCTAGGTTTTTCTGAGCTATAAATCCACTTGTAATTAAATAAATGTAAAGTAGAGCTGTGGCATCTCCATATAAACAAGCAGGTGACGGACCCCGGACAAAAAAAGTTACATAGTGCATCTTTAAACTCTGCACACAATTTTCTCGTATCCTTTTTCATAGCATAAACATGGCTTCTGGACCACCGCAGCTCTCACCTTGGCCTCCTGTCTCTGCTCTACAACAAAAATGACACTTCCAGGCCTGGCATTCCGAGTAAGGTTCAACCAGCCATTGAAACGATCACACGCGAGCACGGCCCTAACGCGGGGAGCTCTACCTGCGCCGTGAGCCAGAGCAGCACGTCAGGCGCACTTGATGTCTCCCTCCAGCTCTCCTCGCCTGTAAAGCCTCGTGTCTCCAGTGTGTGTGGTTCATTTAGAAGGGCAGCTGTTTGGAGAGGACAGGAGCTTGTGTTTTCACTGTCTCACTCACACTGGCAGCAGTGGGGCGCCTGGGGAGCGTGCCCACTGCCCTGCTGTCTGTCCGTAGTTATCGGCTCAGAGCAGGGATGTGGGGATGTTTAGTCTGGAGCCATGTCTAAAGTTCATGTTTTCACGAGAACCTGGCTCATTATAAACTGCAGATTGAAACAAGGTTGATATGGGTCACAGTTATTGCACTTTTTTCATTGCTAAGTTGTTAAACCACATTGCAGTTGTCTATAAGTTGTATTTATTTGATTTATTTACTTATTGCTTGTTTGTTGTTTGGCTTGTATTTGAGTTTATTGGTTTTATAGTTTTAGGATTAGATTAATTTGAGCCTTTGTTTATGTAAGGATTAAGCAAATAATTCACTCTTAAACCTTTTAGCTGTCCATGGCTCAAAGCATTAGTTATTTCTGTTTTGTTTGAAGCTAGTCCCTCCTAACAGTAGATAATTTTTTTACCTGTTGCTCTGGTGATGCCCACAGCTCACAGCGTCGTGATGAAGGACAGTGATAAACTCTTGCCAGCAGTTATACAAACATAGTCGTTAGCCTCAGAATTCTTACTGTCCATGGTATAATTATAATTATTCGTTACTTTATCATTGTCAAACCCCTTGAAAACTGTTTATAGAATATGCTGTTACTAGATTGGATAGGATCTAATAACAAACTTGAGAAAGCATAACTATTCCAAACTTTCGGAATGCCTCTTGTCTTCAGTGGATGCACTTTCACAATGTCCATTGAAAGCCATGTGTGCGTAAAATAATGGTCTTCCTTCCATTTGATAAAGGAAGCCATCATTGACATGCTCTACAGGGCAGCTCTCTGCTCAACGCACATATCCAGGGCTTAAAGTGAAAGTTATTAAATCCAAGGTTAGATTACCTTTACACTGGGTGCAGGCAGGAGCTCTTTTTGCTCTCATTACTTTGCCTGTAGTTCTATTACTCCACTCAATCTATTTTCTCTTGGATCAGCTCTCTGCATTAGGCGGCAGCTCATCACACAGCCTTTATTATTATAACACTTTGAAAATGTGAGAGATGACCCCTGAAAGAGAAGGAAAAAGTTACCAGTGAAATGTATGTGTGTGTATGTGTGTAGTGTGTATGTGAAGGTTCGCCTGACGGATTTTCAATTTCATTTCCTATGTACACGCTCTGTCCACCAAGGCAGTAGATGAGATTGAGCCTTTACCACTGGTTCTGAAATTGGGCCGGGCCTGGTGGACTCACAGCTCCATTTAAATGCATTAAAGCAGCGGAGAAGTGTCTCGTACATCAAGAGGCTGACACGTGCCACAGTGACAGCCCACGGCACCAGGGACGATGGTGGTTTGACACGTCGCCATCTTGGGGACATTTATTACATACATGAGCTAACTGACACGCAGTTCAGGCCTTAGATTAGTGCAGCAAAAGAGAACAGTGTGACGGCTAACTGCGCGTTTGATCATCAGCAATCAACCGTCTCCCATCGCCACTATTTTAGCCAAACTTTGATGGACCACTATTGATCTCAGGGCCTGACAAATGCCGCAGGCTTAGAATTAGCTTTTACTTTACGCTGTCATGGGCCCTGTCAGAAACTGTTGATGTTGAGATGGGTGATGAGTTGACAAGTACAAGTGTTAATGGGGTCAGGAGGCAATCAGCACCCTGGGAGATATACCTGCTTTTTGTAATGACCATGAATATTGAAAATGTAGACTTTATTGACGTTTTTTGAACTGACAGAAATGTGAACAGTGGGAGGCTTCTAAGGCTGAATCACGTGGTAATGCTGCAGACAGTGATTTCCAATTAAGCTAAGGTTCTGAATTTAGACATTGCCAGTCAAATGTCTTCTGCCCAATGAAAAAGTGACCACAGTGATATGCAATGCACAAATTGTTGCACTAAGTAGTTATAGTAGTAGTTGTACAATAATAATACAATTGATTCCAGTTCTGAATTGAATAATCAGAATTTTTTGATGAAGCCACCTGTATCTGTTTGCTTTCCCTGTCTCTCATTGTGATCCCATCTTCAGACTCAGAGCAGCAGTGGAACTCTACACTATATCAGACTGCTGCCCTCTCTTTAGAGATGTTCAGGATCACAGAGCCCACTGTCTATTTCCTATCAGATAAACTAATCTTTGGCAGAAAAATAATGCAGAAGACAATATAAAGAGGCCCTAAAGTGGCCTTTACATAAAATCCAAGAATTTATGTTATAGGTAAAATGTTAATCAATGCATGGTTTCTGCACTGGCTCTTGAGCCTCTGGATGTGAGACACATAGATTCCCTTTTCTTGTAAAGACACTATGACGTCAAAAAGAAAAAAAAAAGAAATAAAAAGGCATAAATGAAGCATTCTTCAGCCTGCCATAGTTTAAAAGAAACTTAGTGTCTGGCAGTACACTGGCACATGTCCATAATGGACTTGGAGAAAGTTTGAATGGTCCATTCTCAGCTTGAATATTTGTCACTGTGGGACAAAGCAGACAAGCTCCACATTCTTTTAGGGTGTTTCACTTCCTGAACCGTAATAATTTGTATTTGACTGAATAGCCATGCTGTGTTCTGTCTGATAGTCTTCTACTTGACGTGGTCTATTTTTAGTTTGATTCTAAGGCTAAATGTCTTGCATTATTTTGGTATAACTGCACTGATAGTTCCAGCACTGTTCTATTACTAGGCTGCAGCAATGAGCAAGTAAATTCACTACTGTTTGGAGGGACTTGGTAACAGAAATATCTAATGCTCTGAACATCCACAAACAACCAAAAAGATTTGAGATTTAAAAGTGATCTATTTTCTTGGTGGGAGCATGATATAAGCAGATTTAACAACTCAGAGCAGTGTGTTACACAGTTTTAACACACACTGTAACACTAGATTGTGTTCTAGTTCTAGACTCCACGCCAGTGCCTCAAAACAGTGTAACACACTGCTCCTCATTGTTTAATCCACTTGTCTGTTAAAAGTGTAAGTTAAAGTAATGGATAGCAACTGTGCCCAAAGCGTTCTGCGCACAAGCATGTATATCATCAAATCTATCATAACATACTTTTATGCATTTTCACTTATATTTTAGAATTTGGCTGTCATCTTTGAACAGTGAGTGCCATTTTCATTCCTTTGTTTGCTCTGTTGTTTTAGTTTTATTCAAATCATCTTTTAAACTGTTCCAGCTTTAGCTTGGCGGATACATGCATTCATCCTTTCTACTCCAATAACAGCACTTGGAAAGAAAGGATCATATGTTCATTTCAGATATTATCAGGATGTGTCACAGTGACTTTTCCATTGCTCATATGTGCTTATTCATATTAAAGCATCATTAGTAAAAAGTCTTTCTGCAGTAGGCTGTTACTCTCTTGATAATCACTACAGCTGGCTGATCTTCCAAAGGGCTGTGTTTTATTTTACATGTCCCAAGGAAATCCAGGCAAGTTAATTACTGATGTATATTTCAATAACAAATTCATTATGGGTCTGCATCATTTTACACTGAGGAATGGACTATCTAATTTATTTTTATTGCACCAATGATAGCTCTTGCTCTAGGCAGTTAAACCAGTTATAGCTGCCCTGACAATAAGGCCTTTCTTCATGTTCTATTTAAATAGTCTTATTTAACTGTGTCAAAGTCTGCAAGATGACTGGATTTGGGTTTACTAAATTTTTCATTTGCTTTGCTTCTGGTGTTTCAGTAGCCTTTCACTTTCACTGGAGAGTGTGCTGCCTTTCTACACCTTTTCAGAATGGCTAATGAAAAAACAACTATTAAGGTTTTTTGGCAGTTATGATGAAACTTTATACTATCAACAATTAATGTAACGGACAAAGGAATATCTGTGATTACTTATCTGTTAAGTGGTTTTACTTTGTTAGCAAGCACGAATGGTTAAGGTTGAAATTTAATTTAATCTGAGCATTTAGTATTTTGTCTAGCATTTGGAGACACAAGTCTTTGCTGGCGACAGGAGAAATGGGAAAGATCAATGACTCCATCATGGTGCTCAAGCCCCCTGGTGTGGGCGCGCAGCAGCAGCCATCCACAGCCTGTGGAGGATCACACATGTCCGTGCTCTGTACCTCTGAGCTTTGGCTGTGTCAGTCAGCCTGAAGGGCACAGCGCTGTGTGCAGGATCAATCACTCGTCAGGACATAAAGGTAGTGTAAAGCTTTGATAAAGAATGTCGTTCACTGTGAAACCCCGTCAAGGACTTATTAAAGAGCTGACACCGTGTGATTAACGAGCACACAGGGGCCAGTGCGCCACAGATCTGAGGGCCATGGCAGGGGGCGCACAGGAGCCAGAACATGGAATAATGCTGTCCATTGTCTCCAGGAAGAGTGTGCAAAGTTTCAAGCAACAATGGTTCCTACCTTCCATAGTATTGTTTTGAGCAACAGGTACTGATGACCGTTCTTACATTAAACAGCTTAATGTAATAAAAAGAAAATTGATCAGCAGCATTTAAAAAATCCAAACTTAAAGATACAAACTCATTAGTCTAGTGCACAGCAGCGTAATATTGAGTTTGATTTCTTCCTTAACTGATTAAGATGCAAGAAAGATTTACAGAAATATGAGAGACAAGATGATTGAGGGAGAGGAGAGCCGAATCAGATGAAATGAGGAGTGTGGAGAAGGATGTGTGAGGGGTTGCATACAGGAGGTGTGAAAGACAGAGATAATACAGAGCAAGAAACAGATGGACACATTGATGGTTCAGTGGTCTGCATCACTGAGTAATGTTATCTGTCAGAACAGAGGTGCGGTCCCATAATTTACACTGCATAATATCATTCCTACTTTTCCTGCATCTTCTACTTCAAACCTATATTTGGAATTAAGGTTAATACAGTGAAATTGGTAATGCATGACAGATGGAAAAGATCGTTGCAAAATAAGTTTGGTTTGGTTCAGTTTCGTGTGGCAAACACTGTACATAAATAATACAGAATCTAACAATCTTGTAACAGTCAGATTTTGTTAAAAATTAACAGATTGGCTGTACTCTCCCCAGTTGCTGTTAAAGAAAAGATCTGTCTCTTTATTGCCAGTGTCAGTTATTCTTGCCATCCCTGTAGACTACTCACCTTGTTTACCTTTACTAGCATGTTGGCCACCTCATCACAATTCATGAAACATGGCAGGACCTGTGCAGTTATCTGGCCCCTCTTGCTGATATGATGTACCTGAGGTGTCACAGGCTATAGTGTGTTGTAAAACAACTAGCACTGGCTCCAGTGCACACACTGCTCTCCTATATAAACACACACATTCCTAGACGCATACATGCATTTATAAGCAGATGGCAATGACAAACGCACCTGCTTCAGAATTCTTATATGCGAGTGCTCTTTCTCTTGGGGTTATGTATTTTTAACAAGTCTTGCAGCCACTGTATTGTTTCACACTTTGCAGGATGTGGCTTCGAGGTGTGGACGTTACTTCTAGCAAGGTGAACTGTGCTGGTGTATGAGTTATTGATGAGGCCTGTTGAGTAAAATAAACATAACTCAAATAGAGCAGCAGTTCAGCCCACACTTGTCACTATATGTCTACATCACTGTCCATTATGACACATATGTGATGCTTAGCATGCAGGTTTGCTTTGGTATTGATTCAATTTGAATTGCAATGGCAGCAGTACTTGTGCTCATGTTTTAATCATGTGGGTTGTTTGCAAATCATTGCGATCTCCCATATGTTTTAATCTTATTATGTCAGAGAAAATTCTGCAAACGCTGAAGTTACATTTGCACAAGACAACTATTGCCACACACATTTTGGACACTTTGGTAAAGGGTATGCATATCTCCATGGTGAATTAGTATTGCTTGAAATGCTCCACAAAATGACATTAAAACATTCTCCATGGAAAAAACGCTGGGTCTCCACCAAACCAGGTGAAAGATAGATTTTAGTATCTTATAGATAGTTTATGTTCACAGTGTGGGGTATTTCAGGCCAAGCAATAACATTTTCATGAAACAGGCATCTGACAGACCTCCTCCACGAAACTTTAATGCTTTAATATGAAATGTATTGAAGTGCTGAGCTAGAGGGGTCTGCTGAGGTGGTAATATATCAAGAAAGAATAGTTTGGACAGGATGTAACATTACCCCTGTTTGCCCAACTTTTACAAGTGACAAATTATTCTTGTGCCCTAAACTTATGCAATGGTGGAAAACTCTGTTACTGTTTATGCATTATAGTAAATCATGGAGACATGGCGCCGCGTTTACGATCATCACAACTTGTCAGTGGCTGGTGGAAGGCATAAAGCCCAGATGTATTGATTTGCATGCTTTTCAGACTCAACAATTACATGGCCCAATGCATTTTAATTAAATGCAATAAATAATGGAGATAAGCAGAGGTCAAGTAAAAAGATAATTATTGTGCAATCATTCTGCAATGCTTGTTGTAAATAACAAGTACACTAAATTGTCTTCTGGTGTAACAGGATAACTTCACCCATACTCCCTCACACAACACAAGTGAATTCTTTTTCATATTTGGTCAATAGGCCACATGTTCCAGAGTGGTTTGAACCTAACCATGACGTGCTGACTGGATGAGCAGTCATGGTATTTGGTTGAGTGCTTCTTGTTGAATGCTGGAGCTTAGTCCTGTCTGATGGAGTGACAGGATGTGAATGTCCACAGACTCGAGGTGTAGTGAGCTATGCACAAACCTCTCAGCTCTACTGTAAACTCTCTCTCTTTGATTTTCATGTTTATCTGTAGCCTACATTGTTCTGTGACATTATGGGAGGCAATGATCTATTGATATCTTTCACTTGATGTAATCCACATTTCTTTGTGGGGTGATAATGACAATACAAACCCCTGAAGCTCTGTTACTCCAGTTTAATCTAAGCTTTAAGGACTAAATTGAAACTACAACAGAGGAGCTGACTTGAAGTCCCTCTCCAATAACAGCATTTTTTGTTGTTGTTGTAATTTTCACTTTTTTGTTTCATAACCCCTCAAAGGATTACTTTCACCCTTTCTTGAGGTTCATTGATGAAATAAATGCCTCTTTAACCAATACATTGGTAATCTGTTTGGTGTCAATATTCACTTAACATGGCAGGGTTTAATTACCTGCCACTGGTCTGTCTGTTTGTGTTGAATATTGGATCTGTTGTTTTGAAATGCCTATAGCAGTTTAGTTAATCAAGCCACACATTATTGCATTAATTTGTTGTAATTAAGTGGCTAATGAATATGTGCCACCCCCAGTCAAGCAGAGCCATAGGAGGTGGAGTCTGGTGGAGAGTGAGACATCAAGACAATCCGAAAGTATAACAACAACACCAGTTTGTTTGCAAAGCTCACAGCAAAAATCAAGAATGTAGCATTAAATGAAATTGAGCAGTGGCTGTCGATAGCTGAGCAAGAGGCTGTTTATTGAAGTACCACAGTGTAGCATCCATCTCAGCGAGTGCTTTTGATAAATGAACATGTTGGACATTGAAAAACAAGACGCGGCGCTTGAGGCTGATGTATTTGCAAGGCAGACTAGAGCATATTTATCTATACCCACAACACAAAGACTCCTTGTAGCTGGATTACACTTATATTATTTCGTATTGGAGTCTATTTTACATTCATTGAAAAGACCACGCGACAATGTTCATACTTACATATGGACTGCAATCATGTGCTGCACTGTTTCACTGTAAATGACCATGTTCCAAAAAGACATGACTAAGCCTCGTGAGCTGAATAGAGATAACTATAATAAGTCCGCCATCGAAGAACATACAACTCTCTCCTTCTCAGTAAGGATTAGATTCCCCTAGCTCTATTTATATGATACGCACTGTGGCACCATCCGACGAAATCTTCTGTGTTCTCTACCACGGATTTGGGCACTGTATGCGTAATCTCTTGAAGGCAATTGTCTGCAGTAAAAGTTATCCTCTTAGCATGGCAAGCTATTTTTGATTTCTTAAAAAGTATGTTTCCTGAAATAGAAAAGCTGCTGTTTTGATTCATCTTTGCTCAAGGTTAGGTCTTGTATTGACTGCATGAGAAGTAGACAGTGGTTGGCTGACGGGGTGCTCTGATGATAAAGTAGCCATTGACCCGAGTGGCAGAGTCAAAAAGCTAAGTGTGATTTGCATTCACGGCAGATGCACAGGGGCAGACACAGACAGAGATATTGTGGAGAGATACCAACAAAAAGGCAGCTACAAGAGACCCTGGAGGTATTTCGGAGGTTAAAGTAATGAGTACATTTTCAGACGAGCCCAAAAAACACTTAAGGTGAGAGACAGCCAGATGCAGTGAGCGGCGCTGGCAATGATCTCCAACCAAGGCCATCATAATTATATCACCGCTTCTCTGTTCAGTTTGTGTTTGCCATATTTTTAAATTAGATATTGCAGTCTAAAGTGTTGTCTTATGGTGCAGTTTATGTGTATGGTGTGAGATTTTTAGCTTGAATAGTCTTAGAAGATCCACATTTTGAACAATGGGGGATCTTTTTGGCAATTCTGTTTCATCTTTTAATTAAAAAAACAAAATAAAAATCACATTAAATATTGATTTCATTAACATAAATGAAGAGAGAATTTTAATCATTGCCCATTGCACATGCTTTCCCTGACAGGGGATGGATTGGCTGTAGACTTCGCCACTGAAAAGACTCAAGCTCATAATTAGGGATTAGACATGACTGAATCTCAAAGTCCATTCAAATTTGATTAAATTCTGAACCCTACATACATCTCTTCAATAGTTCTATTGGAAGTTCTTGCTTAGGAGTAGTCTACAAGAAAATACTGGGTACATATTTGCATGCTACTGACCAGCCAGTCCCTTGTACATTCTCTTCGAATCCAAAAGGGACTAGAACCGAACAATAGAGGTTGTCCAAACTTGAGCTGGTCTAACCACAGCCACTAATTTGTAGCATGAGGAAGACATCTCCTCTTGAAAATTCTTGTATCATTCAGAACAAAATATATAATTTCTTTTACCTGAGATAAATAATAGTTTGGTGCTTCGATTGTTAATTCTGTAAATCCCCTTTTTATGTGTAAACTGGCATGTTTGTTTTTGATGCAAACAGACCGTGCCTCTTTGTGATTGGTTAATCTACCTGTCAATCATGCACTGTGAAATTGGGGAGGAAGGATATGGCACTCATCTTCGTAAAGTTTTGTCAAAGCTTTCTGGCTGGACAGGTAAGCTACATATAACTTTGCAGTTTGAAAATCAAAGCTAATACCGTATAATGGGAGGTGAGTTTCCACTGTTGATGAAATGATCCATCCGTGGGCTCAAATTCACTTGACGAGAACATTTGTTTCCAATCTCAGTCAGTGGCCATGTCTTTCCCACTGGGCCTTCAGCGAGCTTCATTATGCTGCATTATTGATGGCAAGTTTGCTCATCTATGCAGTGCCATTAAACTGTCGTCTTTTTTGTAACCCAATGTATTAAAGGCTTAATGTGCTCTCATAAATTACCTGACAAAGTGTGACACAAATAACGTGGCAGGGTCGTGAAGGGAAAGACATTTTCAAGTACAGACGGATCTATCAGCGGTTCAGCAATGGTCTGAAAAAGTCATTAACGTAACATTAATTCTTTTATTAGGGACACAGGAAACAAATAGCTTTTCAAAGAGATACTGACTGGGAGACAATTCGTTGAGGAAAAAAACAGCTTATGTAGTGTTAGTTTTAACTTAAAAAACACTGGTCAGAGTATTTCAAATGATGAGGCCTCCCATGTCTTCTAATTTGTTTTTGTTTGTCCTTCACTTCAACCTATTGAGAGCCTACTTCCTTTTTCTCTCTTTGGCTGTCTCTGTGGTCCAGTGTTTGTCCAAAAATCTAAAGGTTGGCATTACGATTCCAACTCCCCCAAATGAATGCTATCGATGTGTCCTTGATCAAAACAGCACCAAAACACCCACCTTGCTTACACTGTCTACGTACACTGGGGTACGAAAGGGTGCGTGGTTCCTTGATGTAAAGCCTTTGAATACCTTGAAGGTGGAAAAGCGCTATATAAAAATGTGACCTTTTACCATTGTGCATCACTGTGCCTGTATGTGAACAATTCAACTGATTCAACCCACCTTGATTTTATTAACTTAAATATAGAATTGACAAATCAAACTGACCAAACAGAGGAAGAGATGTGAATTTTATAACATTCAAAGGGCAGAACAAACACTGAATATAAGATAGGGTACAGGTCACTACAGGGTGGAGTAGGTCTGCCTGTTACAATGTCATATCAAAGCTTTATAAACAATGCAGGAACATAAAAATAAAGTTGATGCTTAGCAGGAGTATTTGCTGCAGTATTCCACTACATTCAGTCATTTAGATTTAGCCTTTAGATTGCTAAAAATCTACAAATATATTTTTTTTATAGTTCTGTATATTTTTTACTAAATTTAATACAGAGGAAGGAAGGATGAAGTGATGCCGCTTGAGATTTGAAAATCTGCTTATACAGTGTTAACTAAAAAAACATTTCTAAGAAGATTTCAAGCCTCCACACGTCTTCTAGTTTGTTTTCAGCATGTCCTTCACTTCATT
Organism: Boleophthalmus pectinirostris; assembly: GCF_026225935.1. NCBI lineage: Eukaryota > Metazoa > Chordata > Actinopteri > Gobiiformes > Gobiidae > Boleophthalmus > Boleophthalmus pectinirostris. The sequence goes on from NW_026571152.1 coordinate 28,104,319, forward strand.
CTATTAGTTTTGGTTGAAGACTCTACCCCTCTCTTTTTCTCTCTTTGTCTCTCAGCTCGATTGTGCGCTGAAGGTTGGGATTGTGCGTCGCTGTTGAATAATTAGCAGTTTGAATGAAGGGCAAGTTAATGAGATCAACTTTAGCTGTCCCTATGTGGGAATAATACAGACAGACAGCTCTGTTGGATGGCTTAGTGTGTGTGTGTGTGTGTGTGTGTGTATATATGTGTGTGTGAATGCGTTTTCAATTACACCCATACTTGAAAGACTGATTTCTACAATTGTAAAAGCAAATACTTCATCATATGTTTCAGAATGTCTGTCACATCGAAGAGTTGCTACATATATTTTTTGCATATGAGTAAATGCGAAATAAATCATATTTAAAAACTAGGAAAGTGGTTCTTGTAGGTATGGGACAAGATCTCGTGAGACAAAATTGCATTATGCAAACATTCTCTTGTGATATGTTATTAGGTTCTTTTTTTCAGACCTAGGGTGTTATTTCATACCTGACAGTTTCGACTGCTCACTAGTGTCTTCCTCAGAGTGGTCACGTGATGTTGCTGTGACGTGTCTAGTCAGCTGATTTAAACAGGTTTTAGCGCTGTCTTCCTACCGGTGGAGGCAGGATGACAGCGCCATCTGCAGTCAAACTTCCTCAGGACAGCATCCCAGGTGTGTGAGAGTAAAAAAGCCCCCTCGTCCCAGTTTACAGTCCTGTGGGCACGTTTCCGTATTTCGATTGCTTCTTTAATCCAGCGGCGATGTTTGTTTTCCTCTGTCCCAATGATGTTTGCTCCATCCCAATCATAACGTGGTTCTCTCTTTTACAATGGTCAGAAATGGCCGATTTGATCCTGCCTTCACCGGTAGGAAGACAGCGCCAAAACTTGTTTAAATCAGCTGACCAGACACGTCACAGCACGTGACCACTCTGAGGAAGACGCTAGTGAGCAGTCGAAACTGTCAGGTATGAAATAACACTCTAGGTCTGAAAAAAAGAACCTAATAACATAGAATATTGGAAGACCAAATGAATCTCATTGGACCATTCTCTTGTGAGATTTGATTTTCCATGCGAAAATTTGGATTGCATTTATTTTAAGAAGTTGTTGTTCCAAAAGGCAGACATTGAAAATATAAATTTAAGTTACTGCATACTTTATTTGTTATAAATAATGTCTCCCCTCATTCTCGTGGACCCAGCTTCATATATTGTCTTGTGTTTTTTTGGGGGAATTGTGTCTTGACCCATCCCTCATTCCCTGAATAAAATCCAGTGGTGATTTACTCCATCCACTTGTATGTAGTATGACACATTTGAAGTTTGAAGTATTTTTATTGATTGACTTCTACAACTACACAAACAAATATCACTTGCTTTATATGTCTGGCATTCTTTGAAATTGTCTTTGATTCCTTTCACGCTTGGTGTTGTCTATTCATAATTTATCATCTGGTCAGCCAAACCTATATATTCAATTCGTGATGTGAAGATTCCCAGCTGAGAGGCCTTGATCAAAGGTTAAATCGGTACATGCGGAGCCCGGTCGTTTGGGAATACTGACAGCAGATTGAATTTAAAGGTCGTATGTAGACTTTTGTTAGATTTTTAGTCATGTTGTCTTATAAAAAACATACCTGGAGTTGTTTTGTTTCATTCGCATATATTTGATTAATCATTTATTATGAGTCTGTCTACATTTGCAAAGCTCAAAATGCTTTGTTCCACCATGTGATGTCATGAAGCGGTAGTTTTCAACAACTCCTTTTACCTTTGGTTTAGCAGAGATTGGCATTTCCAGATCTAAAATTATGGAGTTTAAACACAGATTAGCACTTCCTGTATTACCACATGAGTGTTTTCTGTATGAAAAAAGAAGAACCTCAGACCAGTTTGTGTGTTAAACATGTATGAATGAAACAAAACAATCATGAGGAAACAACCTTATAACATAGAACTTCAACATTTTCAGTATTTCTCTGTTATACTGTAAGTTAGGGCCACATTCTGTTGCCTGTTTGGTGTTTACAATAATAGCCAATCATTGTCCAAAGGCAGTGGAGACCCGCCATTCTGTGTGGAAGATGAACAATAGGCTGAATGTCCCAGTTCTTTTCATCCACTTCTACATATATCTCTGGGTTCAGCTGGGTTGTACATCAGAACAAGTATTGTGTGATTCTTGGTGTCTTTTGAATAGAAGATTAAGATAGGTGCTGGTGTTTTCTGGTTGAAAGTAATGCCATGTTTACTCTACCATGGCTGGGCGAGTAGTCAGATGGCTGCTCCGTCCACAGTGATGCCGGGGGGCGCTGCTACACTCCAGTTGGACACGAGTTCTGACTCTCAGCATTGATGGTGTTTAAAAGCCATCTGTCCCCATTTTGCTCTCCTCACCGCCCCACTCCACAAATCCACTTCAGATTTCAAGGATCCTCCGGCGATTCAGTCTAGCGGCATCTTTCTCCAGTTGTCCTCACCTGACCAATGCCGCTGCACCATCTCTGAGGAAAGTGCTCTGATAATGTCAGGCTGGCTCTCCAAGCGCCCTCAATCATCACTGTTCAGCCATCTTCTCATCAATCCACACCAACACTTTCTTCACCTCCACCTCCACAACACTTCGAACTTTTCATCTCACTTTTGATCTGTCTTTTGGAACACTTCACTCAAGTGTTCAGAGTTTTGCCTCATGTCCGGGAACAGAAAGATCGGTGTACTGTATACTGAGGCACACCATTTCAACATTTCTTTTTTCCCATTCATTCATTTCATTTTTGCACATAGATTTTTAAAACATGCACATGCAACTTTTCTGTTATTGATTTGCATGAAATTTTCCACATTGCAACACCTATCTATCACCAGGGAGACAAGTATTTGGCATCATTGTGGAACATTCCTGGCTTATGCAATAACATGCCTATGGAGACAAGCTCCAACCCTCACCAAAAAGTTAAGCAGGGCACCTTTAACGTTTCATATTTTTCTGTTTCTGCTAATAAATTGCTACTTCTATTGACTAACATTTCAAGCAAACTTGAATAAAAAGAGAGAATGAAGCATAGAGGCATTTCTATGAATTACTGGTAGACATTGGCATACATAGCTGCTATTGCCAGGAAATAGCTTGAATTCCTATTAGTCAATAATAGTAGGTTAGAAGCATAGAGGGAAAAACAGCCTTTGATTTGATCTGTGCTGGTATAAAATATTTTATATGGCCTCCTCCAAAAGCGCATGTTGGGGATTTAATGAGCAATCATATGTACATTACTCTGCAGTAAAAATATGATTAGAAGAATTCAGCAAGTGTGTAATCAGGGATGCTTTTGCTATGCTGCTTTTTCAAACGTAAACAACTTTAAATTAATTAGAAACCCTTACATTTTGCTCTAGTTAACATTTCTGACTTGGTGTTTTTTGATCTCCAGAGCTTACCTGACCATAATGTCTTTGCCATTATTTTCACCATCTTGACACCTGAACTGCACTATCAACCCTGCTTCCTGCTAGCCTGGCGATAACAGCGGTCACACTTCATATTCCAAACACAGAATTGCAATAATCAGGCTGCTCAGGCTCACACAAGCATTTTTTTTTCACACAGTTAATCTTGGGCAGGGTCTCCACAGTGCATGGCCATCGGCTTATACAGAGCTGCCGGGTTGTGGTGCATTCATGGGCTAACATTCCTTATCTCAGCCCACTATAGTATTTGAACAATTCAGCTGATTCTATTCACCTTTGCTTTTATTAGCTTGGATAAGAGGCTGACTTTTTTTTTCAAATCAAAATGACCGAATAGAGAAAATGTTTGAATTTTAGAAGATTGAATAAAAAATGGAGTAGACATCAATATACAGATAAACAGTAGTAATTCAGAGGTGTGTAGGGCTGTCTGCCACAATGTCATGGAAAGGTTTTATAAGCAATAACAGAAAAATACAAAGGTCACTTTCGTGTGTTCTCCTTTAAAGACAAAAGGGTTGTTTTTTACCTAGACATGTTTCAGTGAGCATCTGTCTCTCAGAAGCGTCATCTGACTGCTGTGAAGTGTCACTTATCATCTGATCTTCAGGATGTGGCCAGTCTGACGGACCTGACAGGTCTGCCAGACTGGCCACACCCCCAGCCGTCCACTGGTCCATGGAAGTGTGTCATGGACGTGTGGGAGCATGAATGATGGAAGAGTTTTCCTGCCAGAGGAAGCTAAGATCAGAGGACGTTAGGAAGAAGTGATGCTGTTTGAGGACATCTTAGATCGTTCCTAGATCATCCTAGTTGATCTGTGCATTTAAATACGAAATAGGTTTATCATTAACACAATGCACACATTTCCTGTGTTACTTTAATGTAATTACGGCTTTGTCTGAGTTGGTAAACCTTTTTATCTCAGCTAAGAGGATGTTTGGAGTCTGTGTATTCAGATAAGGTTACTAAATAACAACATTAATTGCTATACATTTTTATAATTCCATAATTCCATTGTTTTTTTTTTACCCTATTCTTAGTAAGCACTTGCAGTGCTTTCTAATGAAAAAAATAATGTATGTATGTATATAAATGTATATATATATACACACACACACACACACACACACATATATATATATGTGTGTGTGTGTATATATATATATATATATATATATATATATATATATATATATATATATATATATATATATATATATTGCCATTGTGTATGAATAACTTTTCAGATGCAAGAACTACCAGTGCTTGAAAAAGGCATTATAGTTTTTTATTAGGTAGTGAGATAGGTACCACCTTTATATAACAGACCTGACCTTTGTATTAATGAGATCACCACGTTCCTTGTAACCACTACACTTCCAGTCTCCGCTTGATCGCCTCTTGTTAGCCCGACTCACTGAACTCATTCAAACCTGGGCTGGTTAATGTGCCCCCCACACCGCGATGGATGAGCTGCTTGTCCACTGTCGGCATTTGTTAAAGTTGAACAAATTACTTCATGGACACCAAAGTATCCACACACTAACTGGTAGCTAGCGGACTGTGCCACCTCCCACAGCCGGGCAGACAGAATGTGGCGTGTTGTCCAAGGGAGTGCATATGGAAGGAGATTCACTTTGTCCGCCAGCAGTTGTGGCTCTATTAAGGCCTTGGCAGCGCGGGTCTGTAGCCATCTGCTCTGGACTTCCACACTGGAAGCACAGCTCAAATATGGCGGTCTGGACCTGCTTAGACATCTCGCCCACAACAGTGTCCTACAAAACCTGACATGAGGGCAAAATTATCACTTGTGTTGTGAATTACACATTTCAGACATGATGATGGCTCTGCTTGTTTTGAGTTTAGCCACTTTGGACTGGAGTGCTAACAAACACCCAGCAGCTCTACAGAAAAACAACATTCATTTGCATTAGCATTTGGAGCCTATGAGTAAAGTAGTGATTTATAAACAGGGGTGTGGGGCCTCTGGGGCTATGCAAGCACTTGTCAGGGAGTACTTGGAATGATTTCACAGTTGGAATACAGTATTTGATTATAAAAAGTTTATTGCAGTGTTTCATTGCAATTTACATCCTTAATAATATTTCTGTAGAACAATTTTGGCATAAATATCGTTGAAACCAGAAAATATAATTAACAATCTAATAGTAAACCATAGGCCTGTCACAATAATTACTATATCGACTGGACGTTCAATATGAAAGCTGCAACAATATACTTTGGGGCTTTAGTGTGTACCATTTATTTACAAAAATGGGGACATTTTGAATATTTTTGTTGTAATACGATATGATTTGAACTGTAAAAGGTTGAATAAGTCACTTCTATGACTAATTCTTGATTCATTCTGTTATTTGTTGCAGCCCAGGCCTTTGAATGATTTTGTCTATTTAAAAATGGTTTACTGTCACCTGTTTGTTTCTATGAATTTGTCATTGTTCTTCCTGGGATCTTCCACAGTATGACATTAAGTAGCTCTACCTTACATTTATTAAATTACAGGTGGTTTTAGAGCCCAAAAATACCACGAAAAACGTTCTGACTGCTGACCTAATATGTATTTTTATTAATATACTGTCAAACATTCAAGACTAGGCCCTTCTCCAGAATTTGACAGACCCTCCACCAGAAAAGTTACTGAATGCACCTTTAATGATTTGCTGAATGATTTGCACTTTGGTGGTGCATGTTTCATAGACAACAAATTCAGCTTTGTGTAGGTGTACTATGAAGTATTTCTGAGCATGTTGTTCAAATCTCAGTTGGTTATGCTTAGTGGTAAATGCAAATTATCCTTGTCTCTCCTCTTTAATAACTAGAATGTCATTAAGATTTCTGAGTGATTTCAGTTTCTGTCTTTCCAATCCCTCTCTTTTGATAGGCTGACAGTTTCAGTTCAGTGCAGCAGGCGGCTTGGCGTTTTTGTTGGTGCCAATAGCTCTTGTGAAATGCCTTGTCAGTACAGTAGCGGCTACATACTTCATGCGCTGCTAATTCTTCACTTTTTGTCATGTTTGAACAGAAACACTGCCTTATATTTTGACTATTATGCAAATGAAAGTCTGTTTAGTGTTTCAACTTCAAGGAAAAATTCTCATGAGCTGCACTGATGGACCAAGACTACCAGTAGGAACAAATCTTTTGAAGGAAGTGACAGAGAAATTTGAAAATGGATGTTCTTTACATCCAAACAATAGCTCTCAAATGAAATTACTGGGGGTGTGATTCATAACATGAGCTTAACAAACTTGACAAACTTATGGCCAAAACAAGGAAAAAATACATTTCATTGCAACTTTACTAATACACCAATATTAAAGGTGCATTGTGTAACATTTCTGGTTACCTGTTTGTGTCCATGGAGATGTTATAGCTTTTGCCTCCAGTGTTCCAAAGTATGGCATTAAACTTAAATCCATCTCCACAAAGACAAGGAGATGCCACTTGGCCAGTTTACAGGTGAGATCTGTGAAGCGGTGACCTGATGGCTTGCAGCTAAACATGTCAACAAGGTAAAAACACTTTACTGTATTGTCTTTAAAAAGAACTCAAGAAGTTAAAGTACATAAGAAGACAAAATGAACATCTTTGGCTTGTATAAGACACATTTTCTGTGATTACATTGTAAAATTACTAAACATAATACTGGTTTCTATGTATTGGGGCCCCAGACAGACTCCTGGTACATTATGGCCCTGGTTTGGAGGACAAGTCTTCATGTTGGTATTATGAAGTCCAGCTGACATTTTTTTCCAGTGGCCAGTGTTAGCATTTATACATTCAGTTCATGTTTGTTGCTTTTAGTGATAGATTTATTTATTTTTTGTTATATAGTTGAAGATGAAAAAATGTGAAGGTCAAATAGCATCTCCCACAACATTCTGGATGCATTTCAAAACTGTCAGAGATAACATTTTCTATTTACTCAAAGTTCATAGGTCAGGTTTCGGCTGCCTTCACACTGGCATCATTTCAATCCCTTTTCTCGAGGCTAAATATTGTTGTTGGTAATTGACATTCATGGAAAATAATACGTGAATTGAACATGGTGAATCACAAATACTCATGTACAGTATTTCTTACATTTCTGTTTTAACGTAAACCTAAACTTTGGCTGTTTTAGTGTGCCTTAGTTTGTAGTTTATGGACAGCAAATTATGAAAGTCAGTAGTTAAAGGTGCACGTACGTAACTCTTTGGTTGGGGGTCTGCCACCTTCTCGTTTCTATGGAGATCCTCTGCCTGGAATGTTCTACAGTATGACATTAAACAGCTCTGCCTTACAGCTGTTCAAGTACAGTGGTTTTATAGCTCAAAAATGCCTAGAAAAACAGGCATTTTGACCGTGAGCGTGGATGCCTCTCCACAGATCTGACTGGTCTGGTCTCCATGAGGATAGAAATGTTTAATCTGTACTGTGAAACATTCTGGACAAGGCAATAACATTTTCCATTGAGAAAAGCATTTGACAGACCCTCCATCAGAAAAGTGACAGAACGCACCTTTAAGTGTAATAGAATTAAATTGTCTTTGGTAAATCTTCTTACTAACCTTAATCCGTGTTCATTTGCGGCACTGTATGTTGTAACAGAGAGCACCGCCAGAGCTGAATCACACACAGCTTCAAATGAGCCACTTAGTTCAACACCAGTTCAACCTATGATTATGCCACTCTCCATCATTTCATATTTTCCCAATGCAATCGGCCTGATATCTGCAGACAGTCTACAGCAGCAGTGTAATTATGATTTATGTCAACAATGATGGTTTTCACCGTCTGATTGCTCGTTGAGTGAAGTGCCATACCTAAATGGTCCCTTGCCACTGGCGTAAATAAATAAATTTCAGCCCTCTTGCACATTGCCTTTTTATTTCCCTCAGAGCTTGTTCAGTCCTTCATTTACAGTGGCAGGCTTCACTCAGCAAATTACAGATTTCATACCCAATATTTACACATTCTAATATCTAATATCTGTAAAGAATCTTCACTTAAAGGTGATATATTATGCATAAGTGACTCTTGTGAGCTTTTAGTCATGTTATAATGCTGTTACCTCTTCAAAACATACTTGGAGTTGTGTTTTATTTCATTCACAGATGTTTGAGTAATCCTGGACTATTAGGTGGTTTGCATCTCCAAAACTCAGAGTGCTCTTTTCCACCTTGTGATGTCATGATAGTTTTCAAGTTAACAGCTACCATTTACCTTTAGTTCAGCAGAGATTGGCAATTCCATGGTTAAAATCTTCCAGAAAATTTTATTGAAGGTGTATGGAGTTAAAAAACACAGTGGAGCACTTCCTGGATTATGACTTGACATGAGAAGATGGAACAGACTGATTACCGTTTGAGAGAAGAGCTCAGCCTAAATATGCAGAATTTGTGTGAACAAAACAAAACACAACACGAGGTATGTTTTTTTTTTGAAGAAGGAAACAACATTATAACATAGATCAGAAAATATAGGCCCTTTAAAATACATATGTACACAATTTATGATCAGCTGTAAGGGGCAGCAGTGGCTTGCCTGAACATTTGCTCACAAATCTGAAGGTTGACATTTCACCAGGCTGTATGGAAGATGGTATGTAAATGAATGAGTGGTTATCTATCGTGCTTACATTATCATTTGGAATTTTGGACATAGGATCTAATTTCCAAGTTAGCCAGAGTGTTGGAGACTTGTGGAGACACTTTTTAAAATATTCTATTCAGTCCTTGTATTTGCAGAAGTCGCTGGTGCTAGGCTAGTGCATGTCAATGGCCATAGTTATCCTGTCACTAAAAACAGTCTTACCCACTCCACGAAACACCCAAAGCAAAACAATTATTGTGCCAGACTATTGATGTAAATGTCTGTGCCAATAGAATAATTTTACAAGTAAAACCAACCTTGCATTTGAAGGATGTATGTCTGAGTAGCAGCGAGTTGTACTTCCTGATAGAAAGCTTGGCAGTGGTGGACTGATATCACCTAGCACCTATCTTGCGGGAAAAGTAAAATTTCGATGCTGCTGAGAAAATAGTCCTTCAACATGCGACGATTAATGAGATGCAAGGATAGTTTTATTTCAGACATTATTCTATCAGCAAAGACATTCACATCGACAGTCTGGCGTAATAATAGATTTGCTTTGGGTTTTTTGTGGAGTGGGTAAGACTGTTTTTAGTGGCAGGCTAACTATGGCCCTTGACATGCACTAGCCTAGCACCAGCGACCTCTGCAAATACAAGAAGTGGATGGAATATTTAAACTTTTGGCTAACTAGGAAATGACGTCCTATGTATAAAATTCCGGACTGTCCTTTTAACAGAACTTTCCTGACCAACTAAGTAGTGAAAATGTATATTTATATGTAATAAACAGTAGTAATCTAAACCACAAGACAATACAGTAAGATGAACTCTTAGCCAGGCAGCAGTCACATATAGAAAACGAGACACCAGATTCAATGTGGTAGACAGCCACAAAAATCTTTAATGATCCAAAACCACCCAAGTAGAGCCCGACCGATATATCGGTTGGCCGATATTATTGGCTGATATGGGCAACTTTAGGCATATCGGCTATCAGCTTGCTGATAGGGGCCGATATTTCATGTGGGCATGTTATACCTCGTTATAAAGCTTAGACTCTCTACATTCTGTTCATTTAATCCAATTTACAGACAGATAAATGTCCTAATATGTGGCTCCACATCAGTATTTATCTACGGAGTCATTTGTCTGTGTGTGTCCGTACTGTCCCTGAACACACCACAGAGTCGCGTCACTCACGTGTGTTTGTTTAGACCTGCAGACACAGATCCAAACACTGAGATTATATTCTTTTTACGGACAATCGGTTTGAGTCTGGATTAAAAGGACATTTATTAGTGCAGATTTGTGATGTGAGGAGGAGCCTGTATGAGCGGTGAGTGTTGGAAATATGTCGACTCTGAAGCTAGTTTTTGTCATTTGTTATGGGTTAGCTGCTGTAGCTCCCGCACATAAACAGACTGTTTTCTATTGGTCTGTTCTAAAGTGACTATATTGGCCGTATATTTGCTACTGGACCTGCACTGATATGTAAATGAGCTGTGAATAGACGTGTGAATTATGACATTTGCGCATATAATTAGTTACCGCGGCGCGCACGTATTTACGGCTAAAGGCTAATAGCGCTACTTTCTTTACTAGTTATGGGTCCGTCGCGAACGAAATGACTCTTAGAACCGGCTCTTTGAAGGGAACGACGGGAGCCTGATCCTTATTGGGAGCCGTGTTTTCTCTTTCTCTCACTTTTTTTCTCTTCACGCTGCGTGCAGATTCGTGGTTTGACAGCGGCAGCGGCTAAAAACGAAACTTTGAGAAATTTGCGTGTACGTAGGATTAAAAAAAATAAAAATAAAAAAACGAGCATATTTGACTGTAGTTTAGCATAAAATAAATAAGTCCCGGTTTAGTCCTTTTTCAGTCCTAGTTTAGACCTGGTTCAGTCCTGATTCAGTCCTGCTTTAGACGTGCTTTAGTCCTGCTTGCAACAAAAACAATCTGAAGAGCCACTTGGGAGCCAAAAGAACCAGCAGCTTTTAGTGAGCCGAGCCAAAAGAGCCGGTTCTCTAAAAAGAACTGGAATACCCATCACTAGTGTCTAGAATGTGATGCAAAAATGCCATTAAGTCAACCTACTGTCTGTAAATAAATGTTGCCTAAATAAACCCAATTTAAAATCCACCAGAGCCAAACCTAAGTTTTTTAAACAATTCAACATTTACAGTGAATTTTTACATCACTAAATATATCGGTGATTATATCGGCTATCGGCAGCTCCAACTTCCATTATATTGGTTTCATATCGGCCACAGCAAAATCCATATCGGTCGGGCTCTACACCCAAGTTTAGTCTCAGTTACACAATCTGTACAAATGAACCAAAGCTCACCTCTTGCACCTGAAAATGTATCACTTCTAAATGAAAGCTCATTCCTTTACAGCAGCACAGTTCTCCAAACACTTTGCAAAAGGTATCACTGAAAGATGTCCAAGTTTTGTGCTGGCTCCGGCCCACACTGTCCACTGTGGTGCCCAGTGGAGTGTTTGATTGAGGCTGCCTCCTGAATCAGATAAATGAGCTCCACACACACATGCCAGGCGACGCAGTCAATCACAAATGTCAATCAAGACATCCTCAACTGGGTTCACACAGCTACACCACCAATCCTAGCTGATGTTTCAAACTAAGAAGCCACATGATCATTTGAGTATTTATAATTTATGCATTATACTGACAGTACTTCACTAAAAACAGGAAAATATCAAAAAATATATCAGAGTAAGGTTTTTAATCTGTTCTACACTGATATATTTTTTGAATTGAAAGGCTGCACAATGTATATTTATGTCATCAATACTTAAAGCAGACCAAAGCAGATCAAAATAGACTTCAGAGCTTTTAACCATGTTATAGTTGTTTCCCCTTCCCAGTTATCCTCTCAGAGTTGTATTTGGGGCGATTCATGCATGTTTGAGCAATCTTTTATCGCTTATTTTCAAGACGCCATATTGCAGATCAGCCTCCGTTTTCACCTCGGCATGCACCTGTTGCTCTGCTCTTACTTTGTTCTCCAATTTTATTTTCTTAATCAGTGACACATGTAGGATTCGACAGTCATATTGCCAATTTGGTTCAAATGAAAAAAAAATAAAAATAAAAAATCTGCTACTCGCTAGTGTGATCCTCATCTGCAGCTATCCATTAAAGTTCCCGACTCTTGGCTTTTACTGTGATGTCTGCTTTCACTGTAGTTTTCTTACATGGAAGTTAGCAAACTTGTTTCTTTTATTAACTCATTTTAGATGAATATTTCAATTTAAATTGTGCAAAATTCATAATGATTCACGGGTGTCTTAGATTATAACTATAAAGTAGACTCAAGCACAATAGGTCTTCTTTAAGTCCCACTATATCTTTATGTCATTCTATTCACCTGCAGCCTGTACCCTAAATCACAGCAGAGCCTGTGGGTCTGGCCATAATACGCTCCATGTTGTCTCCATGTTGTCTCCATGTTGCCTCTGCTGAGTGTGATGTAATGACCCTGTGTCCCAGAGTGCCTCAGGACAGATGAGCATGGCAGGACAGAGGTGTGTGTTGTCCCTGAGTTGTCAGTCAGCTTTGTTTTAGTGCGTTCTGTATTTATCACCAGTCTTAAGTGCTCTCACAGAGTGCCGCGGGGCTATAACTCTGACTAATGGAAAACAAAACCTGAGCCAAGACGTGGGACACCACATTTCTCCTCCTGGCATAGGATTCTCCATCAGCGTTACACACATTTACACTGCATTACCATTATATATAACCTTGCATACCCCAACATTCTGGCATTTACAGTATTTAGTTAAAGCACTGTGCTGATTCAAATTCAGCCGAAGTGTTGAAAAATGTTTGACAGATGTGCCTATTCAATCTGTGCATATTAATCTCCTTTCATATGGAGTAATGCACAGCAGTTGGAGTCGATAACACTGGCTGAGATTTTGGCTTTCATATTTGTGTGACGTTTAAAATGCTGAAATATTTATTGCTGCTACAGTGAAGTTCTTTTTTATACCTTACATTTTATAGCTTGCACTAGTTCTATAAATACAAAAGGCAATAGAAAGTCACTTCCTGCATTCAGACAGATATATTTTGACAGACACGTATTGAAAAATGGTCTTCTTGTACTTGTCTGTCCCCTGGGCATACCCACTCCAGCCAGACCACACTGACCCTGAGTCACTGTGCTGCTCTGGGCCTCCGCAGTGTTGGGTCATGTTAAGGATACACACAGACAACTGTTCTTCTTTGTCTTTGAATGTCTGCACTTTTCTGTTGGTGGCTTTCAGATTCTACAATGTGATGGTGTCACGCTAGATGGGGCAAGAGACAGATTTTCCTGTTGATTATATTATACTGTCATAAGGAGTATTCAAAACGTAAATTCACAAATGTTGAACCTGATTAGATGAGACTTATTTTAGCTTAATTATTCTTTATTTGTGCAGTTTTATTTAAACTGAAAGGGCCTATATTACAAAATTTTCTGATCTTACAATTGTTTCCTCATCAAAATCACAGCTGGAGTTGTGTTTTGTTTCATTCACATGTTTAACACGGAAATCCTGCACATTTTGGCTGAGTTCTCTTCTCAAGTGGAAAACACAGGGATGATTTCAGCCCCTGAATTGTCAGTCTTAATTATACACTAGACGGTTTGCAAGAACCTCGGAAGTTGTAGACCGCACACCACTAATCAGTGAAGAGCTGTGGAGCCATGACGTCAAACTCAGGCACCTGTCTGGGTCCCTTTTGTGGTACAGCACAACAGTAAACAAAGTGGTCAAGATGGATGTAGACGAAGCCATACATTCTGTGTTGGCAACGATTTCCGAGATTGAGGATTAAAGCTGGAACAAAGAGAATGTTTGGTGAATTTTATCAAGGGGAAAGACGTTATTGCCCTTCTTGCTACAGGATTTGGTGCATTACATACATCACAACTGAATAGCAGCGATTGGTTAAATAGAAAAAGTACCCACCTACCATCGAGCGAACGAATCTGCGAAGTCAGACAGTTTCCACAAAGTGAAACCAGCTGATGAATCAGACTAGTAAAAAGTAACTGTTAACTTGAAAACTACCCCAACATGACATCACAAAGTGGAAAAGAGCAATTAAAGCTTTTTACAGCAAAGTAGAGCAGAGAATCAGAGCAGATTAATAATAAAGGACACACAACAGGTATGTTTTTGAGGAGTGAACAGCATTATAACATGGCTTAAAGCTCACAAGAATCAATTTTGTGTAATTTTAAAATGCAAAAATCATATTCCAGTAGAAACATTGATCTTTCTTATTAAGCCTAGTTAACCGCAGTTGAAATCCAGATTCAGTTTAATATGTATTGTTTTTATAACTGTTTGAGGTATCGGTGAACACATCAGACTGCTCACAATATTACTCTCTGTATGTCTGAGTTTTTTTTTTTTTCTTCCAGTTTCCAAACTCTTTAATGGGCATTTACAACTCTGACCTTTTCTGGTGTCTGCCAGTGTCCTCTCCTGTTTGCTTGAAGTATCAGGCATGTCTAATTCACCCTGTTTTCTGAATGTGCACAGAGATGATCGTACACACACGAGACAGAAGCTGTATCAGTTTGCACAGCCTCTAGTGTCAATCCGTGTGAAGGTCATAACAGTCAGTAGTGGTATCTGAGAGAATTCACTTTGTCCAATCAGAGCCGCCTCCCACACAGAGGGAAGCCTTTAATTACAGCTCCCCCTCTACAATGTGAGCTTGTTAATGATGTTCCAGTTTCTGTACTTCCTGGCGCGGCGTCTAATTACGTCCCCACCCTTTAATAACATGCTTGTCAGAAGAGGCAGTGGACCTCCTTTGACATCCTCATGTGGCTCTTAATGACCAGCCCTCTCCATAACTGTGGCCTTGACAGTGAACAAAGGACGTTGGTCGAAAGGAAAACTCAGCTACTTTTGCTACTGATCCAAAATCTTCTGTACGCTTTTATGTCTTTATGTCCTTCTGCTCCTGTGACAGATGAGAAGCACTACAACAAGAGAGATATCTGGCCGATTTTTGCACGTTTTACTGTATCTGCTATCGACGTTAAATCTCCAGTAGAGTCTGATATTGTTTTTTTTTTTTATACGACCAGCTGCCTAAAGAATACAACACAGTTTATTTTAAGACTTTAGTGCAAAGAGATAACTGCACTAAACATGACTACACAGCTCTCTTATAAGTTTGTAGTAAAAAGGGGTTATGGGTGAGCTATATATATCAGTCCAAAAATATCGGCAGAGCTTATCCGCCATTGGTTTCTCTGGATTCTGAACAATTTGGCATTGACATCAGCCATGAAAAAATCCATATAAGTCACTCTAGGCACAACCCCAGTGTCTTAAAATCTCATCACACATCTCTCTTGGCTTTTTCTTTTTTATTTAAGTTTACTTTTAAAATAATTTTTATTTTCATCAAAATACCTGCAGCTGTTATTTTATTTGCGCATCTTTATATTTAAGAAAACATCCTATTCCACCAAGAGGATATTCTCATAATCAAAAAGCATTCAAGTAAATATTGTTTATTTATTCATTTTATGTGTATTTTTACATTTTGGATTTGAGATTAAAGCAATTAAAGCTTTGTGACACCTTATTTTGACTTAAAGAAGACCTATTGTGCTTGACTCTGCTTTGTAGTTATATAATCTATGACACCATTGTGTCATTAAAAAAGAAACAAATCCGCTGACTTCCGTGTAAAAAAAACAAAACATGGTGCCCTATGTTGGGACCTTTGATGGTTAGCTGCACAAACACTGATTAAGAAAATAACATTTGTAAGTACAGAGCAGTGAACCTTTACTGTTAGCAGTGTAGGGTAGATCGGAGCAATGACGTCTTAAATGCAGGATTATAAAGATTACTCAAACATGCATGCATCACGCTAAATACAACATCGAGAGGGTAAATGAGAAGGGGATACAAATATAAGAGCTCTAAGAAGTCTAGTCTGCTAGGTATGTTGTGTTAGATAAAAGTTTTTCTCTATTGAAAACGGTCTCGGGGGGAATGTCTCCCCAAACGTTGGCTGATTTTAATATAGTCTGTCCTGCTGTATAGTGCAAAACAGTGACTCATTTCTAGTTCTGACGTGGATTTCAAATGACGTTTGTGTAGACTGCTCATCAGCCTTCAGTGCATGGAACTAACTGCCAGCGTGTTTGTGAAAGTGTATAGTGAGACAGACCTAATTTGACATATTGATTATAATTACTGCATCCAGTGAAGTTGAGATTTCATCCCCAGACATGAGAGTAAACAGTATTTGTGGTTGGGGCTGTGTGTACAAGGTCAGTGCAGACGAGTACACGAAAAGATTTACCTGCCATTTCCAGCAATATGCAATTTCTGTCACCTACAGAAATGCACATAGGAAGATGTGTAATGACTGCTTTGAAGGTAAACGCAGGCTATATGGTTTTCAACAGTCTGTTTTTGTCATCTGCAAATAAAAGCCTTTGGAAGAGTCTGCCTGCAGGAGATGTCTGACATTCATGCTACAAATATCAAATTGTTATTTATGAAAGTAAAGGCAGCCTGTGTGCAGCAGATTTTGAATACATTTGCATAGAGGTGAGATTATTAGTTCTGTGTGAGACTGCCAAATTAAACAGCACCACTTCTTGTTTATCTAAAACAAGAACTGTGCTCCTATTGTCCCCATTGTTTTGAGGGGTTGTGTTGTTATATATTTGGTTAAAACTGACAATTGAGAGTTTGTATTTCTAATAAGGGAACTCTGGAAGGTCGTAATGAACAATAAGCATGTTGAAATTATACTCAGGTTGAACTGCCTGATCATTTAGAAATTTAACAGTTTCCTTTGTGATTAGAGGATCATTGTAAATCCACGCTAGGTCAGAGTATAACAGAGCAATGATTTTTCACATGTAGACCTGTGATTATAACCAATTTTGCAGTACAACATTTTGCAGAAGTAAATATATACGATAATATTGAAATTAATTTATGCCACTGACACAACCCAAGAGCAGATTTAAACCACAAAAACTATTCTAAATCTACAATATTGTTAAAAAATTATGAGCTGCAACAATTAAATAAATAACAGAATGAAATAAAATGAAGTACTTAATGAGTCATAGAAGTTATTAATTAAATCTTTTCCAGCTTAAATCTTAGCATATAGACAAAATATAACCCAATATTTTCCAGTAGTGCAAAGAAACTGTACACACAATAAATACTGGCCACAAAAAGATATTGTTTCAGCTTTCATGTATTGAACCATAAGTCAATTTCGTAATTATCATGACTTTTAAACATTTGTATTTTACTTTTTTACATCCCAAGCAGCCTATATTTTACTTTATTCAATCAATCAGTCAAACTATATATATATATATATAGCATATATATATCATACATATATAATATATATATATATATATAGTATATGCTATATATATACAGTATTATTAAGAAATACAAAGTGTAAAATGTTCAAGCAGTGCTGCACGGTGCTTGCTGTTAATATACTGATATACTACCAGTCAAAAATTTGTATCCACCATCTCATTCAGTGTTTTCTATATGTTTACTTCTACATTTTAGACACATACTGAAGGCACCAAATATATGAAGCAATATATATGGAATTATTTAGTACAGAAAAAAGTGACATAACTCTACTACTATTTTTTGATAAACCAAAGTGTGGCTAATTTGAGGATTTGGTTATAAAATATTACACAATATTTTATAGAATTATCTACAAAATAGAGTTTGACTTTTTTCTTTGCTACACAGTTCCATACATCTTACTCCATATATTTGATGCCTTCAATATCAAATGCAGAAAGTAGTAAACATAGAAAAAACAGACATTAATAAGTGGGTGAGCCCAAACTTTTCACTGGTACTGTATGAGTAAATAATAATAATATTGTTACGGCCCAGCTCGAGAGACTGTAACAAAGAAAGGGGGACACAACAATGGCGAATGTTTAACCCTTGTTCAGGCATTTATTTACAAAAGTAAATAATCAATAATGGTTATGTTACTGTGGTCTGTGTACTTTGGTGTGTGAGTATGAATGAGAGTCAGTATGATAACGTTTTGTGTATGTAGTTGTTGAGGTACGTGTGAGTGCAATAACCAGAAGAAAATGCAGGTGATGGCGGTGTGGTGGCCTCGAGGGTGGAGTGCAGAGGGAGAAGAGGCGCGCATGCTGGTTTTAATATTCCAAGTGGGCGAAGCCGGCGGGCAGGACAACCGAGAGAGAAGAGGACACCTAGAGGGAGGGCTGCAGAAAGGCGTAGGGCGAGCCACGACCTGGGCCGTGACAATATGTGTTAACAAGTCATTATCGCAGCTACATAGTACATACTCCACTTCTACACTGTGGCGTATTTACCACTGAAAAGATCAGCCTTGACACTCCCCTAAACTACGCAATATTGTTTGACAAATCTGCTGTGGGGGCTTTGACATCATTACATCAGGTAACAGCGCACTTTAAGTCTGTGCTGGAGCTTGTTTTTGTACCACAACCATTCAACAAAGAACAGCATCAGTTACCAAGCCCCTCTCTGCCGTATGAACCACTTTGTAGCCAGTGCGAAGGAGCATTTGCCCTGCGTAGATTAGAAGTGTCTGCTGCAGCTGTGCCCTATGCCAGAACACTGTGGACCATGATACCATTTGGTTAGGGGGCTAGCCTCTCTCCCCGCTCCCTGACACTTCTCTATTACACGAGATTTGAGCATGCACGGCTTTATTATTCTGATTTAATACAACAATGTCCTCAATATCCCATTTTACTTCCTCTGCCTTCACTTTTTATTTATACCACCCGCTCCAGTCTGCCCCTCCCTCCTCCAGTCTCTCATATTTTCTCCCCTCGTGCACCCTGCAGGACCTGCCGTACAATAGATATTAAATCAGATTTATTACCAGGCAATAGAACAGTGTCTGACCTATGGAAATGTTGCCAAACTTCAGACCGCCTCCGCCTGATTCTCCTCCACTAGTCCTGCTCCGTCCCTTGGCTGACAAAATACCACTACTACAATTGATGGCTCCTCAATTTTCTCTCTGGAATTGGTTACATTTACAGTGATGCTGAGTGAAAAGGGAATTGTGGTTTGTGAGAATTGTGAGAATTTAAAGTTAAGCCCAAAGCGTCACTACTGAAAATATAAGGAGTCAGCTCAGGACACTCGTCTACAACTTTGGGAGTTAAATTACTTTTCAAATTGCGCATTTTGCCATAGGTTTATGCAATGTTCCTTTTATAACTGTGTGAGTGAGCGCGGCGCCTATGACAGCTTGTAATTCCTAAGTGTTCAATATATAGTAGTTACCAACAAAGACTACCTTCTTTTTTATGGTTGTTTTACTTCATTACACTTTGGTAAAGCTTTGCAGTCATCTCCAAAATACAGCCTGTATTTCCTATGGAGACACTGGATCCTTGTTTACCTTTTGTTTGATATCTTATTCCAAGTCTGGTTTACTAAAGTTGTAACTCCAGAAAACTGGGGAAAGTAGATTTTTTGGGAAATTTTCAGTCAGATCTAGTTTACTCAAATCCAAAATCTCTGTATATGTTTTTGTTTGTAAGATGATAACAAAAACAAGCAAGAAATTTAAAACGGGCTCTTTTCATGTGTTTGTTTTGAATGTTCCAAAAAATTGCCAATTATTTTTTTTCTTTTTACACATAAAATGCCTTATCTCTTTTTGAAAACAACACATGAAGAAAAACTTTAATATATTTCTTTCTTACATTTATGTGAGTAAACTGATATCCCTAATTATAAGATTTTTTTTTCCTATTCACCTGCCATGTTTTACCTTATATAACTCATGTCTACAATACTTTGTCTACTCCGTACTGTATTTTTGCACTGTTGTTCTCTCAATATTTCTCCTTCTTTTCTTTTTTATGTATTTTATGTTGAACAATATTGCAGATACCTAGCTTCCTTTGTGAATTGAGTTCACTGACAGCGACAACACAGCCTTTTCTGATTCTGATTACATTGAATAGTACAAGTTCCTTTCTTTCCCCCCTGAAGCACGTTTACACATATCTCTGCTGTCAGCTCATGTAGTCCTTTCTTGTGGCAGTGAGTGGTCATTTTTCTGCACCTGACCCTAAGGGAAGCACTCCAATCAGCTGAGAGCTTCTCCAGCCCCCTCCAGCCCCCTCCCCAGAGCTGCTCCTGAGCTCTTAATGCACACTGAGAGGAAGACTGCTCCGGCCTGCCTCAGTCCAACGCCAAACCACCCAAGATTAGGGGCATTAGGCTAGAGGAACTTTCCTCCGACTTTAACAAGCTTCACTTCAGGTTTATATCATGATTGATTCGGTGCTCCCAGCTTTTTTATCAATCCATTAGAGCCCAGTCTGCAGCGTGGCAGCCATCCAGACGCGGACATTAACATCCCATCTGAGGCCGAGACAGCAGGAAGGTCAGCGGGCCGAGGGGGGGTGGGGGGCATTTACTACTGTTTTACATTGACTCAGTTCATACATTCACATCATTGCTGAATCAGGCCACTTCAATATTATAGCCACTACATTAAGCGATATGTTTTATTTATGTTGCTGTTACTGTTGCAACATTATATTTATGTCTCTGTGTTTCTATTTGGTCATATTATTTATTCCAAAATGATTCCATGGCTGCCATTTTTAATTTTTTTTCCTTCTAACCTTGTCTTCCTTTAATAAGCTCATATTAATGCTATTTTCTGATCTATGCTATAATGTTGATCTATGCTGGAGTTGTGTTTTGTTTCATTCACACATTATAAACACACAAACCATGCACATTTAGGCTGAGTTCTTCTCTCAAACATAAAACACTCTGTTCCTCCTTGTGATGTCATGCAGTAGTACAGGAAGTGCTCCACTGTGTTTTTAAACTCCATACACCTTCACTAGAATCATTTGGATAATTTCAGTCCTGGAATTACATATCTCCACTGAACAAAAGGTAAAAGGAGCTGTTAACTTGAAAACTGCGTCATGACATCACAAGGTGGAACAGAGCATTTTGAGCTTTGGGGATGTAGACAGACTAATAAAAAAATGTTACTCAAACATGTGAATGAAACAAAATACAACTCCAGGTATGTTTTTGAGGAGGTAACAGTATTATAACATGGATTAAAGCATAACATAGGGCCTTTAGTACAGTTGGTCACAGTTGCTAGTTGGTTATATCGTTAGGCACAGAAAAACTTGTCAGTGGAAATGCATTTTGATTATTGTTACATTTAAAATAGCATATTTTAGACATTTTTTTTTTCTTTGGTAGAAAATTGCTCAAGACCGTAGCAAAGGAGTGCATCTATATCACATATCCTGTAAAAATGGGCGGATGGTGTGAGTGGGAGATGGCATTTGTGAAGGCCATATCCTCTCCTGTCCAGCCCTGATATGGAAAACAACACCATTCATTGATGTTCTGTCATATTCCTTGGCATACAGGAGCCCTGGCATCAGCAAAAGCTTACGACTTATGATTACATTAAACAGTTATGGATTATTCATCTTCATTTAGAAAACAAAAGACATTTAGAAAGTGCCTTTGCAGAGCCCATAGCACATGGCACTGAATCATGCAGCGAATAATCAGACACAGTTTGACACACAATTGAAAACATAGGTGTTTCTTTTTTTTTTTTTTTTTTTTTTTTTTTGGACATTTTATTTAACAATAATTTCTATGGTCAGACTTTTCTATAGAAATTAAGGTAAAAGTGTTCACCAGAAATCGATTGAGATTAGTTCCTGGGACTAAGTGTACTGATATAAGATGAAGGTTGATTTTATGTTTTTGTGTTATTTACCATTGTGTAAGTACAAACAGTATAGCATGGCTATAAACTTGATTTAGAAGGAAAAATATACAATGGCCACAGTAATTTCATGTGGCTTTAACCATTTTATTTAGTTTAACATTTAATATGTATTATTTAAATTATATGACACAATAAACAAATACTGCTATGGTGTGCTTTCTTGAAACATGTAAAAAACTGATTAATGTATCTTCTGGCAAACAGGATTATAGATTTTATCAGAGAGCTGCTGTTGTGTTCACACTTTTGTAATAGTGAAAATGAATCAGTCTTGTTAAGCCAATTTAATCCAAACAGCATTTGCTTGAGTCCTGTTTGGGTAATCGTAACACTTCACCTTCTTAATAGACGGAAGAATATAGAATACAAATCTGCATTTGAGAAGGTTCCTTTCCCGACATAGGATAAATCAGATTAAGCACTGATGGGCCTTCAGTCAGATTCAGATTTCACATCTCTGTTTGGGAAGTCATTAAAATCTCTTTGTGAAAGCACTATTTATTCCTGAGATATTTTCCATGTGTTATTGAAGTCAATTGTTTAATTTACAGGCTGAAAACTACTACTTAATCCTCTTGTGCAATCCAAATATGTGTAATACTATATTTGCTTGATTATAGGTTAAGGCTGCAGTTAGAGCTCTGAATGGCACAGTGACTGAGCAAGTGACAGAGACAAAATATCCTTAATAATGTGTGTAAAGGGTCCTGAAACACTTAAATTTCACCCACAGCCTCAGTTCAGTCAAAGTTGTTTGGGCTTGTACCTGAGTTTTACTCTCTAAAAACATAAACAATTGAACTAGATCATTTATAACTGATGAGCAGCGATCAAGAGCCTGTTCCTAATGCATCTCTACCTTTCTTTTAGGAGCATGTTTTACAAATGTCAGAAGCCAGATTGCCCTTGTGGTAATTCTAACAATGAATGAACCTGCCAAATAAAGATGAAGTAGTCTTCTTAGTTTGCCAAGGATAAAACAATTTATAATTAGATGCAGACATCACACATCGGTCTCATTTTGACCTTAGGGGTCAAACACAATGCAGGCCTCAACTTTTTACATGCTTAAACTCAGGAAACAGTGGTTTACAGTGAAAATAACAGTTTTCAAAGCACAAATTGACATTGTGTTTTTGAACCTGACTCCTTCAAATTATACATTACTGCCCAGCAGTGTGCTGATGGTGCACAAAAACAACAACAAATGAATGCTTTCTTTTATAAATTTTGAATGGGATACACACACGGCACTCGCATCAAGCGTAAAAAAAAGTGGATTATATTTTCTGAAATCTACGTGTGCACAACATGCTGCTCCATATGCCCACCTAGCACAGACACTATATCCATTCCCATTCACTTTTAATACAGGCTAAAAATTACATGTCCAAATCATGCGGCTTTTACTCGTGCATATCGGACAAAATACTGTACATGCAGTGTTTCTTACCAGCCTAAGAGCTGCTTTTACTATATATTTGTACTTAGGCAAAAAAAAAAAGCCTTTTCCCTACTGCTCCACCTGCACCAGCTCTCTCCACTGCGCCGCTCATCTACGCTCAGTTCGACCCATTTCCACTCAACCAGCTCTCGATAAACCCAGCCTACCTCTTCTCTGTTCAGCAGACCAGCTCTCACAGCCCTCCTGCACCAGCACCACCTTTGCACAAGTTTAGTTTCATTCTTATTCAGATTTTGGTTTTCACCAACACGAGTGTATAGTCTTTAGGGTCCTCAGGGAAGAGTATAAACATACCGGTATGCATACATATACATATCCTGCTCTCTACCGCCTACGTAACACTCATAACACGTGATAGTAATATGTGTCATTAGCTTCACATAATTATCTTGGAGACACTCCAGGTGTAGAGTTTTTCTTGTGAATTGTAGCGAATACAGTGGCCTTATAGGATGAATGTGTTTTCATCCTATTTCTGACACCCGTGAACTCTTTAAAAACCTTTTGAAACCAATTTCATTTCATGTCATTTTCATTTTCCATCATGAGGTTTGAATGACTTTACACTAGACACAGAGGGAGTTGCTCAATAAGATTCCAACTTGGAATTATATATAAAAAAGCTGTGTGGCTTAAAGGTGCACTGTGTAACTTCTAAGGTGGAAGATCCGCTACTTGCTTATCTCCATGGAGATGTTATTCCTTTGAATGGAATATTGCACAGTAGGGCATTAAACAAATCTCCCTTGTGTTTGTTCCATTGCATGTATTTTTATTTATTTATTTTTTTAGCTCAAAAATACCTTAAAAAACATGAATTCTTACCATGTGCAGGATTGCTTCTCCATAGATCTGACCATTAACCTGTCTGTACTGTCATTACCAAGTTTATATCCATACTGTGGAATAATCATGGCAAAGTAAGTTTATTTGCGTAGCACAATTCATACACTTCAAAGTGTTTTACAGAATAAGAAAAACATTACAATCACAGTGCAAAAAATCCAAACATAAATAACCATCGTAAAATGAACATTAAAGGAGAAGAGAGAAGAATGCGTAATAAAAAGTCATATATGCACAGCTAAACAACTGTTTAAAGGCTAGGATTAAACATAGTCACAGTAGAGGTTTGTCTCACTTGGGCAAAACAGTAATATCACTATGGAGATGAGTGGCTGGCAGGCCCTCCACCAGAAAAGTTACACAATGCACCTTTAAATGCAAGGGAAACAAAAGAAGAGGTTTTGCTGCAGGTCAGTTCAAGGAGGATGGAAGAGTGTGAATCAGCAGTGGCACGTTACTTTTGATGAATGGAGGTCAGCTGAGCAGGAGAAGGCTGGTCCGATAACAACAGATAAACCCCAAGTAGAAACAAACAGGGAGCTCAATCCTTTACTTGTAACGACCACCCGGGCCAATACCAGCGCCGCTCCCTCACTTCACAACAATGGCCTTAGACACACACTGTGAGATAACAGCGGCTTTGTGACCTGATACAAACACTGTGTCCCATTCTTTATGTGCTCTTGTCCACCCCTGTGCACCAACCATTGATTCTGAGCTGAGATATGCTTATTCGTGATTGGAGACATTCAAAGTTGAATTGTTTCGCAATTTGTAGCCTTTGAGAGCGAAGTGTGATGGTATCTGTGGGCTGGAGGTGACTCTAGCTGAAAAGGTGGAGTCTCGCTGCCAGAGAGGCTGTGTTTCACCTTCAGGGGACCGTTTGTCTGACTTTGTGAGGCCACTTTAATTTACAGAGTACAAGTCCAGCTTCTACGTGAGTTTAGAAAAGACCAAAAAGTTAGAAAACAGAGAACATTAATGAAATTTTAGTCTTGATGAATAGTCCGTCCACTGTAGTTTGTAGTGATTAAAGATTTAAAGTTGTTTATGGTTTATGTTAACGTTCTACTTATGAAAGTCTGCAACTTGTAAGAGTGCTGTCTATAAAAGTTGCTGAAATCATGGCCACTGGCCAGTCAGTTGGTCAATGACTGTCAATTTGTTCAAATGATTCACTGCAACAACTTCCTTTACTGTCTCGACTGTGGTTATTGTCTAGACATAACTTTTTAAGTTTACCTCCGGTTGCTATTAGACCATTCAAGGTGAATGAACCTGCCAAATAAAGTTGAAGTAGTCTGACTGACATGGCCAATCCCCATGGGTAGAAATAAAGTGCATTCAAATGAATAGTGCTGTGAAGCAGCTGGTGCTTGCAGCTGACGCTCTTGTTTTTCAGTCTCACTTCACACCTCTCTCTCTCCTGCGCGCTTCACTGAGGGCTGTGAGCTGCAAGTATTGACAAGCTTTGCCAATGAGAGACAGGATTTGAGCAGACTGCTGGTGAGGAAATGATACTGTCAGGGTTATGCCAGCTCACTTACAACACAACCCCACAGTCCCCTGAGGAGTTGGGATTTGCATTGCAATAGAAGCCGAAGGCTTCAGGAGAATGCAGCTTTGAACATTTTAAGTCCATTGTGTTGTACAGGGCTTGGACAGAAGTGCTCATTATTTTACACATTGTGCCAGGTAGCAGCTCTTTGGGTGGTATCAATGAATAACCTGCACATGCTTTACAACAGGCCTTTAATTAGACCAATACAGAGCTTGAGATTGTCCTGACTGCCATCAGTCTCTAGACTAGTCCACAGCAAGTGTCCCTCTGTGTGTTTGAACAACGACTGATGAACTATGCACCTCACCACTGTTCCACTGCTCAAAGCAGGGCCATGTTTCACCTGGAGAGTTCTTGGATATCAAGTCTGGGGATCTTGAAATACATCGACTGTACAGTTCTCTCACATCTGTGGAATCCTAAATATATACACCAGCCAGTTTTCTAAGGAGTACCTGTGTTTTAACAGTCAGAACTTGATAATCATGTGCTGAAGACTACCCCACCCTCAGCAGCGGAGGTTCCCCTCTCTTCCTCTGGCCTGTATCTCCAGCCTGTCGTGTTGGTGTGTTTACCTCTACGGCCCTTGTTCTCCAGGCTCAGCAGGTGTGTCCAGGGTTGTTCAGACCGGGCCAAAAAGCAGATGGTTTCCTGACTCAGGTGCTGTACGCCTGGGTGAGCTGCCAGCTGCAGGTTTGTGTGTGAGCCTGGCTCTGATTGATTCTAGCTCTCCCCCCTCATGGCTCTCTCTGGCCAGGGCGCAGCCTGAGCCGTGTGTGGCCAGGTCTGTGGACGGTGTGTGCACTGACATTTCTCCTGATAGAAACAGGAGCGGGGCAGGGCTGAGGAGAGAGAGTGTGAAGGGAAGACAGCGGCCGGAGAAAATGTCAGACTGTTGGCTGGCTGCTTGGCTGACTGCCTCCATCACTGGCAACACAACACAAACACATGCATATGTATAGGAATACCATTGTTTCAGACGTATGTGGCCTTTGGATTCAAATGCATATGGTTTATGGTCTATTTCAGAGCATAAAGCAATTATTTTAATGTAATGACTTCAGAAATGCCAAAGCTTTTGTGAAATGCCAGTCACTGAAAAATGACACATTTAATTTAGACATATTTTTAAATGACAGACTCATATAGGCTTGGTTAAAAGCTTTTCAATTTGATTTAAAGTTATGGTTTCTGACTTAATCTTTGTAATCTTTGTAAACGAGCAAAACCATGCCATATCAGTAGGGGAATTATGTTGATTAACCCGCTCATTTCAAACACATATTTTGCTTGTGTCCATAGCGGTTGTCTCTGGTCTCTGTTTATATCTGTATCATGTATTATATTAACATTCTTAAGGCAAACAAACAAAAAAAAAAGTTCATATTTTCAAACTTGAACATTCTGACTAGACGAGAGGACCCTATATACCCATCTGGAAAGTATCTGTTAGAAATGAGAGCGAGCAGCCTGTTGCCATTCTACCTGCACCTGTCTGTTGTGCTGTCTGTCTGAGTTTATTCACACATTCTCCTGCATCAGCACACACCACTTCCTCTTACACCTCCTCCTGGCTCTCTCAGTGCACGGCCG
The DNA here is from genome assembly GCF_026225935.1 of Boleophthalmus pectinirostris. NCBI lineage: Eukaryota > Metazoa > Chordata > Actinopteri > Gobiiformes > Gobiidae > Boleophthalmus > Boleophthalmus pectinirostris. The sequence goes on from NW_026571152.1 coordinate 28,131,736, forward strand.
GACGTCTGTCTGCTCCCTGCATCTCACCGTCCATCTGATGCTCTGTGGATTCTTGTGGCGTTATTGATTCGGAGCAGAGGTGACATTTACTGTGTGGTCTGCCAAGTCATTGCCTTAATCACCTGACTGCTCCTTCACACTTGAACTCAATCTGATGTCAAACTCTACGGCTATGAACCGACCCAGGGATCTGCAGTGTACGCCCACAGTTACAGGATCTATGTGCCCTCCTACACACTGTGGTATTACTTGATTATTGCTCATATACTGTACATACAGAGGTGGGTTGACAGACTAGTCCATAATGATGAATCTCTCTTTTTTTTAAATACAGAAGGATATCAGTCTGGCCCAGTGGTGGAATATAACAAAGTAAAAGTGAAGTACTGTACTTAAGTATACATTTTGGATATCTTTACTTTAGTACATTTTACAGTGGATACTTTTACTTTAACTTCACTACATTTGAGAGCAGGGAGCTGTACTTTCTACTCCACTACATTTTTAACAGGACTGGAAAGTAAATATTAAAGTAAAATGTTTAAAGGTTTATTTATTTATATATTTTATTTATATTTTATCATGTTCATAGTTTGAGGAAACTGGAAAAAAATATGAATTCAGTTTGTTTCATTCCAAATCTTTATCAAAATCACTACATTTGAAGTCTTAAAATATCATTTTTTTCATGTGATACTTTTACATTTAATTGAGTATTTTGCTCTGGTACCAGTACTTTTACTTAAGTAACAAAACTGAGTATTTCTTCCACCACTGGTCTAGTCACCAGTCCTGTTGTTGTCCCCTCAAACACGTCTGTCCAATCAGGTTGTTTTATTTCAGTGAGATGAGAAACAAAGGAGCTCACTGATCACTCATTACTTTGAACAAGATAACTTTTTTCTCACCTCTAAATTCAGTTTAGTGTTTCTCTCATTTATTCTGGTGAAATCTGCTGCTTTTCAGTCACCTGTGATATTTTGTTTTAATAAAAAACACTGAAATAACACACAAAATCTGGTATTTTCAAATGTGTGTATGTGTGTAATATTTCTGAAAACTACTCTTGAAAAACACAATTTCTTCACAACAGTTACTCAAGTACATGTAAGTAAGTACCACCCACTTCTGTTCAATGGTCCTCCTACACATTTAGGTATTAGTTGCAGCAAGCTTAATGCAATACATGTACAACACAGGTCTCATTATTTAGCTTCCATTATTGAGCGTAGCTGGTGCGAGTGCAGGGCTCTAAGCTTGGGAGATGTATGCATATGGATTGTTTCTCCTGATTGAGTGTTTGGAGCAGGCGTTTGGAGAGTGAACATAAACCCAAAGACCTGCTATCCAAGTGCCTGTCGATAGGTAGCGGTATTTATGTCTCCCCCATGCACACCGATCTATCTGAGACCAATACAACCCTTGCATCTGCCTCTCTCAGGACCCCCTTCCATTTGTCTGCCTCAAGGCTTAAATATGCTCTGGTTAGATGAGCTTTGTTTTTTTTACAGTGTAAAAGTTGAAGCTTTGTGATGGGCAGTTATATGTTTGATGTGGTAAAATCACAGTGTTCTGCAGAAAAATTTAGTTTTCATTTTTCATCAATAGATTTTGAGGTAATTGGTCAGAGCCTGCATGAGTACTTACAGACATATAGACTCCACCCAGATAGAATGACAGTTAAAGTAGTGCCTGTCCAGTGTACTGTTTACCTAATTACAATATAATTCATGCGGACTTCAGCTTGTTTTTGTTGGTTTCTTGGTATGAATTTTTGTGATTATGATAAATGCATACCAAATGTGAAAAAGCTTGTTCAAAAAAAAAAGGAAGTCAACTTATGCAGCCTTGAGAATGCTCGATGTTGTCTGATCTTGGAAGCTGAGCAGGGTTGGGTCTAGTCAATACTTGGATGGGAGACCGCTGCATACCAGCATACTGCAATGAGGTGTCAGTCTCCCTAGTGTAAACTGTTCTTGTGTCCTTGGGCAAGACACTTCACCCACCTTGCTGAAAGTGGGGTTTGAGTGAGAGATTTGCTGTGGGTAAGTGAGGAGTGATGGATATTATTATTATTATTTGTGTATCATTATCATAATTTTCAACACACAAAATAGTAGTTTGTTGAATATAACCATTGTCTTCTAATATAAATAAAAGCCATTTTAAAATTACTAATGAAAGGTCCTATTTTGTCCATATATGTGGTGTTGTTTATAAAGTACAAATATTTCAAAACATTTGGATAACATTTGGATCAATTAATGTATAGTGAAGTGAACTTTCTCTTATCTCTACTACTGTCTTTAATGTGCACTGATGCTGGGTTTCTATTTGTCTGCACATGTAGCTAAATGCTTACAGATTTATTTACCTCGCTCCTCTTTGTCGATCATCTCATTAAGCAGCTACACAATACCCAATTTAGTGTGGCTAAGACACAGAGTGAGCGTGGTAATTGTGCCTGCTGGATAGATAGTGCTTTTTCTGTAGCTGGGGCTTTTGTTTCCCTTACATGGCCCTGTCCTAGTAATCCCTGTGCTCCATTGTGGTGAAGTTAAAGAGAGCCAATCACACCCTGTACAGAGACATCAAACAGACAAGCAGCTCAACAAATCAATGAATGCATGTCATTAGATTCCCTGGGGGAGTCGTAAACATATCTTGAAGATGAGGCTTTGCCTGTGAAAGAGATGTCAAAGCTGACAAGACAATCTTTTGTTCTTCTGTTATACGGGAAATTAGAAAACTACACTCTGCCTTAGATTCCTGACTTACAAATATAGAGCATTTAGACAACCCTTTAATTCAAGATTGTTTAGTGTGCACTATCAAAGTATTGTTTGTCTTTTCATGCCATGTGTAAGCTTTTCATAATATGTATATTTTTTCTGTATCCCCCTCCCCCATGCTCAACAACTTTTGCTACATATAAGTAGACCGTTTTAACTTACTGTAACCTACACTTAAAATGAGTTTACATCAGCATAGTTTAAGGCTACGCTTACACATAGTCAGGTATGTTGAGAAACAAATATTTCCCGCCCTCTGTTTTCCAAAATAACATTGTGCACACAGCATAGTTTTAAAAAAAGTTTTTGTTTACATCAACTCGCATAAATACGGCGCCTGGATTAGATTAAAACCTATAGCATTTATTTCATTACAGTTGTAAGTATTACTCAAAAATGCCTTGAAAAACATGCATTACTGAGCGGGGTTGCCTCTCCACAGATATGTTAAAGAAGTGGCTGACCTCCGAGCCTCATTCATCTCTGGTCATCGATGTGATACATTAGGTGTGTGTGCAAATGCAAATACATGAAAAGTGTTTGCACCAGAAGAAATGTTAATCTGAATGTTTCTATGATCATTATCAGAGCAAAAGGTAAACACTGGTCGCGTCAGTTGCCTAAAACTCTGTTTAACTCACTTTATACACAAACTCAGAACTGTAGTTTTACAGAATCTCTCCACTGTAGCTGGAGTTTTTAGAAAGATTTATTTTCAGAGGCGAATTCGCTGTGTGCATGTAAAAGATGGGTACAAACGAAGGAAAATGTCTCAGTTTTAAAAAAATACCATGTACATGTAAACATTGCTGTTTTCATGGAATTGCAATATGCTAAATAGTGATAGAATTATGGGTGGATGAAATATTTAAACATTTACATTTTCATATGAATGGCAAAAATGAGCCACATGGAGTTCTGTACACACTATTTACAACTATAACTATAGGCAAAGAGTGCATTCTTTGTTCCATTACTTTGTTGAGTAATGAATGCCCTGTGTTTTCCTTTCAGTTGCAATCTGAAAACTGTCCATGTACGAAAATAAAAGAAAACATCTAAAAGTGCTTTTACACCTGACAGAAATAAAAAGAAAAATGTAGAAAAGAAGCTATCAACAACAACAATATTTAAACTTTTCTTTTGGGCCATCTTAACCTTGACTGGAGTCATCACATCCCTTAAAAAGATTATACAATCTTATTCTGGTAATAACCAATTACAGATACCAGTCTTTGCTCTGCTCTGAATCATCTGACCTCCATTCAACATATTGTCACGTCTTTTTATCGGTTTTTACTGCAGTCACTTAAAATCATTTTAGCCAATACACTTTGACTTTGAATATTGACTTTAAAAGGCGCATATTGTGTTATTTTCTGATTTTCATTCACACATGTTTAACAGACAAACTCATCATATTTAGCCTGGGTTCTTCTCTCAATAAGAAAACACACTGTTCCACCTTGTGATGTCATAATAACACAGTAATACAGGAACTGCTCCACTGTGTTTTTAAACTCCATTCATCTTCACTAGAATCATTCAGATGATTTCAGATTTGGAATTACCGATCTCTACTGAACTAAAATTTAATTGTAGCTATCCAATTAAAAACTACAACTACTAATGCAGGATTGCTCAAACATGTGTGAATGAAACAAAACACTACTCCAGGTATGTTTTTGATGAGATAACAGCCTTACAACATGAGGTAAAGCTCATAAGAGTCGGTGTAAGGTAATATAGGACCTTTAAACATATCACACACTTTGGGGTTTTTCTGATGTTGTCCTTGCTCTCTGTGTGCAGGTTACTTGTATGGGCGGACAGGAGGACGGAGGCCACGAGGGCTGTGTCCCTGGATTTCAGGTCAAACACTACCAGGTGGTGCACTCCGGACCCTTCCACAAAGGCCAGTCGCTGCTACAAGGTCAGTCAAAAGTAACATGCTCAACTTTATCTACACTGTGTCATGACTCCTGCAACTTCATTTGCTCATGGGACTGTAATGTGCTCGCTGATCTGAAGAGAGGTTGTGGATATTTTTTCTTCTATAATTCACAACATTTGAATTGAAATTCCTTACAGGCCTACTGAAGGCAAAAAAATAGGTTACATAAAGAAAATGTTTTAAAGCAGGTCTAGCACTGCAATTTAACCTTTGTTGCTATAACTTGTTTTTACTGCCTTAAGCACGCTGAGCACTCTAATGCACACTTCATGAGTGTTGGACTCACCGAATAACCGAAATATCGTGATATGGTATTGTTAAAGTTCACACAATAATATCGTGAAGCATCACAATATATCGAATTATTCGAAGTCGAAAAAATAGACAGAAACTACATAGACCATGATCCTTTGCTCCATTCCAGTGACTACAAGAAGAAATAACACTTCTAAGCACTTTTAAGTCTTAGTTCTTTGGATTAAATCTTGTCAAGGCATTTTAAGTAGAAAAAGTAGCTTATTAACAGTTTTGTTAACGTCCACAAAAAATCACAATAAATATCATACTGTGAAATGTATATCATGAAAATATCGTACTGAGAGATTTGGATATTGGTACATCCCTAATTGTGAGCCTCCCCACCATATCATGAGCTTTCCCACGATATCGCAATAAATATTGTACCGTGAGGTTCATACTGCGAACACATCATATTATGAGACTTTGTTATCATTATACCCCTATTGGACAGTAAAACAACTGACAATTAATTAAAATAATTAGATGCAGACAGCACACAGACTTATTTTGATCTCAGGGGAAAATAGCCTATATCTGTAAAGGAGCAAAACTAATTTTACACAAGTAGTTTTCCTGCTACAGACACAACAAAACTTAAAAGATATAACTTGTATTCCAGTTATAAGGAAAGATGAAGATATTTCAGTCAGCTCTCATAATGGTATGCCTTATTTAAAGCTGCAAATTATACAAGGCAATATTTAGCTGATTGGCTCAATTTGAGGATTTGAAGGCGTAGATTGGCCTATAATTTTACTAAACAATTCTTTATGCCACTGGGCTGGGTTGTCTCGTGTATTAAAATTCATGAGGAATCTCGTTCTAAACAAGAGATACAAGTGTTCCTTTTCTTGCACCAAAATAGACACATGATAATTTGTCTGGATGAATTATTCTCCTTGATTGGCTTCTATTTACACAGACGTTTTTGTTTTGTCCCTGAAGGCAGCTTTAGGCTCAGTGTTAAGTTTGAGTGCACTCAGTGTGTGTTTGCATGTGTTGTGGCTATTGTGAAAGTCTACTCAAGCAGTAACAGTGTTCTAGCTGTTACTGCTTGATTCATCAGCTGGTTTCACTTTGTGGAAACCATCTGACAGCATAGCATTTATTCGCTTGCTATTTGGTTGTGATGTGTGTAAAGCTCCAAATCTCATAGGAAGAAGGACAAAAACGTCTTTCCCCTTGATAAAATTCACCAAAAGTTTTCTTTATTCCGGCTTTAAATTCTCAATCTTGGGAATTGTGGCCAACACAGAATGTATGGCTTCGTCTACATCCATCTTGACCGCTTTGTTTACTGTTGTGCTGTACCACAAAAGGGACCCAGACAGGCATTTCAGTTTGATGTCATGGCTTCACAGCTGATTAGCCGGTGCACGGTCTACAACTTCCGGGGTTCTTGCAAACCGTCTAGTGTATTCTGATTCCTGACCTACTCGCTGGGGAGAGATTGAGCAGAGGCACAAAGTGGTGCCAGCCTGGCTAACAGCGTTCTGGAAGAGCTGGATAATTCGGATATAATTTCAACTCTTTTTAGTCTACAAAAGTGGTTTAATCTTAATATAAAGATAATGTAAACATGCACATAAAGTTGGAATAAAAACAGCAAACATTCATTTATTTAGTTCTTTTTTTTTTTTTTTTTTTTTTTTTGAAAAGTCTCCAAGTCTCCAACTCTCCCTCTTTCACTTGAACTGTTTTCTGATGATTTGCTGGTTGCATTGCGAGCTGACACAGATGTGTAATGTGATGCTGAAGTGTTTGACAGACCTATTTATGCACAAGCACAGACAACAGTGCATTTAAGTGCTCCAGTTGGACTATTTTGTAGAACCACAGACTGTATAAAGAAGTAGACTAAGGGAGTGTGACGTCACCCATGGCATTTGGCTCCAGTCAAATGAAGCTCACAGTAGTTAGCAGTTACAGGAGCGAATTTGGAGCCAGTTCCATATTAAGAATAGGTTTTGATTTATAGACAAAATAGTGTCTATAGTGTAAATAATGTAATAGTGTAAATAATGAGTGGGTAAATACGAAAATTTTAAGACCAAATTGTAAAGCCTGACAGCAGCAGTTACAGAGTGAGGGGTGGTGTTTTCTCAATATACAGTGATTTGGATCCAGAATCGATGGAGCCAGAAGCACGCCCATACTCACTTCTTATTTGGAGCGCAGTGGCTAGCGGGTTAGCTTTGTCTGTTTATATTTACAGTTTGTGGATAGAACTGATTCATTTCTGAGTAATGATGCACTTTTGAACTTATGAAAGCAAGTAGAAGTATATTTGACTTAACAAGATGTTCCCTGTTGTGTTCAGAGAATGTACAAAATAAAACCTTTTGTTCTCCTCAGGTGGATAATTTCAGTTGGGTAAAACAGACTTTCTCCAAGTATTCAGACTTGTATTTCCTTTTACCAGCACACTGTAATTTTGCTTCACAGAGATTTGACTAAGTAGAGGCTATAGCGCGGAGCTTCTCTGTTTTCAAAGTGACTAGATTTAACCAGTGAGTGCATTAAAGAGTGACCTTTATTATCATTTGCAAATGTAAAGACAGCGCCGTAATCTCAAGATGCTTTATTTTAAAACGATTTATCCGCGAATATAATAATTTCATCTAGAGCGCACTGCAGTATGAATCATATTGTACTTACAAAACAGTACCTTACCTAAAACTATGCAGCTGTATCTTTCCTGTACACATTTTCTGAGTCTGGAAATTTCTGTCATTGCAATGTGTGATTCCCAACAGGTTTGTACACTCCCTCACAGCAGTCTGTTTCCAATCTCAGCTCCACAATGCTGCCACAATGTATTGGTGCGCTGTGTTCTGCTGGGACTGAGGGGCCCGGCTCTGCTTCAGTCTCAAAGGGAATCTGCAGTATAATATGTGCTGGCTCCTCATCCTGTGGGGTTTCACTTACGTCTGCTTACCTCACGCTTCACTTAAACCATTGTTCATTCATTGGACTGCTGGTTCCACTCTCTTTCTCTTTGGCAAAACACTTGGTATACACTTTTCTCATTCAGAGGATGATGCAAAAAGTTAACACAAGGGGTTTTCTTTGGCTCATGGTCTTTGTTGGACTGTGTGAAGGGGGGTGAAGAGCAGAGACATTCAGTTAATTCTCTGTGCTGTCACTCTAAAGTAAACCCATCAACTAAGAGACACTTTAAAGGGACAGTAGTACACTGTTATCTGATCTATGTTGTAATGTTGTTTCCTCATCAGAAACATACCTGGAGTTGTGTTTTGTTTCATTCACACATGTTTAACTCACATCCTGCAAATTTAGGCTGAGTTCTTCTCTCAAAAAGAAAACACTTTGTTCCACCATGTGATTTCATGTGGTACTCCAGGTAACACACTTTCACTTGAATCATTTGGATCATTTCAGCCCTGGAATTTCCAGTCTCGACTAGACTAAAGGTAAAGCTGTTAACTTGAAACTACCGCTTCATGACATCACAAGGTGGAACAGAGCAGTCTGAGCTTTGGAGGTGTAGACAGACTCATAATAACATGTGTGAATGTGTGTGTGACAACTCCAGGTATGTTTTTGAGGAGGTAACAACATTATACCATGACTTAAAGCTCACAAGAGTAAATTTTTCGCAGTATATAAGACCTTTTAAATATGTAAAAAAATAAATAATCTTTCATTTAAATCAAGTTACTAAAGCTAGTGTCATTTTTTCAGTAGTTATGTAATTGCAATTTGCCTGACCTGAAAAAAACTGTATTGCATGTACTATACAGCTGTTTCTATACTATTCTTGTACAAAGTAGATTTGCATTCTGACCTTTTGAGCACCTTTACATTGGTATTGTATTATTTCACATAACCGGGGAAGCTCCACTCCACAAATCCACTCAGCCAAAGAGCAGACAGTGACGATGCAGAAAGTATTAGTCACACAGGACATGTCTTGTCCTTTGCTGTGATAATTCAGTGGTGGAACGTAATGAAGGAAAGGTAGTAAAGTACTCTACTTAAATAATGATTTTAGGTATCTGTACATTACTTAAACATATATTAACGTGGATATGTTTTACTTTTACTTGATTTAACAGCAAGTATCTGTACTTTTTACTCCACTACATTTTTGAACTAGACTAGACTGAAAAGTAAAAGTATTTTTATGATTGTTTGAGACCTGCTGAAAGGCCTGAGGGGTTATTTTTTTATAGTTTGAAACTATACAGATAAAAACAGCTAGGGAAAAACAATTGATTCAGTTGTTTCTGTTGAACAAAATTCAACACAAATCTTTATCAAATTCATTGCATTTGAAGATTTATACACCCTCAAAGTATGAAATATGTTTACTTTTAACTCTTGAAGTTATTTTTTAACAGGTACTTAAGTAGATTTTTTTCATGTGATATTTTACTTATTACTTGAGTATTTCTGTGCTCTGGTATCTAACCTTTTACTTAGCAATGCTATGGAGCCTATCTGGACAACTGAGATATTACACAAACAACCTTTTACTTAAGTAACAAAATTGCATACTGTTGAAGTCTTTGCTCTTCTAAGTTCCAGATATTTAGACAATTTGAGCTGAAAATGTTTTTAATGTTCACTGGATGTTTCAGTAAAAGTGTCACTGTGACATCAGGAGTAGTTAAATGTTATTTTAACACAGTGATGCAATACAAAAGAAATGGTTGTGTGTTTAGTTTGAGATTCATGAGTATAAATCATATAAGGATACAATAGACTGACTGCAGCACATCTGTAAGGAGAATTGTATTTTTTCAAAGTGTCATATTTTTATGTCATTTTGAGCTTGGTGCCCCACACTGACAGGTTTTCCGATCTGGAAGTGCTTCTACCTTGACAGCAACATATGACAAATCTGAACGTTTTTTTTTTTTTCAATCTTGTGTGGCCCTTTTCTCCGTATGATTGTGTGTGATTTGGTGAGCCAGTGAAGCATTTTGTCATGTGGAGGTGCAGCGGTGCATGTAGTTGAAGACAGGAGTCAGTTCTGCTTTAGTGCTCGCTGCAGGCCCACACAGTGCTTTCATTACCTTCAATATGCTCCTGTCAGCACTAACATCTCACACCGCGGGGGGCTCTGCTTATGGGGCTGGACACAACCACTGACATGTGCACACAAATATGACGCGCTGTGCTTTTGTGCCTTTTATTTCACCATTACAGGGTAGCCATATTATTATGCTTTAACATTGTGTTGACTACTTTTTTAAATTGCTCATTGCTGTAGGGAAACCTTTCACCCTCTCACAGCCACAACTGGCCCACCATATGGTGAAAATGAATCAGCAGGAGCCGTGCTTACCTGATATATTTGAGTTTATAAAAGCTCCACAAACTGTTTCTGCTGGTTTTGACCCCAGGTAACTTTTCAGGTTGGGAGTCCACCACCTGCTTCACTCCACTGGTTGTTTTCATGGGAATGGATATCCCAGGCAGAAAAGTTGCATAGTGCAGTTTTAATGACGTTGCCATTGCAGTGCAGTATTGCATGTGAAACCTGTAGTGCATATATTGGTGGCACAGATAATTCAGCAGCATTCACACTTCCACAGAGAGCACATTGTTACCGTCTCCCCTCAGTGCCATCCATTTTGTTCAATTTGAGCAAATGTGTGTGAGTGTGAGTGTGATTCATGCGTGTGCCAGAGGCTGCAGCCAGATCCAGTGTCACATGCAGATTTATGGAAATGTGTGGCGCCTGCTGCCACCTGCCGAAGGCCTCCTGTGTAATTACCAGCCAGGGGAGGGGTCTGCCAGGGGAGGGGGAGGGGGTCTGCCAGGGGGATACCTGTTGGCTCAGAGCAGGAGTTCAAGGACATCCATCTTGGCTAAGGGCTGACAAACAGAAGAGGGAAATGTGCACATAATCAGGGTATGTCTGTCACCTACATATGTTCACTGTCACTGTACTCCTCTGCATTCTACATACAACCAGCCAGAGCTATACAGGACTCTACCTCAGATATTTTAAAATGACTCAGATGATAAGCAAAACTTGTCAGGCCAAATTGAGATTTTTGTCTCATTCTACTCTCCAGACTCTGCTGCATCTGTGGGTGTCATTGGCCTCGTCCCTGGTCAGTCAGAAACCTTTTGACAGTAATCATGTGTTTGACTTATGCAGTTTTTTCCATTTTTTCTCCCAAAACTGACTCTGACAGTGATGCTAGGTGCCTTTTCTCCTATTCATACCCATGCAAATTTTAACATGAAGGACACTGCACTCTTTTTAAGACACATGAGTTGTGATAAAAGACATCATAGCAGTCATTTCATTTGTCATGCTAATATACTGTCCAATTTATTTTAGACTATTGGAGGCCACCAGTTTTCCTATATTAAAGGTACACTAGGTAACTTTTTTGTTGGGTGTCGGTCACCTGCTTGTTTCTATGGAAATGTCATTGCTCTGCCTGGAATCTTCCACAGTATGATATCAAACAGATCTGCTTTACATTTATTCAATTACAGGTGATTTTAAAGCTCAAAAATACCTATAAAAACAGGCATTCTAACTATGAGCGGGGTTGCCTCTTCAAAGATCTGACCTGTAACTTGGTCTAGTGTGGTCTCCATGATAAAAAGGTTTAATGCCATACTGTGAAATATCCTCCATGAAGAAAAGCATCTCACGGAACCTCCACACAATGCATCTCCACAGGGAAACACTGCATAGACATCCAGCCCAGGCAATTATTAAAAGCATCTTCTTCCATCTCATACATACACAAAAATACACCACTGGGGTTGATTCATTCTTCTTCTCATACCTGACCTAGCGTCACTGTTTGTCTTCAGTCTTCTGTGAGGTGGCAGCCGAGGACTGTGCTGTCACCGAGCAGGCAGACTGTCAGATATAATAGCTCTTCAAGAACCTCCACTATGCCACTCACTGGACTTACCCTTTCCACCAATCCAACAGGATCATTAAAACATAGACACAAGTTCAATGATTTATGCAGACCTAAGGAAGAGTCAGCTTTTATGATGCAGTGTAAAGCTACAGGGCATATCACATTGACAGCTGATAAAATGTCAGGAAAATAGGGGCCTTATCTGTCTCCTGCAGTGCCCCCCGTTGACATTATTAGTGGCAAAAACACAGTAGTGTTCCAAATGTTGATTAAGCGTAGCCCTGGACTTGAAAACATGAAAGTGGCCCTCTTGACTTGTTCGGAGGTTGATGTTGGGACTGCTGTGTGCATGTCTGGCACTGGGCCCAGAGCGTATTAAAACCTGCTCACTGGCTCTGCTCTGTGTTTCCCATGACTTTATCACACACAAGCAATTTAACACTGCAGAATTCTTACACAGTTTTTGATACATTAGATGAGTAGCTACATGTCCTTCTATGATTCAAAGATGTAATGAGTAAATAAATATAAATATACATTAAGAGGACGTACAGACAGATTTTTCTAGCTATGCCAATGCTTTATTTCTTATTTTTCAAATTTGCAGGTGTTGCTGATTTGAATGTGCGCCAGTACCTGCTTGTTGTGATTTGTGTAATTGTGAATATTTCATTGGTGGTGTTATGTTCTAAATATTGGCTGAGATGGTTTGGGATGAGAATGTTCTTTTCAAAAATATATATATATATTTTCTCTATTATTATTAGGACACCGCTCAGGTGGGTGACAGTGGCTCCGGTGGTCACTGATCCGAAGTTTGGCAGTTCAAATCTCGCTTTTGACATAAACATCATTGGTTGAGTGGTCAGATCCACTGACCCATGGATTCCAGCTTGTTTTGTCCTTGGGTAAGACAACTAACCTTGTTAAAATGCATATTTTTGACTTCATATACAGAATTCTTGGGCTAGTAGTTTGTAGGAATTATGAGGTTCAATATACCATGTAATCAAAGAGGAAAATCTGGCTTTGCCCTCCATCGGGGAGAATGGCATCATCAAACTACCAATTCCGTCTTTCCTTGGTGTCATAATAAAATCTCAAATCTTGTAATGTCTTAGTTTTTGTTGTTGTCTATTGTCACTTATGTCTATATGTCCTATGATTGTTTTCACTTAACAACTTTATAACTGCTGATCTGGGGAATGACCTCTACCTGATGAGCAGTGCCTTTCTTTTTGTTGTTGTTTTCATTTGTGATTCTAATGTTTGAAAAAAATTATTAGTGGGTGACTACTCCAACTCTTCAACATCTTTGAGTCTCCAGCCCCACACACATGTTCTGTACAATATATAAATTAGCCTAAATAAAAATGGTCTATTTTTGTATTTAACTGCTGTCACAATTTACATTTCTCTCCATATTTTTGCATAAATCATTGCCTAAATAGAGAAACACAGCCTTGTATGTGCTTTAAACCGCCCCATAGAGCCCCATCGCACGCTTACTGTTTATTAAAACTATACCTCAAGGCGCAAACACAACAAGAATAGCACTGTCACATTATTTACCGTGATATTAACCATGCCTAAAGGTTATTTTTATTTATACGCTGAAATTCCATACTCTGCTGTAAATTAGCATGCAGAGGGGTTGAGTCTCCTGTATGTCACTTCACTCTTAAGCACAGTAGCTGCCCCACACACTGTTGCTCTACTTTCTAAATATGGCTACTCAAACCCCCTTCCTCTCTCTCTCTGTCTCAGTGCCACCCACACCACCGTCATCTCCGATATTGCCTGTGTGGATAGGTGTGCCGTGGCAGGGTGCACGCTCGGATCATGCCAGTCTGTAATGGCGTAGCATTAATCACCTCGTGGCCCCCCCAGTCACACGCACGGAGCCTCCTTTCCGGTATATTTTTAATTTGACCATAAATCAAGGTCCCGCTTTTGACAAATGAGTGTAATTACAGCCGTGGCCATTACTAGCTTGACTACAGCTGTTTAATATGTGGGAGGATGTTTTGGTATACACAATTTAAATATTAACCGGTGTTGTATTGTATAGAGAATGGCACAGATTCAGATGGTGCTGTTTGTGAAGAGGTTGCAAACAGGCGGATGATGAAGAGTGTATTGTGTCCCTGGTGGAGTGCATCGCCCACAGTTACTCTACCTTTATGTGGGTCAAGCTGTGACTGGAGGCTGAGAAGAGGAGAGCAGAGGCTGGTCAGGGGCACTGGGACAGAGGTGGGAGGGGTTACTTCAGATGAGGAGTGGCATTAGGAAATGAAATAATCAGAAACATTATAAATATTGAAGCATGGTTGGTATGCGGTGCTAAATATGTTATCAGGCACTATCCTATTTTCCCAGGCTGTATCCATATTTATTTGCATTATATTCACTTTAACATGTCACTGACTTTGACTAATAAAATGTTAATAAAATGGATGTAAGCCAAAATATTTAATTACAATTGGCTAGCAAGTAAATGATTAATGCTTGTGACATGTTTTTATTCAAAATGTACTGCCTGGCAAGTCTAACCTGATTCATCAGCCGGTTTTACTTTGTTTCACTTCATACAAACCGTCTGACCTCGCAGCCTTAGATTTTGTTCACTTGACGGTAGGCAGGTACTTTTTTTCATTTAACCAATTGCTGCTATTTGGTCGTGACGTATGTAATGCGCTGCTAACGGGGCTAACTGGTATATTAAGCTTTTCCCAAATCCTGTATGAAGAAGGACAATAACGTCTTTCTCCCTTGATGAAATTCACCAAACATTCTCTTTATTCCGGCTTTAAATCCTCGATCTTGGGAATCGTAGACAATATATGACTCTTTGCTGATTGGCTGGTGCCCAAACTTGGACTTCCAGGGTTTTTGCTTACCGTCTATTGTATTTTGATTCCTGACCTAGTTGCTAGTTGAGAAATGAAATTGAGTGCGCCAGTCTGGCTATGGCAAGTCCCCAATAATCTTTATAAAAACACAGAGATATCAGGCTGTTTCCACTCCCATCATCGCCCCTCGAGGTCTAAACATGGCCATGCAAAAATGTAAGTTTATTTAAGTGACACATGCTCACTGGTCACCCATCATCTGGAACAAAATGACATTTCTCTCACCTCAGATTAGCATTTTTAAATTCTTGATTAGAAAGACTTTACAGTGATCAGACTCACATCTTTGAAAAGTATTGGAGAAGTGTGTATCCTGGATCTCAGGTAACAAAAGGTACATTGTTCAGTTCAGAATATTTAAACATACAATATAATATGTTATGTCATAAGTCAAGGCTTTAAACTCAACATTTAAAGAATTCCCTGCTTCTCTATGGAAGATTTTACCTTTTTGTCCAAACATCTGGCAGTGAGCGCCTGCCTCCAACAAACTGCCCTGACTGCCTGCTGAGGCATTAATCACAGGGCAGAGGGGCAGAGGGGAAGAGGGGAAGAGGGGCAGAGGGGAAGAGGGGTAGGGGGTAGAGGGGCAGAGGGGCGGAGGGGAAGAGGGGCAGAGGGGAAAAGGGGTAGGTGGTAGGTGGTCGGGGGGTAGGGGTACAGGGGGACAGGGCTGTGCTGCCAAGTCTCCATCTGCATTCTCTCTGTGATGGGCTTCCGTTTGATGTTCTCCTTCACATCCTTTGGTCTCTGATTTCTCAAAGTGGCTGTCTTGAGGACACTTCAGAATGTTATGTCAGCAGAATGCTCAAAGTCTGGACTGGAGACAGCCTCAAAACTGTATTTGATCTTCAGAAAAAGCATAAAATGTGGTGACATGCTACTAAAAATCAAGATGTTATCATTTTGAAAACACTGTGCATTAATAAAAAATAAACAATAATAATAAAATATGTCCATTAAGGCTTTCTGACCAGCTGCTAAAAAAAACATGTTTTTCACATCATGATATTATGAGGCTAATCCTTATTTCTCCACTGAAACCACTGCATGTGTGTTTTTTTTTTTTTTAATGTTTATTATGCATATTTTAGATTATACCATATATACACTCAGTTTTAGCTAAACTGACTGTATACACATGTCACAATCTAAAATAACAGGGAAATCTTTATTTATTTTTTATTTTTTTATTTCACTATAGCTACATAGATCTTGCAGACATATTTAGCATCACTCCTGGAGTTAAAAAATAAACTTAGTACATCATGTTAACTGAACTGAATAATTAAACACATTTAAAGTGATATTTTTGACAACCAGAAATGAGCTGTCAGGATTAATATTGGAATATTACGGCCAGATGCAAATGCACATCTTGAATCTGAAAGAAAGTGATGGCCTAAAATGATCAGAACCCCCAGTCAGCCAGAGCTGTTTGCTCCAGCAGAGAAACTGCCACACAACATCGTCTTTGGTGCTTAAAATATCCTCAGAATTTAGAGCATGACACAAGGTCTACATGTAGTATTGATTTTACTGCAGTACCAAGGGACTGCTCACAGTTTGGGTCATTTGAACAATATAAGAAATCCAAGTCTAAACCTGTAGATGAAGGACATTTGTTTTGGAGTGACAGTTTGTCTCACATAGGAGCAGCCTGATTAGTCTCAGATGCATGTCTGTTGCCATAGATGTCTGGCTGGCTGTGGGGGTCTTCCTAAATGATCCAAACTTTAAATTTCACAGTGACTTGTGAGTGCACAGAAGCTACGATTGAACAAGGCTTTGCAGCAGACCTTCCAAGTGAACTGTGCTCTCTCTAAGCAGATAATGATAGGTACTGTCACCCAGGTGACAGAATTACTTAGTGTCAAAAGTTTGCTTCTGTTACTTTGCAGTCTTTGGCTGCTGGCCCACAGCCCAGCATGGTTTCCCTTGAGTGGCCAGAGAAAGTGCTGAGTAACTTCTCCTGAGCCTCAGGGGTGAAGCTGGGTGCTGCTGGCTTCCTGATGCCTATCGATCCACCTCAGTGCATCACGGTGCAGCTGAGCACTGGTGGCAGCTCGTGCACATAATGATTGTTTATAGATTTTATGTGTGAACCTTTGTGTGCGTCTTGCACACATGTTTGATGGACAAGTTTGGCTGCTGCTGCTGTTGGCTGCCAGCATTCTGCTTCTTGGCAGTTAAATGGCTTGGCAAATCTCCCTGCTACGGCTTAGGCCAAAAGCAACCTTTATTACACACCTGATTCTGTTTTCACATGCAGGTGCACAGACAGCAGAGTGGTGTGCTGGAGAGGCAGGATGCACCCACATATAGCATATACGTTATATACATAGTGCCTAATGTGCCATCTGGCCTCTCACTAACACTGTGTATTCAGCCCTAACAGATGCACTCACTCAGTCAGTCTAGAGAGGCTTGTATAGCCAGACAGCAACAGGACATGACCCCCTGAGGCATCTGAAGACCGAAGTTAAAATAACCTGCTCCAAAGAAAAAAAATAATAAACACATGGAAAACACACCAGGGGTCTAATTCAGGCTGGGTTCTTGGAAATAAAAGCAACATAACCTACAAATCTGGTGACAATGTAGAACAAATAACCAATAGCTAACAGTTACAAAAGCATGCCTTGGTAGAGGAGTATATTGACCCTTTTGAGCTTTAATTTATGTTATAATGTTGTTACCTCATCAAAACATACCTGGGGTTGTGTTTGTTTCACTCACACATGTTTGAATAATCCTTCATTATTAGTCATCTCCAAAGCTCAAAATGCTCTGTTCCACTTTGTGATGTCATGTAGTGGTAGTTTTTTAAGTTAACAGCTACCTTTAGCTTTTGTTTAGTACATATTGTAATAAATATGCAGTTTGTGTGTTAAACATGAAACAACAATATAATGTAGATCAGACAAAAGATGAATATAGGCCCTCTAAATGACTTCCACAGGCACATGACTGGGAGTAGAGCGATGGGTGCTGAAATTCCAATGTGTTCATGATAACACAGGTGTAACCTTGAAATGTGCATCTTCAAAGCTTGAGCCTGTTGGCCTAAACACACACTGCTGGTTATTTGCTTTGAAATCTCCTTGAAATAATGAGTTGAGTTCCTCATTGTTTTAATTAGATTGTGTTATTCTGTTACATGCTTTACACCAAAGAGGAGCGCAGTCTTTCATCCAAACAGTATTCAAAGTGCACTCTCTCTGTCTCCCCTCTTTGCTGATTTCTGATCTGGTTTAGAACTGGCTTTAGTCCTGGATCTAGTTTTGACCTGAATATTTATCATTTAACACAGATCCATATTTCTAGTTCAGAGTCTCTCCAGTGTTGGACTTCCACCCTTACCTCACAAATCATAATACAGTACATAGATGCTTACCTGGCCAGCTAAACTCACATGCTTTGACAAAACTTTACATAGTTGAGTGTATCTGGATCTGTATCCTGTCTCTCTGATTTAGAGGACGTGATTGACAGGCAGATTAGCCAATGGTCAGTTTGCATCAAAAACAATCTTACACGTTAAAAAGGGGAAAAAAAACGAAATACAGGACTGAGAAACAGCGCAGATTTTTACAGAATCAACAATCAAAGTACCTATCAAAGCAACTATTACTCACCGCATTTGAGAGACACGTGCTATAAATTAACAACTGTGATTGGACCTGCTCAAGTTAGGACAGAGTTTTTCACCCTCTGTTGTCTAGTTACAGTCCCTTCTGGATTCAAACTGAATGTAGAAGGGACTGGTTGGTCAGGCAACATGTTTACCTCTTATCATGCACTTCTTGTTTGAGCACAGTGGTTCAATGGGTGCAGGCATGTTTCCTGTCATTAGCCTGTAGACCTATTTATACAGCACTGTTGTGATAATGAGCTTGTGAATATGTTCATGTTTCTCACCAGTGTTTTGGAACAGTGGCGGAAAGCATCGTGATGAATGTGCATGATTAAAGACAAAAGTGCTAAAGTTGTCAGGGGAAATGCATGTCACAATTACAGTGTAAAGAGATGTTCCGAAAACCTTGTTCAAGTTGTTAAGCTGAATGTTCATTGTCATTTCTTCTGTTTACAGATCAGTTAGTAACAATGCACAAAGAGACAAATATCAAACATAAAAATAAAGTTTATTATAGCCTATTTAGAGTAACCGAAAGCAAATTTGCAAGAACTTGACTGTATGGAGCAGTTCTAAAATTCAGAGCATGCATTTTTGATGAAGCTGCAAATGAAAGCACATATACCTTGAATAATAGTAAAACACCACATATCCCAGCTTGTCCAGTGGTTCCTATTTAAGTGTACCAATGCACATTTTTTCTGGACACAATGTTTATGTACAGACAAAAAAAAATAAAAATCTTGACTTTTGAGTGAGGGTCTAAGGACAGGGGATGTTTTGTGACAGTTATCTATTTGATGCTTTTCTCCTGTGAATGTTGGTTAATCATATTCTGTCTGTGCACAGACAATGGGGGCACGGCAGGTTAAGTGTCTTGCCTGAGGACACAACAATAGCATGTGTGGTCAGGGGTTCTGATCTTTCTACCATGTTGATATTTAGGTCGAGAGCAAGGCTTGAACTGCCAATGTTTGGATCAGTAAACAAACACTCTACCAACTCAGCCAGCGTTTCCCAAACTCTTTTTATGGGGACTCATGTTTTAAAAGTCACAAATCTTCGCAACCCAAGTCAATAGGCATTATTTGTATGGGGTAAGAGGGGTGTGTGGAGATTTTGTGCACAGAGAAGAAGTGAGGATCAGGAAGGGTGCGTGGAGATTCCATACTCTGACTTTTCTGGGGACTCATATTTTAAAAGTCACAAATCTTCGCGAGGGGGTGAAGAAGAAGTGAGGAGCAGGGTGCGAAGAGATTCTGTGCACAGAGAAGACGTGAGGAGTGGGGAGGTGCACGGAGATTGCATGGAGAAGAAGTGAGGAGCGGGAGGGATGCGCGGAGATGTATGTATATGTGTATTGACCTATATTCAGAACGTGACAAGGCGACCCAAAAAAAAAAAACAATCTCTTGTGACCCACCTGAGGATCGTGACCCAGTCTTTAGGACACAATGAACTAAGCTACTGTTGCCCTTTTGTTCAAATTTTCTTTTCTTTTTTTTTTCTGGTACATAAACAATTTTGTACATTTACACAAGGTAATATAATAATCTTCCTATTAATATATATTAGAGGGGGGCCCATGTGAGTCTCCTTGCTCCAGATCCTTAAATTTCTGTCAACGTGCCTGCATTTACAGTACCTTTATCTCAACAATTTCCTGTACCTGTCCTTTTTATTAATAATCATAATCTGGGACCATAAAATTTAATGACAAACTCTGTGCTGTGTGCCTTTGTGTAAAGACCTCGTGTTTCTATGGTTCAGTACTAGTTGCCCTGTATTTTCCCCATTGCAGTGCTTAAAATCTTGCATGTTGTGTTGTGTTCAGTGCGTGGATGTTGACCATGGCAATACAGGTCGTCACAGATCCCACACAGTGATCTTGAGTTGTGAATGAGAGCAGCTCTGAACAACCTCTTCATGTGCGGATGGAGGATGGTGCCTGTGTTCACTCTACACAACAGTTTGCAGACGCTGCCTCTCACTGATCTTTCTGTGAGTGCCAGATTATCATAAGCAGCTTGTGCACATTTGAGAGAAGAGGAGCCCGTGCAATCTGTCTCACAAGCCACAAGCAGGGGCTGGTAGTAATGACTTACATGGGTGCCTTTTTATTAGCTTATTATTTACTTCACTGCTTTATTCGGAGTTAATGAGCAACTTAAGTTATATGGGAAATATGGTAATTAAGGTGCAGAAGGTGCAGTACCACTTGACAACATGCTACAGAAGGGTAAAGCATTTTAAGCCCTCGCAAAGTAGAAATATATGTGAAAAACAGATCAAAGGATGTAGAAATAACAGTAATACATGGTTATAAAAATTTTATTATCATAGATTAGGAGGTAACTTTCTTCTTAATTTTTACTGATTCTGGGAAATAACATCAATATATTTGTTTGCTTCTTCCCCATAATATTTATTTCATGCATAGTTTTCAAAATCTTTAATTTGTGAAATGTTGAAAACAGTTGTCCTTTATTTGTGAATGTTAAAGCAGACTTATAATACAAAATTGACTTTTCAGAGATTTTGACCTTGTTATAGTTGTTTCCCCTTCTCATTTACCCTCTCAAAGTTGCATTTGAATTGATTCATGCGTGTCTGAGCGATTGCCATTTTGCCAGTCAACTCCTGTTTTCAACGACCACTTCTCTCTATTTACTTCATTCTCCGATTTTATAATAATGATTCATGGGTGTCGTAGATTATAACTTTATAGCAGACACAAGGACAATATGTCTCCTTTAAATTTTACCCTTGGGATCATTTGTTTGAATAAAAATATATCAAAAAATAACCACTTACCACGGCGTTTGCTCCTTGCAAGCTTAAAAAGAAAATAAATTAGATAATCAAAAACAACATGTTAGCAATAAGTAGTACTTGTCTGTTAATCATATGTAATAAATATAAAGGCTTATATTATATTTTTTGATGTTGAGGCGATGCTGAACAGTCACATCATCAAAGATACGCTGACAGCCTCTTAGTAAACATGCCCTTTTGTGGGGACGGAGCAATGAAGTTGGTGCTTCATAGACAGCAATTTATAGATCAAAAATACCTCCTGTTTGGATCTAGAGACAGAAACAGCTTCATAGACAGACATTTTTATGCAAATTCTTTAATAACACATTAGATTTTCACCCTACCCCAGCCTACCTCAACCATCTACCCAAAGCCATCTACCCATTTCTGTTATGTTCACTAGAAAGGCACACTGTGAATGAAACAAACCTGTTTAAACCAAGTTGCATTGTGTTTGACGAAAAAACATTCATTGACACACATCCACCTTCATGAATACATCTGTCATCCCCGGATCCAGCTGTGAAAGCCATAAAAAAAGCACCTGACTGTTTGCTAACATGGCTGCCTCATGTACCTCACCTGGTGCTTTCCAATCCTATGTGCATGATTGGATTGTGCGTAGTGACAGAAAGACTCAGGTGGGTGGTCCTAATCATTTGTTAAACCCTGGATGAAAGCTTTTGGTTGTGGACCCCATGTTGAGGACCCTCCTTACAACTGTTATCTTGCGATGAAAAGCGAGACCTCAACTGAATCCCAATAATGACTTCTATAAAAGACTGGAAACTGGAGTGAGTTGACATTGAAGGCATACATATAAAGTATGTCTCTAATGCGGGTGATGAGGAGCACGTTGTCTTGAGTGTTTTTTACATATAAAGCCAGTGCTCCCTGTCAGGTGAGATACGACAGCTATCGGCTCAAACACGCCGCCGCTGCCACCTTTGAGATTACCGCTCCGATTCCCATCTCTCCCTTCGTACAGCCCTGACATTTAGTTACAAGACACAAAATTGTCTTGAAAGCAGCTCAAAGGAAAACTTTAGTGCCCAGGGAGGAGAGTGGGGAGGGGAGGTATTTTCATTTCTGGTCGACAACACCATTGATATTTTAAATGATGCCTTTGGCATTGATGCATCAGTTGATTCATGGTTAACAATATTGTTGGTTACTATGGTATTTTTTACATGTGTGAGAGGTAATTTTTCCCATGCACCTCAAAGCATGCTATAATTCAGATTTTAGATTTGATCCACTACAGTAGGGTAAAAAGTACATCACAATATTATTCCTTGAATATCTTAAAACTGTCGTACAGGTTTTGAAAAATGGCTATGCAACATTTAGCAAAAAACCTGTCTGAATTTTCCAAATAGTCACAATTAAGTATGGGATACAGAGCAATGAACATGGACTGTGTATATATATATTATATATATATATATATATATATATATATATATATATATATATATATATATATATATATAAATCATCCGAACTCAGACAGATTTAAAGAGACAGTCCAGAATTTTGGACATAGGACCTCATTTCCTAGATAGTCAGAGTGTTGGTCAATGGTCATAGTTCTCCTGCCACTAAAAACAGTCTTACCCACTCCACAAAACACCCGAATGTAAATGATGATGTAAATGTCTGTGTCGATAGAATATGATATAAAACTAGCCTTGCATCGCATGAATCATCACATGTTGAGGGACTTTCTCATATATCAGTTCGCCACTGCCAAGCTTTCTATCAGGAAGTACAACTCGCTGCTGCTGCTCAGACATAAATCCTTCAAATGCAAGGTTGGTTTTACTTCTAAAATGATTGTATTGATGCAAACATTCACATCAATAGTCTGGTGTTATAATTGTTTTGCCTCAGGTGCTTTGTGGAGCGGGTTAGACTGTTTTTAGTGACAGGCTAACTATGGCCATTGACATGCACTAGCCTAGCACCAGCGACTTCTGCAAATACAAGGACTGGATGGAATATTTTAAAAAGGTGTCTCCACACATCTCCAACCCTCTGGCTCACTAGAAAATGAGGTCCTATGTCCAAAATTCCGGACTGTCCCTTTAAACTCACATTTCAGTGAAGTAGTGGAGAACTGTGTATCCTGGATTCTTGAACATAAAGCATAACAATAAATACAACTTTGAGGAGGCTAATGATGAAGTAAAATCATTAAAGCTTAAAAGGTCATACAAGTCAGTTTGCATGATATTTTGACTGAAGAATGTCATCACATGTTTTGCTCAACATGACATATAAAACTCTTTTAGATCCCTGCTTAAGACATCATTTGGTATTTTGGTGCCTCTAATCCATGTTGCCTGTTCAATCCTAAACCAGCATTCTGCAAAATTCTGCCATTGTTGCCCGACTTCAAAGCTGCAGCTCCCCATCGTCTCATCTGAACAGTCCCCTCCACACACCTGACAACATCAGATTACCATCAAACTCTGAGAATGTCTTTGAAATGCCACTGACACTGTTTGGTGCTGTGGTTTGTGAGCTCACATAAGTGCGCCCATGTTATTGAAATAAATCTGAGGCTTGTAAGTGTGCACATCTTTCACGCTGGATGGGACTCGGGAGCTGAATACAGAATACAGACTCATTCCCTGCATGCAAAAGAGCTTGTTGAATATAGCTTTTTAACGTTCTCAGTGGCGTTCTCAGTCTGTGAACTACTACTACGATTTTCTGAACAATTTGACGTATTTGTGGTGTGTGATGAAAACAACAAAGAACCTGACACAGATTGTAATCTCTGAAAATATAGCTATCCAGTCAGGGTCATGATTATATGATTTTTAATTTTTATTTTTTTAATTGCCCTGCACAAGTTGGAGGATCCCCCACCTTCTTGTCTCCATGGAGATATTATTGCTTTACCTGTTATGTTTCATGGTATGACATTAAACACATACAAAAATACAATAATTCCTTGTGTGAATAGGGGCGACTCTACACAGATCTGAATTGTAATGTAGCGTAGTGCTGTAACCTGCTTGTCTCCCTCATAATAGATAGGTTTAATCTATACTGTGGAACATTTGATCTAGATAAAGCAAAAACATTTCCATGGAGACAAGCAGGTGGCGGATCCTTCACTATAAATGATACGCAGTGTACCTTTAATGCATTTAACCAGCTGCTCTACTAGTATAGCCAAATGAATTACTTTTTCAGTCCTGGATAGTGTTTTGACTTAGGGCCTGTTTACATGAGAACAGGTAAAGACAGCAAAATATTTTATCGGAAGTGCCTTTCGTTTAGATGGTGACAGCGTTTTGGGGGCTTAAAAATGCAAAAACCCGAAACCACCTTCCAGAGTGGAAAAGCTGAATATGCTCCGTCTACACTGCCCAAGACGCAAAACTCTGGTCAAATCTGCTCACGTCACGTACGCGTTTACGTTGCATACATACAATTCCATTCCATTCATTTCCATGCGTTGGACCTTCAAGCTGCTCTGGCACCTCTAATAAACTTACAGGAGGCATCCCAACAAATGTACAGAATATGCAGAGATACTATTAGTGAAAAGAGAAGGAGCTGCAATCACCTCTTTCAAATTCTGGGTGCACCAGTTTGTTGCAGGCGAGCCAGATGGCTATGGACGAGACCTGGCGAACCAGTCGATGGTGGGACAACTTTGTGGAAGGAGTAGCTAGTGAAAATGTGTGGTGTGAACACTTTCATATGTCCAAAGATGCCCTTGTTGCTTTAAGTACAAACATACACAATCAAATTCTGCACACTTTTGTGTCACCTTTCCTCCCAAAAACACTTATCTAAATGCGATATAAAAAGTGAAGATGCGTTGCCACTTTTGCGTCTTCTGTTCAGACTGTCATCTATTCTCTTAATTATTATATATTTCCTTTGATTTACTTTATCTGCTTTTTTCTTTTTACTTGGATAAAAACCCATTTGCTCTTTTCAAGAAATCACATTACCTATAGGGGACATTAAAATGTAAATGGGTGCTAAAGGAGAGGCAGACTTCACTTCCTCAAAGGTTAAGTGTACTAAGTGAGCTCTTTGATGGACTTCAGATGATGGAATTTATGGCCCCTCAATAGACACTATATCGCTATTGTTTCTACAAGGTGACTGTTAAGTGCAGCTTTTGTAATAGAAAAGAAAACCATTAAAAAGACAGTGAGGAGAATTGGAAACAAAACTGAAGCATTAACGGTTGGCTATATTGTCCACTTCCATGATGGGTTTCAGAATTAATTTGTGACTGGCACACTAAAGCATTTTAACCAGTGGTGGAAGTCAGGAAGTACAAAAGTAAAAGTACAATACAAAGTCAATATTTTTGGTATCTGTACTTTACTTAATTTTACAGTGGATACTTTCAACTTTTACTTCACTATATTTGACAGCATGTATCTGTACGTTCTACTCCAGTACATGTTAAAACTAAAACAGTACTTTTTTATGGTTTGAGACTTGCCGAAGTGACTGAAAGTGAACATTCAAACTTTGAGCAAACCAAATGCTGCACAATTACACAAAAACAGCAAGAAAATTTTAGAAACCAACTGAATCACTTATCAGCTAAATTCTTTATCAAAATCCCTACATTTGATATTTCAATTGTTCCAAAGATCTTTGTAAAATACTTTTACTTTTTACTCTTAAAGTACATTTTTAGGCAGGCACTTCAATTGTTTAACAGAAGTAGATTTTTTTCATGTGATATTTTTTACTTTTATATTTTGCCTGCATAAGTGTACTTAAGTAACACAATTGAGAGCACTGATTTTAACTAGACATAGTAGCTGAGAACTCCTCGAGAAATCAAAACCTCGAGCTGGGAGGAAAAGACAGGACTTGATCTTTTGCTATAACTGTGTTTAAGTTCACACTGGAAGTACTATGCTGAGTTTAAAGCAGAAAGAAATGATACAAAAAGAGATGATTTATGAAATCGCCTGAAGCAAAAGAAATGCAAAACATTCTTGTCAAAATGAGTTGTATTTAAAGAAACTGAGCATAGTATTCTTCAATCCATTACATCACCCTGTACCTCTAACACTGTACGTATTCCTCCGTTCATTTGTATCCCTTTTTAAATAAAGCATTATTTTGTGGTGTTTTGCTTTGAGTGGTAATTTCTTTAGTGGTGTGGGAGCACAAGTGTTGAGCTGGTTGATTACATGTCTCATACTTTTGCTGTTTTTATGAACATGAATGATGTTATGACATAGAGGAATAAAGGGTAGGCCAAATAAGCTTAAAAGTGCACTGTGTAACTTTTCTGATACATAGTCTGCCTCGTACTTGTCACCATAGAAATTATTGTTTTGCCTTGAATGTGTATGGCATTAAAGATCTATCCAGCATTTATTCAATTACACCTGTTTTTAATGCTAAAAAACAGAAATATGAGCTGTGAGCTGGCCTACCTCCCCACAGATCTGACCTGTAACTTGCTTGATTGTGCCCCCGTCTGTCTCCATGGAGTTTGTGGGAGCCTAAACCCAGTTTTGTAGTTTTTTTCATTATTGAGATAATTATTCTTATTTAGTTTGAGTTAATATTTACTTAAAATGCATAATTTTGGTATTTTGGTAATTCTTTATGGTTAACATGATTATTTTTTGATTATTTGTTACAAAATAATTTGATCTATTTACATTTTTCCTTCAATTAATTATTGCTAATGTTAATCATAATTTTACTTAAGTAATGTTTAATTTTTGTATTATTTTGTGGTCTATGGCTCCCTATTTAAGACATGTGCAGGTGCACCAGGAGAGGGTGGACTGGAGCCAGTGGAGACAGTTTTTTGACCTCCTGACACCTGTACGTTAAAGTTCCCCTTTTTTGTTTGTATTTGTATGTCCTAATAATGTGAATCCTCAGTAGAGTTTTTAAACTGCACTTGGATCACTCTCCATGGATTCTTTTATTTGTGAGGCATTTTTTAAAAGGTGGAACAAGGTGCGCAAAGCGTCAGCTATGGCTTCACAAATGTTTGGACCTTACAGAGTTAGATAAGTTTAATATTGCACTGTGGAACATTACAGGCAAAACAATAATCTGTATGGAGACAAAAAGGCAGTGGAATCTCTTCCAGAAAAGTTACACAATGCACCTTCAAGCTTCAGCATACACCTTTTCAGTCTTCCTGCATTCTGAATATTACTGCTTATGGAATAATGTCAGAATATACCTGTGACTGAAATAAACAAATCTATTAATCAATGTGGTAAATGTCTTTTATGAGCAAAGCATACCTGATGCAAAGTTATGTATTTTATTCATTTTGATATGCTAATACTATGACTTAAATTTTTGTGCTTTTATATGTTCAAAACTCAAAATCATAGAGGATTAGAATTTTTGAAATAAAAAAGACACCATTGAGCCCTGTGCTTCTCTTAATCATACATCAAACTAATTTGGATGAATAGTATTATGATTGATCTCTCTTTTATCAGTGAGATTCCACAGATATTAAAAACTTTCAGAAAGTTTCACACAAAATCTATAATTTATGCACCTGTAGGACTCTGGTTTCTTGACAGCTTGCTACGGTATTTGTATCCCTCAGGAGTAAACTGAAAAAGTGTTGTTTTTTTTTTTTTTTACTAACAAGGCAGTCGACAACTCCTCATACACTGTTAGATTAATAATTAAGGCCATATGGAACTTAATGTATGCTTTGAGCCCAGGATAATTTTGCATAAATAATTTAAAGGGTTGATCCAACTTTATATAAGACACCATATGTTGCGATACAGTCCCTGCAGTGTTTGTTTGAGTTAACGTTACAAGGCAGTGCCAGCACACTTCCTATGGGACCTTATAGGGGCATCACGGGAGGGCGAGGTAAAGCGGAGGTGAAGGCTGGGGGGATGAATGAACTGTCAGAACTGTGAAAAAAAGAGGGATAATGTTGCAGCGTGAGGGAATTTGAGAGGATAGAAAAAAAAAACATGGATTGCAGGGGATAAATATACATTATATTGCACATGTTAGCTTGTATCCTGATGTACAGAACGTGTTTTACCAGGTGCATAAATAATACCGCACATGATGGAGAATACTCATTATTACCCAGATAACAGGTTTCGTACAATGTTTGAGTCAAAAGATGCAAAGTAACTATATAATGTGGAGTTGATTCATTTGTACTTAGATTATGTGTTTAAAGATTTGCGTTTAGTTTTGCATTTTGGATCTCAGTGGCAAAGCAGTGAAACACATTTGTATAATTATGTATTGTAGTTTTACAGGTAAAGGACACATTGTGGTACATCCTCATATGTATTTTATGTGACTTTTTGCAGAGACAAATGTTACTTTTGGTTTGTTTTCTAATGCTATAATTTACCTGGATGGGACGGTGAAATGACATAGAATGTGGAGTGACCATGTTTCTTTTACAGATGTTTTCTTATGCAGTAATCCTCACTCTGTATGTTTTCAGTGGAGTTTGACGACTGTGAGGGGAACGAGGATGTGACGTTCCAAGTGTCAGAGCCCAGTTTTGTGGTGGATGAGGACCTAAACGTGCTCCCGGTCAGAGATGTCCCTCACACTGGGCCTGTGATGTTCATCCATGGAGTGAGTGCACATGCAGACGACACAGCACAAGTGGACATCATTGGACCGCCCATTGAACTGCCACACACACTCAGGGTGAGTACCTGCTATGGGGATTTAAACAATGTTAATGTGATATCCAGACAATGCGAAATATAACTTTGATATGCAGACAGACAGAGTGCATTTTACAAACTGAGCATGTGCTCCATCTATTAACATAATGTTGGTTACATATAACACAGTTTCTGTAGATGTGATGAGGCGGTCCTCTGGAGAGGCATTTGCTGTCTGTCATTTTGTGCTTGTCACAGTTTCTAATGACAAGTTAATATGTTGCACATCAACTGCCTCACTTCTCACTCATTAGCATAATGATCTAGGGAGACACCTATGTGCATTACTTTGTGTTTGTGAAACCAACCTGCTACATGCTGAAATTATACACTCTGTAGAATTCATATAAATGTTTTTGAGAGGGTAGATTTCAACATGATCTTTGAGCTTTTATTATAAATATCTTCACAAGAATCTAGAACCAACATGTGTCAGCCACATGGGCACTGACGGGCTCGTCATTCACCATCTCGTCGGGGTCGCCCATGACCTCCCAATGCCTTCCATTCATTTTAGCAGTGATAAATATGGCTCAGGTCTTGGGCGTGGGTTACTGGGATACTGCTGTTCGTGCCGGGGGCGACTGAGGACAAAGCTGCAAGTCGTCCTTTCGCATTAGCCCATGAGCTCGTCTCTCCCCATTCACTCCTTGTAGCAAAAGCAATAGGCCCTACACCCTGTCGGGGCTCGGGCCTAATAAGAAAGAAAGAGATATTTTGATACGAGAACAATGTTCGCTTTTTTTTGGCCGACAAACTATACATTTTCGGAAACCTCTGCCGCATTGCTACGTCATGGTGAGGGTCCCTGGTCACTACAGACGAGTCACATCGCACCATTTCACTTTCGGGCCACTTGGAGCATCGCTTTGCGATACTAATAGGCCCTTCGCCAGCCTCTGGCGCTCGGGCATAATAAGAATAATAATAATAATAATCTTCATCATAATCATAATCATAATAATTATTATTTCAATTAATGCGGAACAGTGCAAAACCATGGACATTCAGATCTTTTCACCAAATGAGCAGACTGATCCAAAATCAGCAGAACAACAGCTGAGTGTGACAGAGGGACAATATTAAGGCAAGGCTAGTTTATTTGTAAAGCACAATTCAAAGTAATTCAAAGTGCTGTTCAGAGTAAGGAAGACATTAAAATCATAATGCAAACAAATCAAAATATGAATATAAAATTAAAGAGGAAAGTGTAGAATAAAAATATTTCAGTCATATGCATACAGCTAAAAGCCTAGATTTAAATATTATCAGAGCCGAGGCCTGCACCACATCTTCAGGACGATTGTTCCAGGTTTTGCTGCATACAACTGAAACACTGATTCCCTATGTTTATGTTCATGTCCTGACTCTGGCCTAAACATGGAGAATCACTGCCAACTTCCACAACACAGGGCTCATGTTACATAAAGAACTGGTCACATCAGAGATGCAGCTGCCAGAAACATTAATTTATTTTTGAATTTCATACAAATTCTGATAAGAATTGTTAATTTGTATTATTGAGGTACATAATTATGTTTTTTTTTTTTTCTTAGAATCATTTATCATATTAATTTTCACAGACAGACACACATCTGTACACACACACACACTCACATTAATTATCTTAATTTATTCATAAGGACCTTCAAAGATGCGAGGGGTAAAAACAGCTGTGGTTCTAATCACACTTTACAGCAACAATCCATCTTTCTCGGTGTCTCCATGTGTGCATCTTGTTCCAAACTTCAAAAATATACCTTTGGAGCCTCGTGTATTTGCTTGCCCAGTGCTCATGTTTAAGTGGATTAGGGGGGTTATCTGGGGAGGGCATCAGGTACAGTTGGTGTTCCCAGGATCATCTGTCTCCTGCCCCAGTGCTGTGTGTCCTGCTGCTCCCTGGGCTCCAGCTAAAGCCATAATAAACCTCTGTGCTCAGTTAGGCCTGATGCGGCTCTCATCTGTTTGTGCTTCCTCCGGTCCTTATTTGGTTAGCCGGTCCATGGGTGTTTTACCTTGGCACGACTCTGAGCAGTAAAGTGGATTAGTTTTTAGCAAACGCTGTGAGGGAGTGGCTTGACTAATGTAACCATATGGGCAGTGCAGGAAAGTGGAAAGTGCTGATCTTCAAAACTTGTGTTTGTGGTTTTGTGATTATGCTGACATATATCACTATGGCAGGGATTTTAACTGACTACATTTTGTGTGGTATTGTTACTTCTTTGAGTAATAATAAAGGTGCATTAGTTCACTTGTAGTATGAACAGTTTTTATTGTGTTTGGGTGCTTTGGTGGTTTAAATAACAATTTTAGTCACTCGTATTATGGCAATACCTTACTGCGTCCGTATCAATGCCTATGGGCATGGTAGTCGGTGCCCATGTTTTAGCCCATTTCCTGCTAGCTAACAGGCCAATATGATCTACTATCACGCGGCACCAAAGCTTTCACTTCAGTAATATACAGAATTATACTATTTATACTGAATTCTTCGTGAATTCGTTGTGCAGTTGACGCACAGACTTATTTTGGAGCGCCTGGTACTCAGCCAAAGCTAAAGCAACAGCAGCTTTCCGGTTAGCGTCCATGTTTTTCTCTAAGTTGGACACATGGAACATAATAAAACAGCCGACATGACGTCATACCTGAGATCTGAGTGGAAGACGGATGGATAATCGAACGCAGCATAAGACTACTCGAAGGAACACTTTTCAGCTTGTGTCCACGGAGATGATATTACTTTGTTCTTAAAGTATTAAACCTATCCATCTCCATGGAGATAAGCAGGTTAGGGAAAAAATGTATAAAATAAATGCAAGATGGGTAAATTTAATGCCATATAGTGAAACATTCCAGGTAAAGAGACAGAGAGTTTCAAGTTTTGCTGCACTAACATTTACATGGTGCTTCTCAGTCGCCTTTGTGTCTCAGTTAAATGTCTGTGTGCAGTTTAACAGGAGGACTGGTCAGGTAGGGTTTGTGTGTGTTTGAGGAGAGGAACAGCCCCCAGGACAAAGTCTGCCTTGCAACATCACAGCAGCCAGGTGAACACAACAAAAAAGGCCTCTTTTAAGCTTCATTCTTACTCTGCTCTGTTGTTATGGTTGTGATGAAGGAAGGTCTCGGAGCATTTCCTCTGAAGGTCTTCTGCCACATTTGCTTCCACATATGGTGTAAAAAGCATCTTAAATGTAGCTCCTCGACTGCCCACTTGCTCATTATCCATGGATACGTGAAAAACAAACAAACATCTCACACAATCCAACAGTCCCTTACTTGTGTCCTTTGAACTGCACATGATGCACTTCTTAGTTGGTTAAAATCCCATAATATGATGTTTAAAACTCAAAAAACTAAACTCAGCTCATTGTGTGAGCCATATGCTACAACCAACCACTATGTAAAAGTAAAGATAAAGCAACATCTCCAAGAACAAGCAGGTAGCAGGCAGACTTAGTTACATAATCTCTCTTTAACGTGTAAATGTGCTTTACAAAAAGCAGACACACAATTTCTTTAGCCTGTAGTTTTACATAAGATTATAAGTAATAATCATGGCATATAATTACTGTTATTTTGCCAGTGAGTGCACATTTAAAAGCCATTTACTTGAGTAAAAGAAGAAACTGCAATTGTGAACAATTTGCACAGTATGAAAAGACTGAAAACAAAAAGGAACTAAAAACGGCCATTATGGACATTTTTGCTGAGAGACTGTCTGATGTTGCACAATGAAAAATAAAACTTTTTCTAAACAATAAAGGTGCATTGTGTAACTTTTCTGATGGAGGATCTGTCAAATGTTTTTCTTCATGGAGATGTTATTGTTTTGTCTGGAATGTTTCACAGTATGATATTAAGCCTTCATGGGGACCAAACCAGGCCAAGTAACGGTTCAGATCAGTGGAGAGGTGACCCCGTTCACAGTCAGAATGTTTGTTTTTATAGATATTTTTGAGCACAGAAACCACCTGTAACTGAATAAATGTCAGGTTGATCTGTTTAATGTCGTATTGTGGAATATTCTAAGCAGGACAATGCCATATCCACAGAAACCAGAAGGTGACAGACCCCCAACCAAAAGGTTATGTCATGCACCTTTAATTGTAAAGGATTTAACACTTCTTAGAATACTCCATAGATTGTATCAGTAAATCCCTCGGATAATATGCTATTTGCTGTTTTCCGCTCTCACGCCATGCAACAGATGTATCTCTAAATTGCATTCTTAGACCTCTTTGTTATGTTCCTTTCTTCATTTTCCCCACCACGCTTTGTTTTCGTCTTCTCCGTGTGCCTCGGAAATATTCCATTGTGTCCGTATTGGCGTAGCGAATGGTGTCGTAGCGGGGGATATTGGCTGCTGATAATTGATAAGTGCTGTGCCTATGAAGGTGGAGCGAATTCCTTTTTAATTCTCCTTCTCGAGCTGTTAGTTTGCTTCTACACCCAGGGCCAGCAGCAGCAGCAGCCAGCTGATGAATGAGCCCTATTATGAGCGAAAACTCTGGAATTCAAAGTGTAATTTATTCCCCCCTTTTTGCAAACGATCAATATGTGAATTAATGGAAGAATGCGTTTCAATTTAGCAAACGCGTGCTTCGAGATATGGACTTTTTTGTGCATATTATTCATGTTGTTTTGCTAGCGGAACAACAGCTATGCAGAACATTCTCTTGCCTTCAGGGGGAAAAATAAACAGGCCCCATTCAAATGTAACAACTGATAAGAGGTCCAAAAGCATATTTATTTGTGCTTTTGTTACATTTCATCCATTTTGTAGCCTTAATATTGCATTCGGAGCAAAATCCTCTTCCTGGAGCTGCAAATAGAATTTTTTCAAACCTGGCTTTCAATGTTAAGTAAGGCTTTACGGGGATGAGGAAGATGTGACATAGTACCGCCACTGCACAAGGGCTCACATTATACAGCACAACAAATATAATCTGTCTCTCTGTCCCATTCAGGCTTTCAGCAGCTCCAGCAGCTGTTTGTTCATTCTGTTGTTGATTGTGTGCCTCTTTCACCGGAGTTCACATCATTCTGTGTTGTTTGCTAAAAATGTCTTCGTATTTTTATTCAGTGTACAGAGGTAATGAAGAGGAAAAATGAAAAATAACATTCGCTGGTGTCTCCAAACGGCTGCCTTGCTTGAACTTTCTCGCTCACTCTCAATATCTGGCTATTACTTTGCTGCTACTTGTTTGCATGTCAATTGGGGTGAATATTAATAGCCCAATAAAAGCGTGTTCAATTTGGGGCTTTCTCACAGTATTGTAAGAACAACTGGCCTGTCTCAGGAGGCTGGCCTCGATCTCCTCACTGAAAACAAGATATGAAGTTCAAGTTAAACTAATATCATTATTGCAAGAATAAGAGTTATTGCTGCTAAATATGTGGAATGTGAATAGACTTCTGTTTTCTTATCCAAATAATCTCCAAATGGTTTATATAATTCAAAGTATGTATTAAACATGACATATTTTACGACAGACAAAACAATATACCAAGAAGAACTTACAAACGGAGATGAGGACCATAAATAACATTTAGACACATTTAGTTGGAGACATAAATAAAACAAAACAACATTCCCACACAGTCTCTTGCACTCTCCCGCTCTCTCTCTCTCACTCTTCTCACGTGCAGCTCTTTCTGTTATCCTCCTCTTCCTCAGTTTCAGCGCTGGAGTTTGAAGCTCCTCACAATGTCAGTATGGGCACAGGTGACCAGTCCAGTATTTCTCTAAAAACAGGTTTGTCCACATGAACCTCTCTCTTGTCCCTCAACATTAATATTGACTTCATGGACATTTTGTCTTTTCCATCTGCCACTGGGACAACTTGTCAGGAACAGTGGGTGCCTCAGCAGTGCCGATGGTAATCAGCCAGGCATGTAGCACCAAAACCTTGAATACTGGAAACACGATAGGGCATTCTTCTAGAGCATGTGTTATGTATCAGTACAAATGCTTGTGACAGTTTAACATTTTCAACATAAATACATTTTACTTTTATCTCCATTATTAGATTTTCATGATAGACTGAAAAAAAATGCTACTTTTATTTTGATTCTGTCCTCCTCTTCAAACTAGTGCGTGTTTACTAGTAAATAAACCTAAGGCTGTGTGCATGAGGATGATTTTAAGTCAAGGCTAAAAGC
Organism: Boleophthalmus pectinirostris; assembly: GCF_026225935.1. Lineage (NCBI taxonomy): Eukaryota > Metazoa > Chordata > Actinopteri > Gobiiformes > Gobiidae > Boleophthalmus > Boleophthalmus pectinirostris. The sequence goes on from NW_026571152.1 coordinate 28,166,876, forward strand.
TGAACTGGCAAACTGGCCCATCTGATGTGAACGTAATGGGAATGCTGGGAACCAATGAAATGTAATGAAGTGTATAAAATCAGAATCCTCATTTACTGTAATATCAATAAAGCTTGAGCCCAAAAGTGTTTCGAGAGCCTCCATAATGAACACACTGGCTGAAACTCAAGGCAAGCCTTCCTGGAGCTGGCATAAGATCAGCTCCCCACTGCACCACTGCTGCTGCTGACCAGTGACACGCTCAATCAGCCTTTATATTTTATTTTTATTTTCTATTTTATTATGAGCACACCTGAGATGATTTAAAAAATTCTTGTTGAATAAATTTTGAAGATGTTGTTTTTCTAAGCAAAATAACATTGTTTTGAGACATTTTGCAAAGGTCTCTGAGCGCTTGAACAAATAAGTGCTGTTTATTTTGGAAAAACAAAACTTATCAGACGACTGAAGTGTGCTCACCTTCAAAACCTGTTCTAGAAAGTGGATGGAAAAATAAGCAATAACTAGAGAAGCAGAGGAGCCTAAAATTAGATGATAGGTAAGATGCTGGGGTCTTGTAGCTGTAGTTAAAAGGCGTTCTCGTGGGTTGAGTACCTGCTGCACATGAGAGGAGCCTGTGTGATGGAAGTCAAGAGAAAAAAAACATGCATCTTCACATGAATGACTTTTTCAGGTCAGCACAGATAATAAACACAAGTTTCCAAAACAACTGACACACCAAGGGCTCAAACTAGATAATAAAGTCACAAAAACAACTGCTCCAAATTTAAATGTTGCAATGAGAGGTTTTAAGAAGTGCTTGACGAGTATGAAAACTGTTAAACTGGGGGTCGGACACTGAAAACAAATAAAAATAATTATGTTACAATTACAAAAGCATGACTGGTTAAAGCAACAAAAGCTTGAGGTTCTAAAAGCAGATTCAGATATCTCAGATACTAATGCATCATATATCTTCTCTATAGTTACAACATAGAGAGTCATGCCTGTATGCGTCATAGTGTTGTCACGTTACAAAAATGTCAGTTTGATTTCGATACTAAGGAATAGACTCAACACTCAATACCGATTCCAATACCACAATAAAAAAATAAAAAATACTTTGACAATAGAATGTGATTTTCAACACTAAGCCAAAGTACTTTTTTATACTACTATGTGGTCTTATGATCCCTCAGTCATCCATGTAGGTTCCATTGTGGTCCACGGGCGTATACTAGTCTGTGTGGTCTTATTCTTGTTTTGATACAGTTTAAGATCATTCTTAGGCTACGTTTATATGATGACGGTCTGAACAGAAGACACAAATGTGGCGTTGCGTCTTCACTTTTTATTCCGCGTTTAGATGAGCGTATTTAGGAGGAAATCTGCGTGCATACGGTGATGCAAAAGTGTGTGGACTTTGATTGGGTATTCATGCCAGGTGCTGTGATACACTATTACGTTGCGTGCGTCTTGGGCAGTGTAGAGAGAAACTCTACAGTGAAGTGTATTCAACTTTTCTACTCTGGAGGGTTTCAGATTTTTGCATTTTTAAGCCCCAAAAACGCTGCCACCGTCTAAACGAAAGGCACTTCCGATAAAATATTTTGTCATTTTTAACCCGCAAGTGTTCTTGTCTAAACAGGCCCTAAACTATTCATTTTTGTCTGGTGAATGTGACTTTTTTAGTATTGATACTTGCTCTAATGAGTAACTAGTTTTGATACTAGTTTTAGTATCTTAATAAGTATCTGTTTCTCTTTTCTTTTTTTTTTCTTTTTTTTGTTGAAGTACTAACTATGAGAAAAGAGGGACGATGTGGTGACCTATTTTTTATGTTTTGAGAAAAAAAAAAAAAGAGATTGGAACAGGAAATGTCAGTGTTATTCTGTTTATATTTGTTGCTGAATCAGTTGGATTCAGCCATTTTCAATGCCAGATGCCCTTCCTTTCACAGCCAGACACACTTTTTATGACTGGAATGGGCAAAGTTGAACATATGAAAGTTGGAACAATATATTTTGGAGCTGAATATTTATAGTGAGTACATCGTCTTTGCAAAAGTGGGGAGATTTGGGTGTTTTTGATTGAATACGACCAGATTTGAGCTGTTATTGTCTAAATCAGGGGTGCTCAATACGTCGATCGCGATTTACCAGTCGATCGCCAAGGTCGTGTGGGTAGATCGCCGTGTCTTAGTACTCGTCTCGGACTCGTGTTTGGACTCGGTCTTGTCGCTCACTCAAGGTCTGACACTCAACAAGTGCGATCATATTTCATTACGGCCGCTGATGTTGGCAATAAACTTGTACAGGTGTGCCAGAGCGTGTGGGGCGTCTCAGTGCAGCCTGCAGAGACTCTACGGCACATCACAAACACACACGCTCCCTATGCACGGCTTGTCTGCAACAGCGTGTGCCCTCGTGTACCAGCGTGCATCACAGGGCAGGTTAAACTTCCTAAACATCCTACCTGTCCATCTGCCTCACGTCAGCACGCCGCCCCTCGCCTTTTCACGCTCTCACCTTCCTGCGTACAGCGAAAACAAGCCCCTTCCACAGTGCGCGCTGATTAGAAGAACAAGACTAAACGTGAAGCAAAAACGAGTCTAAATTTGTGTTCCAGTGTTGGCACAAAGCAGGTCTACAGCATAGAGCAGATCTACAGAACAGACCTACTGCCACATTTGGCTGAAGTTTGTCTCACAAAAGTGCACAAATGCATCTGTGTTTGTCACGATGTGCGTTTGGTTTGGTAAATGTGCAGAGGCTGGTAAATATCACTGCAAAACCAGAAAAGAATTCAACTCCAGTTTGGAACTTTGAAAAACAGGTTTAAAAATCTTCCTTCACTTTTTTCACAGTTTTGTGTAAAGTGCCAGAGGAAGTTCTCTTAAAGAAGGGGTTCTCAAACTGTGGGTGAGGGTCCAAAAAAGGGGAACAGAGTGTTTCAGTGCAGTTTGCTTGGCTTTTTTATTAGGTAGATCTTTATGACTTGGTCATTTAGTAAGTAGCTCGCATGCTGAAAAAGTGTGAGCACCCCTGGTCTAAATAATGGTTAATTCTGCTATTTATGTGTTGCAACTCATGCTTTTTTAATGATACTGTCCATTTAAAAATGTTCTGCCGGGATTATCCACTATATGTCAGTGGCATAAAGTAGTTTCAGTATTATCATTTATCGTTATATGTCTCTGTAGTGATATATCGCACTTCAAAATGTGTTACTGTGACAGGCGTAGTGGCACCCCAAGTGTAATTCAAACCAGTTTCCCTCTTGTTAAAGGAATGAATCCACGCTAACTTCTGCAATCACCCATTTTAATTGCATGAAGCTTATTAATTGGCTGTCTGGATTTTCTATCACACCAAACGACCCCAGACCATTTAACCATGTCACTTAAAATTGTACGCGCGGTGATGTATGTGTATATTTTCATGACATTGCCACAAGTGAGTTCCGTTCTTCATTAGCGAAAGGTGACTGATTGGTCGCACTATGCATCTCTGAGCTTGTTCCATTTGAAATCGCTTTACGTGCACTGTCTCTACGGCTGGCCTTGATACGATCCATCCCTCACCAGTTTCTCCAGCACATTGTCGGAAATGAGTAATGACACTTCTCAATATAGCTTAGAGAGTGAAAATGGCAGACTGGACAAGGACGTGACATCGGTGCCACAGTAGCTCTGGCTCCAGTGACAATGACAAAAGCCCTGTACACATACACACTGTAAACATTTGGACTGGATAGTGTTTGTAACCTAAAGTTGTAATGGAAGAAAGTGCAGCAGAAGGAGCACTTTTTAATTTAATGGTCACTGCATCGCATGTTGGGATAGGGACAGTTATGCATGAAATTAGAGTACACTACCAGTCAAAACTTACACTTTTTTATTGGATATTTTATTATCTTTATTTTCACAACTATTTACATCCTGGATCTCACTGAAGGCATACGAACTGTGGACTCTGACAAGGTCCCTCTGAAATGAAACTTCATCATGAGAGATGGTCAAGGGTTTGCAGCAAAGCAAAGCAAAAGGTGGCTACACTGAGGAATCTGAATCTAAATATTTTTCTATAAATCACACTTTTTATGGTTTGGGTGGTCCTGCAACTTACACTCTGGTGCGACTTATATATTACAATTTTCACACTGACAGCTGCGAGAGGACGCCTAGGCTTGTGTGTCAGTATCTACTACTCCTATTGCTTTTGTACCACTGTCACTTCACTCTACTGCACGTCTCCGGCAGAAAGAGCCACTGTCCTGTCTGTATCATGTCAGTCGATCACATCATTACTTCTGTACCACTGAAAATTTTGAATATAAACAAACTTTTAAAGACAACTGAGAAGACTGAACACAAATGCCCCCCCCAAAAAATCATATTTTGCAGATTACAAGCTGCAAGTAGGGAAATATGCAGCTGAAAATCGAGAAGCAAAAAGAAAGTTGGGCGTGAGCGACAGTGACAACCAAAACCATCCTGTTGGGATTCTGAAAGGCCGGAATAATTGTAACTGGAACTGATGCTGAGTCTGACGACAACTATGAAGAAGAGGAAGCTGCGCTCTATTTACCTCCGGAGGTCCTGGAGTTTGTCAGAAAGTGACACCGAGGATGAAGAAATCAATGGATTTAGTGATTTGGAGTGAGATGGAGAGTTTGGTAAACTTGTTCTGTTCTGTTGTTTATGCTATAGTTATCTGAAGAACTGTTCATATGTGATGTTAACAGCCTGTTGTTTTCTGTTCTATTGTTATTACTATAACTTGCCTTTCAAGATGAAATGTCAATTCTTGGTCTCTGATATTACAAAATAATTTTCTCCAAAAGTGAGACTTATAGTCCAGTGCCACTTATATGTTTTTTTTTCTTCTTCATTACACATTTTTTGGCTAGTGCGACTTATAGTCCGGAGCAACTTATAGTTTTAATAACACACTAAAAATTTGAATTGGATAAAAAGGAAGTGAGAGGCTGGGGGAACAACATTTACAACAAGCTTTACACCATTACAGTATCCATTATTGTAAAGAGTATGTGCAGTGCACTTTTAGTACACAATTGGTACTTGTCTAATGATCATTAAGACAGGCAAATGTATTAGGGATGAAGCAAGGGTGATAGTGCAGTACTAATTTATGAACAGGACACATTAAAGATTCATGGCTTCCGTCTCTTGTACCGTCACTGGCAGACTATTTATCACACATAAAAAGAAGAAAGTGAGAAGAAAGAGAGTGCGAAAAGAAAATGACATACAAAGTGGTGTACATGAAGTGAAGGTGAGATGCCCTACTTCATTTTTAAAACCTTAGTGTTATAATGCCTGTGGTGTGATAGTCTAGCACCTCACTATCTAGATTGTGTAAAGAAAGTAAACAGGTGACACATGGTACATTTTAGAAGATTTTAGGCACTTTTCGACTGGCCCTGCTCCCCTTCCAATTGCAAGCTCCATGGGCAGGGACAGGAGTCTGGTTTGTGCACAACTGACATCAGCCAAAAATGACAAATGTTTTCTTAAAGGTGCTCTGTCTTTCTTGTTTGTATGGATATGTCTTTGCTCTGCCTTGTATGTTCCACAGACATTAAACATCTCTATCCTACATTTACAGGTGGTTTTATAGCTCAAAAATACCTAGAAAAACAGGCATTCTGATGGTAAGAAGGGTTACCTCTCCACAGATCTGACCTGTAACTTGGTCTGGTCTCCATAAAGATACAAAGGTTTAAGGACCCTCCACCAGAAAAGTTACACAATGCCTTTAATAATTAAAATGTAAACCATACATGAATTATGCTTTTTATTATGAATCAGATCTCAGCTGGTCTTTAGTGAAAGTGTTCCTGGAAGTGAACTCTCTGAGACCTCTGGAACTATTTCAAACCAAGTACTACATGCATTGTCTTTTTAGTGAATGTCTGGCTCTCAAATGTGACCTTCAAAAATAGCAAAGATTCACATTGTCCTTCAGCATCTTGCCTCTGAGCACAGAGAGTTAGCCACATGATCTATGCTGGCCCTACCTTGTCAAGTATGTACTCTAAAAATACCCTGCGGCTTGGTTTTGCTTTACCACACTTTACCACACCACTTCTCTGAGCTTCAAAATGCCCCACAGCTGAGTCCTCCACAAGAAAAAAAAAAAAAAAAAAAAAAAAAAGCTGCTCTCTTAGACTTAGACAAACTTTATTGATCCACAAGGGAATTTTTTTGGACACAGTAGCCCTCAGATCACAGTATAGTATAAAAACAAGAAATAAAAAATACAGTATAAATGGTAATTCAAAATAAGTAGCAAAAATAGCAAGAGACTGGTGTCAAATAATAGCCTGATTCATCAGCTGGTTTCACTTCATGGAAACTGTCTGACCTCACAGCATCGCTCGACGGTAGATGGGTACTTTTTTTGTCTAACCAATCTCTGCTATTTGGTCGTGACGTATGTAATGCACCGGAACGCTCAGTGGTGTCCAAGTAATTGCCGGCACAACAGCAAACAAAGTAGAGAGTGAACATGCCTGTCAACGATCATTGTTGTTTCTGGGAGATGAACTTGCAAATTAAAGGTGCAATAAAAAATGCAAAGTTTGTATTTGACAAAGGAAGTCCAAAGGAGGATAGCGTATGCAGTCTGCTACATCTCGGATTGGTTCAGCTCTTCGCTGACTGGCCGGTGCGCAGTCCACAACTTCCAAGGTTCTTGCAAACTGTCAAGTGTATTCCGATTCCTGACCTAGTCGCTGGAGAAAAAATGAAACTGAGTGGCACCAGGTGGTAAGTTAAAAGTAAATACAGAAATATATTAATACAAATATATCTCAGCTATATGTATAAGGTAGTGTGCAACAGTGCAAAGATGATATGATCTATTACATATGGGTGATTTGTGACAGTTGTATGGAGTATGGTGAGAATGTAGTCCTGTGTCTCTCACTGTTTGCGTGGAGCTGTAGGAGCCTAATGGAGAATGAGCTCCTTTGTCCCTCTATAGTCTGGTGCAGTGGGTGAGCAGGAGTGTCCATGACGGAGAGCAGTTTGTCCAGTGTCCTCCTGACTCACTGTGACAAATGTCTCCAGCTCACTGCTGATCACGTGACCAGCTTTACGGATCAGATTGTGAAGCCGTCCACTGTCCCTTTCGCTCTCATCCCTGGATTCAGATCGACCAAAGCTTTGTAAAGGCACAGCTTAAAAGTCCATCAGCTGGCCTCTGAAGCGATTACATGGGCATAAGTGGTGGGGTCTACTTTACACAAGAAATAGTCCATGTAATCTTTAACTGCTTCAGACCCAGTTCCAGGTGAGATTTTGACATTTGGAGGGTCATCCCCGGGTGACTTTGATTGGAGTGGTCATTTGGGAGGGCAGACAGTGTGTCCAGGCCCTGTTCTGGTCGGCTTGTGTCTATGATTACACTTTTCATTGTGCTGTGGGTGACCTTTACTGCGACAGAGGTGAGATGGCTGCAGGCTGGATCAGATATGGGCGGGTCCAGGAGCATCTCTGTTGTTCAACACTGTCAATGAAACTGGTAAATACTGATAGTACTTTCCATAGCTTTGGCTTTTGTGGGCATTGTTAGATATAATTCAGTTTATACAATCATGAACACTGAAAGTTTTGTGATATTATCTTTATGATTGGGCAAGGTGTTTCACTTTCCTAATGTGAGAATGCGGCGTGTGATTGATCCTTGTTGAGGAGGCTATTGGCACAGATTAGTCATGATCAATTGAAAACAGTATATAAATAAACAAGCCACTTAAAAAAAAAAAAAAAACAAAAAACACACAAAACAAACAAACAAACAAACAAAAAAGAACTACCATCACTGTATTATTTTGAAGAAGCACAATATATTAAGCTGGGATAACATGATTAAACTTGCAGACTCTATTCTTGTGTACAAAATTTGACCTGCTCTGGCCGTTGTCTCACTACAAAAATTTGTAAAAAATAAATAAAATAAATAAATGAATAAATAATAATAATAATAATAATAATAATAATAATAATAATAATAATAATAATAATAATAATAAATCAGATCAACAAGAACAAGCTCCAGAGGTTACTGTATAATACCATCAAGATAAAGTGCCTTTGGACAGTATTTACAAGTACATGTTTGTCGTTTGCATTATTATTATTGTCTTCAATATGCACTATCCCTTTAATAAATAAATACAAATACAAATAAATAAGTAAGTACGTGAGTAAGTCAGTCTTTATTTATATAGTGCTTTTCACAGACATTTTTCTTTTTGGTCACAAAGACGCTTTACAGAGCATTACATGCAGCATTATTCATTCACTCTATACATGGTGATGGTAAGCAACTGTCGTAGCCACAGCTGCCCTGGGGCAGACTGACAGAAGCGCAGCTGCCATGCCAATCGATGCCAACGGTCCCTCCGACCACCATCATCACTCACACACCACTTTTCATACTCGGCAATGAGAGTCCCTGGGCAGGTTCACTGATTGATTGTATTAACTGACCGTGACTATCAACTGTTCTAGAGACCCGTGTAGGAGGAAACTCATCTAGACACAGAGAGAAACATGCAAACTCCACACAGAAAGGCCCAGGCGACCCGGGGATCAAACCCAGAACCTTCTTGCTGTGAGGCATGAGTGCTAGCCACTCAGCCACCGTGCCATGAAATAAATTGTGCCTCAGGACAGCTCAGACACTTACATCAAGCTCCACAATATAGTAAAGCTGTTATTGTCATATTATTTGATGGTATGTAATTTTATTTTGACTATGAGACACAAAAATATATGTTATAATAAAATATAATATATAGCAGGTGCTGTTGTCCTTTGAGCTTACAAATACACTAAAAAAGTTTGGACACACCTTCTCATATAATTTTTTTTTTCTACATTTTAGATACAGAAGACATCAAATATATGAAGCAGGATATATGGAATAATGTAATAAAGTAAAAAGTACAGAAAATAGTTAAATAAATATATATTTGTATTATACTTGCATATGTTTTTGCAAGATCATTTTCATTTTAGCTCATTTATTTGCAAAAAAAAGTGCCTGTTTTTTGTTTTATATTTTTTTTATTGAAAATTTCAGCATTTTTGCCATTTGATTTTTGAAATTTAGCAGCATATGATCTAAGAGTAAGATAAAAATGTAAGACCTAAATACTGTATGAGCGGAAATGGGTGTGTCCGTTGGTGTGTGTAGGGTGTCTGGTCCTGACTGTAGCCACACAGTGTAAACAAATGGCTGTGATTTCTCCTCTTACCTGTTGCCTTCCGTCATCCTGACAGGGCCAGAGTGCTGCCAGAAAGGCTGTCAGCCAACAACAGCGCTGCTCACAGTAAACAAGCAAATACCCCCTGTACACACACATACGGACACACGCTGCACACGTCAATAAAACACTGTGCATTACGCCAGCACAAGATGAAGGGCAAAAAGAAGAAATTTGAATTGCAAATGAAACTACACACAACCTCTGGGTCATTTTTCCTCCTTTTCATGTCCAAAGTGTTGTCATTCGATGCCTGGACTCGTAACTCCGCTTGTTGTCATGCTTCAGACATTTTGCTTTGAAATGAGCTTTTGTGGACTTGTAATTATGGTGTATAAGTCACTTTTGGAGCCAGTCTCAAAATGAAGTCTTAAAAGCTTTCTGAAGAGTAATAAGTCTAGTACAGTGACATTTTGGACATGAAATTGGATTCTCATTATATTGTAAATGAAAGTGGAGGAATATTTTTTGTTTATTTAATGTGATGAGTACATATTAGGATGATGTTTGTGTCAGAATTGTCCCCAATTTTGTCTTCAGTGGCAAATTCTCCCCAGAAGAAGGTGACACTGGTGCTGATAAACACAGAATCAAAAAGGACGTCTAGCAAAACAAATGAGAAAGCTCTGAAAGGATAACAGCGTGGATTGGTGCAGATTTTGAATAGAAACAGCCAAAAGAAAAGCTGTTTTTGGTTTTTATTTGAGGTTATACATATATTCCAGACTGGATCCACTATATTTTTATACTAAACTTGGCCAATGATTTCCAATGCCTGACCTAATTTTATCTCGGAAGTTAAAGGTCCAGTATTATGCATAATTGACTCTCTTATGAGCTTTAAGCCATGCTAGAATGTTGTTACCTCATCAAATTGTTTCATTAACACATGTTTGAGAAACTGTTATTAGTCTGTCTACATCTCCAAAACTCAAAATTCTCTGTTCCACCTTATGATGTCATGAAGCTGTAGTTTTCAAGTTAACACCTACATTTTACCTTTTATTCAGTATAGACTGGCAATTACAGGTCTGAAATGATCCAAATGATTCTAGTGGAGGTGTATGGGGTTTAAAAACACAGTGGAGCACTTCCTGTATTACTGCATGACATCATAAGGTGGAACAGCTTGAGAAAAGAACTTAGCCTACATGATTTGTGTGATAAACGTGTGTAATTGAAACAAAAAAACACAACTCCAGGTTTGTTTTTGATAAGGAAACAACATTATAACATAGATCAGAAAGTAGCGTAATATGGGCCATTTAAGAGAGGCTGATGGGAGACAACTGGGAATAAGAGGCACATTTGACCCTCATTGCATTGTATGAATGTGATGTGAGTGAGTATTGATGGTGGTCGGAAGGGCCTCACTTCGATCTACCCTGGGGCAGCTGTGACTAGCCCAAAAACATGCTACACAGGTCTCCAGGAAGAATAGCTGATAGCTAAGTTCAATTAAATACAATCAATCAATTAACCTGCCCTTGGACTACAGGTGGAAATTAGCACTGGTGCTACAACCTGGTACACTGCATCTCTCCTGTTAAGGTTACTGTATATTGTGCACTGTTCCTGTCTCATTAAATAAATTAACTAAACTAAACCACAGCGTATGGAGTGAATGAATAATGCAATGTAAATCGCTTTGGGTGTCTTGAAAAACATTTACCTAACCAGCCAGAACCATGCGCTTTGACAAAACTTGAATCTGGAGCCATATCATGAGGGCCCGATTGACAGGCGGACTAACCAACCAGAGACATGCATGTTTACGTCAAAAAACAAGTATGGCTGCTTAAAAAAGGGTGTAAAAAGGGGAAAAAATAACATAAAGGACTGAGAAACAGTGTGGATTTTTACATAGTCAACTAAACTTTTTTTTTTTTTTTTCCTGACACAATTATTTTGGAGAGGAGATATCTTCTGCATTTGAGAGATACGTGCAAATTAGCAGCTGTGGTTAGGCCGTCTCAAGTTTGAGCAGAGGATTTTCACTCTCTGCGGTCTAGTTCCAGTCCCTTCTGGATTTGAACATGTAGAAGGGACTGGCTGGTCAAGCAAGAAAAATGCTATATAAATCCAATGCATTACTACTGGTATATGTGAACTTTATACTTTACTATTCACGGAGACATTACAAATGTGGTGTAGGCTGAATGAGGTTTGGTGTCATGGACTAAAATAGTTGAGCAAAAGGCTGGACAAAGTTGTGTAGTATGCTCCAAATGCCTGAACAGTGCTGTGTGTATTTGTGTGTTTACATTTGGCTCCAGGCTCAGCTCCAGCTCCAGACACTGAGCAGACTGTCCTTCTGTGGGGGTCAGCGCCTCTGTGGACTCTGCCAGTCCCCTTCTGTCTGTAGTGTCACTTACACGCACAATTTACATCATCATCCAGTAGTTTTAATCTATCATAAATATACGGGCAAGTACAATTTAATTATGCTATCAAGTTACCAGAAGTGGAGAAGTAATATTTTAGAGTGCCTCCTCAAAGATCTTGCACAGAATGTTTTTGTCTGTTCACACGCATTTTCTCCTTGCCTCTCACACTCGTCCTTGTTAAACATATGGAGGGAATAAAGAAGCCTGGATTTCAAATTAAATCACAATGAAGAAGGCAATTATTATTTCAGTCTCCTCTCCCTCTCCAAACACCTAGCATCTGGCATCTTTGTGGAATGGAGGTGCGTAGAAGACACTCTCAAAGCAAGAACGCTGAAGCCAAGAAACAATCAGTGACATTCAGTTTAACTAACTTGCATTCATTCAATTACAGGTGTCTTTATTAAATAAAAAAAGAGAACAAAAACAGACAAACAAAAAAACAAAATTAAATACTCTTATGTGAGCAAGGTTGCAACTTCACAGGTCCTTGGCCTTGTGATGTCACCTTCTTGTCTCCAATAGATAGACTTACATACATATTGTAAATCATGTTTTCCCAAACACTGGGTTGTAGGAGATTTTTTTGGGTTGCCTTGTCACGATCTGCATATAGGTCTGCAATATACAGTTCTGATACATGAGATTTTCTGTGCTCACAAAAATGAAAACAAAGCACAGAAACAGACTGAATGCTGCGCCTGATGTGTTACTCTCTCTCCTGCACCCCAGATTGGAACAATCTCATTAGAAATGTTCAACTGTTAAGACATGTTTTGTATAATTTCTAATCTCTTTGTAATTATTTTATTGATTATGTTGTTTCAATATTGCTGGTTCAATTGAATGTTGAAAAGAAAAAGAAATAGGCTACATTTAATGTTCAATCAGGCGACTTATGGATCCCTTGTATTGCTGTTTCAGTTACTGTTTTTCATTGTTTAAAATGTGAGTAATACTAATTGTTCAGAGAGACATTATCACTCAGTCATTTATTTAGAATTATCCTAATTAATGTTCAATAATGGTAATGGTAATTTTGTGATTTACGAATAATGTCTATTGACTTGGGTCATGAAGGTTTGCGACTTAAAATATTGGTCCCCAGAAAAAAAAGTTTGGGAAACACTGCTGTAAATGAACATAGCTAACCCACTATAGCTTCCAAATAAGAAGAGATCATGGGGTCGCTTCTGGCTCCATCGACTATAATTTTACATTTTAAAAAAAAGTCACCCCTCTCTCTGTAATTGCTGCAGTGAACGCCCTCATTTTAGTCTTCTGGTCAAGTTTAATTTAGCTTTTTTGTACATAAATAAATTCCATTTCGTACTCTGCTTCAAATTGGCCCTTATAACTGAGAGCCTCTGTGAGCTTCATTTGACTGGAGCCAAACGCTCACTCCCCTTGTCCACTTCTTTATAAAAGTATTGACTTTTGCCATGAGGATAAAGCAAATAATAAATAGCATGCTAACACTCACTTGCTGATTATGGGACAGTAAAGCACTTTGTAGTTAGATATGGTTAGATAGAGACAGATATAGTTAGATAGAGAGTTAGATATAGTTAGATGGAGACAGCACTCAACAGACATACCATGTGACCTCAAGAGCTGCTTATACAACAAATGTAATGATGCAGTACATATTTTTGTTCAAATACACGGGTTCAGAGCCTTAAAAAGCCCATATATTTTCTGATCTGTCATTATGTTGTTTCCTCTTCAAAAACATACCTGGAGTTGTGTTTTGTTTCATTCACACATGTTTAACACACATACCCTGCATATTTAGACTGAGTTTTTTCTCTCAACCTGAAAACACTCCTCCTTAGTAATGCAGGTGTTTCACTGTTTTTAACTCCATACACCTTCACTAGAATCATTGAATAATTTCAGCTCTGGAATTGCCACTTTCTACTGAGCCAAACGTAAAAGGTAGCTGAATTTGAAAAAAACTACCAGTTCATGACATCACAAGTTGCAACAGAGCATTTTTTGAACTTTGGAAATATAGAGAACCTAATAATGCAGGACTGCGCAAACACATGTAAATGAAACAAAACACTCCAGGTATGTTTTTTAGGAGGAAACAGCATTCCAACAGAACTAAAAACTCCTTTAATTGTGTATGATTTTGCTATTATAAGTGAGTATTATCATCTTCTCTGCCAAGTAGTCATGCCTGATTATGTACTGTATATGTCTATTCTCTTGCAGGATATCCTGGGTGTGGGACAGACTCAGCCTTACAGAGCTAAGAGGTCTTTACTGGTTCCTCCGATGATTGTAACAGAGAATCAGCGGCCTCCATTCCCCAGGACCATTGGCAGGGTAAGACGCTCATCATTTTGCCAGTATAGTTTTAAACTCAGCCCTGCCTCATAAAGGAAAGAGACTGTAAACTGGAATGCACTCTAAATGTCAGTGTACCAATAAAATAACAAGTGCTCCACAGTATATGTCTATATATTAAGCCTTTATCCCATTGGTGTGGATTTATTTTTATGGTACGTCTTTATGACTGGACGTATTGTAGCTTAGTCTACACTGGTGAAGGGTTCGTGTACAAATGGAATATAGTGAAATAAGAATAAGGCATTACAGATCTTTGGCGTTTCGCTTTATGTGACAGGAGCTATAACATAACATTCAGTAGTGCGTTCTGGGAGCCAGTGCTTTGTGAAGGTTGAAATAACCCGAGTTTAACCTTCTTTACCACTGACAAAGCACATTTGTGTTGACAAGCTCCAAACAGCTGAATCATTCATACCGTCAAGGACCAAGCAGCAGCAATCATCACCCACCAACTGTCTGCCTTTAGGCTTTCAACGGCTACAAGCACAAACCCAATAGGAGCCCCAGTGTTTAAGACTCCAGACTGGAACACGATTTTCTGTGTGACGGCTGCTTAAAGTGGGAATAAAATCTTCTTCTTTTTGCTTGAATTTTCCCCACAATCTTAGTGCCGACTAGGTAGATTTGCAACTTTCTGTTCAAAATTAGTCAAAAACGGTGTGCTGCCTTCAGTGGCTTCTGCAGTTTCAAGTGCTATGTGACATATAATACTGGTCTAATTACAGCTAGGTTTCTGATTACACCTGGCTGTGGATATTAGTGGTGTGCAAAAATTCTAAAATACTGATATATTGTATTATTTAATGTGATGATACAGTATCGATACATCACCAAGAGCATTTTTGATATATTTTACAAGATTATTTTGTTATAGCGCTACAGTTTTGTTGCTTGTTTAGGGGAAGGAAACTCGTTTATGCAACACATTTGACATTTTCACTGTTTTGAGGATTAAAATTGGTGTGTTTCATATTCACTTTGCACAAGAGTTGATTTAACAAAGACTTTTAGTATCACAGCCATGATTTAGCCTTTATTTTTTATTGAACCGTATTGAATCGATTTGAAATATATTGTATTGAATTGTATCGAATTGAAATCTCACTGCATCAAGGTTTGTATCGTATCAGCAACTTCTGAATGATACCCAGGCCTAGTGGATACCTGTTAGACCAATCACAGTGGTCCTTAAACCTTCTGGCCCCTCCTCTTCTACCTCTCACTCTCCCCTTTAGTCCTCCAGACCCCACCTCTTTTAGCTCACTCTCCCCTTTATTCCTCCAGACCCCAGCAACCTCACTCTCCCTTTAATTCCTCCAGACCCACCTAGTCTCCTGCTCACTCTCCCCTTTAGTCCTTTAGACCCCACCCCTCCTCCCCTTCACTCTCCCCTTTAGCTCCCAGCTCTCCCCTCCCCTCACTCTGCACTTTTGTCTTCCAAACCCTGCCTCTTCCCCTGCTCACTACCCCCTTTCTTTCCTACAAACCCCGGCCCCTTTCACTCTGCCCTTTATTCCTCCAGACCCCAGCCCCTCTCATTCTTCGCTTTACTCCTACAAACCCCACCTCTTTTCCTGCTCACTCTCCTCTTTATTCTTCCAGACCCCAGCCCTCCTCCCCCTCTCTCTCCCCTTTATTCCTCCAGACCCCAGCCCCTCTTTTCCCTTTATTCCTCCAGACCCCAGTCCTCCTATCTCCTTACTCTCCCCTTCAGTCCACTAAACCCCACCCCTCATCCCTCTCACTCTCTTTTTTATTCCTCCAAACCCCAGCCCCTCTCACTCACCCCTTTAGCTGTCTAGAAACGGCCCAGTTTAACAGTGCTATTGAATTGTGGTTTAGGTGTTTAATCCCACACAGCATGAGTCGGTCGGCAGCTTGCATCGCCGTAGCAACCCTTTTTAACTTTTTATAAAAATCTCTGTATATAATTCACAGGCCCACATACACGCCTGCTGTGTTCACTATAGATATATAAGACACTTATACGCATTGTGCATTGTTACAGACTTTCTGAAACAAGATGTCTGGTTATTTTTGTTTGTCTTTGTAAACAGCCCCTATTGTCAGCTTTACTGTAGTGCGGTAGCTGTGTGTTTTCTCTAAATGGCAGCTTGGCTTTCATGTTTTCTTGACAAAACAAAAGGTTACGTTCACATAATCGCTTTGATGAGACAGAATTTTTCAGGTCAGGTCGTTTTGTGTTTTGTTTTGCTGTTTGGACATTTAAGCTGTATTTATATTGCACTGGACCAAACATTCTGAAAGCCTCCATTATCTCCCGCTTAGAAACATCATATATGTTTCTATCAGTTTTGTAGCAGTGGGAGATTTTGTGGTTTCTTTTTTCTTAGATGCTGTCAAAATACTGGCAAACTTCAAAACATGCTGCTGTGTAAACTTACTGAATTTCCTTCGGGATCAATAAAGTATTTATCTATCTATCTTTTAGTGTTACAAATAATGGCTGTGGTTAAAGACACTCTCAAAATGTGACTAAAATCAGATTTTTTGAGTTATTAAAATCTAAATCATCAGATAGTTTTGTGATCATGGTCGCTCTGATTATTCACATCAGATTTGACAGTTTACATGCCATTTAATGGTTCATATTACACAATTAACTCTTGTGAGCTTTAGAATGTTAAATTTAGAATGTTGTTACCTCCTCAAAATTACTGGCCTCAAAATGCTCTGTTCCACTTTGTGATGTCATGTAGTGGTAGTTTTCAAGTTAAGTGCTACCTTTACCTTTTGTTCAGATAGGCAATTCCAGGGCTGAAATGATAATAAGTCTCTCTAATAATAATATATCCATCCATCCATCCATTTTCGTCCGCTTATCCGGGGCCGGGTAATAGTAATATATGTAAAAAAAAAAATAAAAAAAAAAGATGTTGTGAAACTGTCAACGCAGACTTGTTTTTCAAATGCTAGTTTTATTTCTTGGAAATCTGTCATTGTTTAACTCAGTTAGATGTTATAATTATGTTTTACTTACTTAGCATGATTGTTGTAGAAGTTTTCAGCTTGTCCAAGAAAGGCTGGAAGTAAAAGGCTGGAGACCAACTGGATGTCTTACGCAGGAGAAGTTTATTTACCATCAATAATACGGGCCCAGGGGGACTTGAAAAGTCAACATAGTATGATTTCAAAAGAGAACATAGTATGATCTTTGAGTGTTCAAGCCCCTTGACTATGCTTCTGGAGGAGGAGGTTTATAAAGCAAGTGGTGAGACTATGAAGACCAGTAGGCACAGGTTAGACAACAATATGCCTCAGTTTAGGTATGTCAAGGGAAGATCATGGTGAAAATATAGCTTTTGTGTCAATGTTAAACTGAGATGTACGTGGAAGATAAATTACTTAAATTCTCTTACAATGATCCCAGTGGGCTTGAAGTCTATATCCTTCTTATGCTGCAAATGACCAAAGAAACTATTTCTACTACTGCATAACTATTCACTAACAAGGACCACAACCTCAGAATGCAGTGTAAATGTGCTTTAACTATCTAGTAGATGATGATCCAAGAAATATTGGGATAAACAATAATTTTGTAACTACCTTATGCCACTGACTCAAAGCAGAGTAAATAAATAGTAGAGACAGTGCCATTAAAAGCAGCAAATAAACAGCAGAATGAACAAAAAATTGCCAGAGAAGTGAATTTTCCACAGAACTTACTTATTCAACACTCTACAGTTCAAATCCTGTTGTATTACAATTAAAATAATAAAAATCTCCCAGTTACTGCAGAGAAATTGTACACATGATAAATATTGAATGCCAAATATATATTGTTCCAGCTTTCATATATGGAACTCTAAGTCTATATAGTAATTATCATGACAGGCCTACAGACAAAGCAGTAATCAAAGGCTGTTTTGGAGCTTCAGCAGTGGAGATCGGCTCTTAGGTTTTGTATCCCCCTTATACACACTGAGTAGAAAAGAGCATCCAATCGAGAAGAGAGGGAGAGAGGGATGAAGAGAGGCAGCAGGTGGTGAAAATTATAGGGTAAGGACAGGAAGAGACAAGCTTGAGGTGTAGTTCTGTGCCTGAACTTAAAGGTTGTACAGAGGATTTTCCAAGGAACGAGAAATCCAGCGACTGTTTGTCCTTCTTCAAATGTTGCGCATGCGTGAAACCACCCCCCCTCCCCTACAGCTCCCTACGTAGAAACGCCTCCTCCCGCCTCCTCTTTACGCCAGAAACAGGTTTGTTTACAGCCGGTGCGCTGCACATGACTTGTAAACAACTAACTACAGTGTTGGTTAGGCAAGGCGGAGAAGTGAGGAGCGGGGGGAGCGGGTGTGCGGACATTTCGTTCGTGGACGAGAAGTGAGGAGCAGGGAGAAGAGCGGAACGGGCAGCGGGGACAGGAGCAGGAAAGGGGTGCAGAGAAGGTTGCGCGGAGATTCCGTGCGAATGAACTAGCTACAACACGCAGCAGCAAGTGGACTCTTTCTTTGCCTTGAAAATTACGTTTTCAGACATAGGATATCGCTTTCGTGTCCTGAAAAACATTTGACTAGCTCTTGGAAATAAAGTACGTTTTCATAATAAGCAGAAGTGACCTGTCCAGGAGTAATTTGGCGACCAGTGTGTCAGTCTTTAGACCCTGCGTCTGCTTCAGTCGCGCCATCGCTGGAATGAATCTATAAGAATCACCTTAGTTTGGCTTCGCTGCTTTTCCCCTTGTCTTCTTCTTTCAGCGACCTCAAAAACGGACTTTCTTTTGCGGCGAACTGCTCCTGGATTCTTGTCGCCATTGCAACAAACTTTGTGCTAACTGCGAGGAAGATATAGGTCAAAAAAAAGCCGCTAAGAACTGTTGCGTTGGTGGAGTAAACAGCGTCTGTGCGGCTTGCGTCTGTGGACTGCGTGACAGGCGTACGTAAACCACGTACCGGCGGCGCGCAGGCAGGTCAGTTACGCTAGAAACGTAGTGAGATTGATTGACAGCCTGTCAGCTAACAGATAACGAGGCAGTGTCATGATCTATTGGCAAATGTTTAGCCCCACCACGTCCAGAGTTGATGAATTTTTATTCTCTTTTTTTTGGTCATCATAATTACAAGGCTACTGCATCTCTATAATGCTATCATTGACAATTTGAAACAAAAAAAAATCCTCCATACAACCTTTAAGAGAACTATAAACTTATCTTCATCAGTTTCTTACTTCATGAGATACAAAGAAAGAAAGTCCAATACAAGCTCCATGCAACATTAACACTATGGCTTGATCCTTGTGTCCATATTTCTCTGAGACATTACTGCAGTCCTTAAATGTGACGCCTTTAAGTTCAAAGTACATGATTTAAACTTCTGTAAAAATGTGACCTCTGCCAAACTCTTTGAAGCATCAGCCCCAGATACTTACAGTCTGTTCATATTCACTCTGAACATCTCTTAAACGTCTTATATTACGAAAAAAAAAAGACACTTGTGAGCTTTAAACTGTGTTATAATGGTGTTACCTCCTCAAAAAGCTACCTGAAATTGTGTTTTGTTTCATTCACACATGTTTGAGTAACCCTTTATCATTAGTCTGGCTACATCTCCAAAGCTCAAAATGCTTTGTTCCACCTTGTGATGTCATGAAAACATGTTAAAGTTAAGAGCTAACTTTTGGTTTTAGTTCAATAGAGATTGGAAGCTCCTGTTTGGAACAAGGTGAAGCGCTTCTTGGATTACCACAAAACATCACAAGATGGAACAGTCTTTTCTGTTTAAGAGAAGAACTCAGCCTTAAATGTGCAGAGTTTGTGTGTTAAACATGTGTGAATGAAACAAAACACAACTCCAAGAATGTTTGTGATGAGAAAAAAAACATTATAACATAGATCAGAAAACAGCAGAGGTGGGGACTTGTGAGTCGTGACTTGGGCTCGAGTCAGACTTGAGTCACAATTTTTAGGACTTGAAACTTGACTTGATAAAATGGACTAAGACTTAGGACTCGACTTGGACTTTAAGCTCAGTGACTTGGGACGTGACTCGGACTTGAGGCCTGTGACTTGAGTTGACTTGATGCTTCTTCTAAAAAAAAATGTTTTTAGAAAATACTTTTCTCTTTACAGTTGATAAATGCGGCACTGAATTTTACAGGAACAAACTGGAACATGTCTCTCCCACTTCTCTGTTACTTTGGATGTAAATGAAGTAACTGTGTAACTGTGATGTGGTACCCTCAAATGTACTACAGCAATATACAGTACAATGCAGTAATATACAATACAATGCAGTAAAACAGACACAAGAGAGAACTTAAATAAAATAACTGTTATTAAGCACTTTTTAATCTGAAATATTTCTGTTCTGACTATAATGATTCACACTAAGATCTTAACGAGACACTTAAAAAGGAAAAAAAAAATCTTATATAAACACACTTATATAAATACTTATCTACATAAGTACAATTTAGTTTAAAATTCATATAAATTGCAAAATCTAAAGCAGTATTTGGTACTTTGGTTTAAAGACTTGAAATGACTTGAAGCTCAAAGCAGAAGACTTGGACTTGACTTGGACTTATGGGCCAGTGACTCGAAACTCGAGTTGGACTTGCCTGTCTTTGACTTGGGACTTGACTTGGACTTGAGGTCAAAGACTTGAGACTTGAGATGCACAAAACAACGACTTGGTCCCAACTTTGGAAAACACGGTAGTATAAGCCCTTTAAACTTATGTAAAAAAATGTGACCCCTGCCAAACTCTTTGAAGCACCTGCCCCAGATACTTACTCTGAATGTCTTTTAAACTTGTCGCTTTATAATAACCCCAGACTGAAAGTGAATCAGTGAAAATCATACTGCCATTAACTTGCAGGATGTTTAAGCTACAGTCCTGTTAACCTTGTATAATGCTCAGATTCATTAAAACATAACTTTACATTTCATTTGCAACAGTCTATACATCAAAGAGGAGTCATTATCGCAGTATGAGGCCCTGCTTAGGAGCAATACATCTGCTGCTGTGCTTTGAACATCAGTACACTCAGCACATGCATGAATTCCACTTTTTAGTCTGAAATCCCCAGATAATGTCAGGCAAATGGGAATGTGAACAGGAACAGCTGCTCAATATGAAGAATGAAAAAAGCGCTAGCTCGTCTTCCCCGAGGCTGTCTGTCAGGTGATGTGCTTTTATGAACGCACTTTTATGGAAATACAGTAATCAAATGAGAATGTAATATTGCTTATACTTTCAGCGAGCAGTATAGGATCAAACTGATACGTCATTCAAACAGACTGTAACTTTAAAGGTCCTATATTATGCAAAATTGACTCTTTTGAGCTTTTATCCATGTTAGAATGTTGTTCCTCTTCAAAAATATACCCGGAGTCATGTTTTGTTTCATCCATGCTTGCTTCAGTAATTCTACTAAGGCTGTCTACATTTCCAATGCTCAAAATGCTTTGTTCCACCTTGTGATGTCACATAGTGGTGGTTTTCAAGTAAGACACTGTTTACACTGAAGCGAATCCGCATATCACCATACTGGAATTGATTTGCATCCACACACGTCGTTTCTGTGTCCACAAGCCTTCCCTATCCACACAGCTTTGATCACATTTGTTTATATTTTACAGAAACAAAACTTAAAACCGCATGGCTAATTTGCATAAACTGAGCACTCAAAAAACAGCTCGCATGCGGTTCAGCTTGTGTCGAACTGAAGGACACAACTCAGTGGAGTATGAGTGCTTTTTCTGTGACAGAGGTGTTCTGCTGATGGTGAGTCTGTTCTGTGCTTCTATCGCGTCGGAGATGGTTCATGTTAAACTTTTCAGAGATTATAAATCTGCAGGTCATACGCATAAACCGTATATATGAATGGACATATATTCTACCCTCTTAGCGTTTTGGTGGTGAATTACTTGGCTGTACATAGATCTACATCAGCGTGTCAGCGTGTCAGCGTATCAACGTTTTCAGGCACCCACACAATGCCATATTAGATTCGTACTCAAATGAATTCGTGGAAGCTGGCGGCACCAGATCGTTCCACATCTGGACCCGTTTTCAGTCAGATTAGTGTGGACAAACACTGCATCCACAACGAAAAAGACTCGAATACGTACTAGTGTGGATGGAGCCTAAACCTCTACCTTTTTGTTCCATAGAGATTGACAATTCAACAGCTGAAATGGAGGATTACCAAATGACATCACAAGGTAAAACAGAGCATTTTTAGATTTGGATATGACAGACTAAGAATACAGGATTACTCAAACATGTATGAATGAAACAAAACACAACGCCAGGTATGTTTTTGAGGATGTAACGGCATTATGGCACAGCTAAAAGCTCATAAGAGGAACTTCTGTGTAATATAGGAGCTTTAAATTATACCTTATACTACTGACTGACTTTATGTAAGTTTCTAGGTTGTCACACAAAAAGTAAGATCTTACATAAGAACTGATAGATGTACGATTTTTAAAGTTCAAGTAGGAAGTAGATCTCAAAGATACTGAAATGTATTGATGCATTGCTTAATTTCTGTCTGTGCCTTATACATTTTTATGTACTCGGGGGGGAAAAAAAAAGTTATCAAATGAAAAGTAAAGCTATGATAAAATGTCCTAGCTCATGACCCAATACACATTAGTTAAGCTTACCTGTATTTATTTATTTTTTTTTATCAAACTTTAATTATAAAAGGGGGGAGAACTAGAGCAAAGTCCGCTACAGCATACATTTTATTGATGTATTGTAGCTGGTGGTATCTTCAGAGATTTTGGCAGACTCACCATTGCCTCATGAGACAAAGATAAAAGGAGGTCCCATACTGAGCTGTGCGTGTACTATATAATTGTGCCTTGGGGGTCTTCTTCCAGCTCATAGCAGCACTGAGCTCTCTGTTCTCCTGTTTAACATGGATCTCACAGCTGTGTCCTGGACTGACTTATGTAATCTGATTCCCCCTACTGACTATTGTAGTATTGTACTGTATGTACCTACAGGTGGGCTGGGGATTGAAAAAGGCTTTTATTTTTATCAACTTTAGTGTATGGCCTCGTGATGATTTATATAGTGAAATTAACTGGGCAAGAAAGAAGATTCATCTCTGTTTTCACAAACTTTATATTGGCTTTGGATGGATTTTGAATTACACTACTCACAGAGTAACAAATGGGACACTTATAGAAAGATTTATAATCTATGATTTTAATGAAGAGATGCATAATTAGATAATGCATTCATAATAGATATGCACTGGTCAGATTCTGGTATCAGGTATTGGCACTGATACATTTGCGGGATCAGATACCGTTTTTCAAATATCAGTTCAGCAGATGTCCTGTAGCAATAGATAATAAAAAATCAGGAACTACATATCCCATGATTCATTTCAGCGCAGACAATATGAAGAAATATGTTTTTTACTTGAATTCTTGAGATTATGGCAGTAATAACTCACACCAAAATCTTGTCAGGGTATTCTAAAAGCAAAAAAGTCCTGTCTACAATTATAACAGCCTCTCCAAAATAGCACAGTAAATATCGTGAGATGCATATCTTGATAATATCGTACCGAGAGATTTGGATATCGTTACATCCCTATAAATAACAATTACATAACACATGTGGATAAGTTTTGTCTTGTTTTATTTTTGTATAATAGATAAATACATGCTGTTGTCAGTCTCTGCACTGATATCGTTTGATATCAGTATCAAAGCTCAAGTATCAGAATTGGAAAAAAATAAAAATAAATCTGTGTATCCCTAATTTACATCAGTGTGAAATTTCTCATTGACAAAAAAAAAAAAAAAAAAAAAAGAAAACAAGAACCAAAAGGTAAACTCACAGCACATTCTAATAAACATTGTAGAGGGGAAACATCCGTAAACAGAAGCATTTCACAGTCAGAGTAATCCCACGTTGCATATGATAACCCAGACTTTAGTGGGTCAGCTCTCCTTTGGGGCTCATGCTAATGTCTACCCCGTCGGGCAGATGCAGATAGGAGGCCAAGCTAGTCAGCAGATTGGTTCACTCCAGTGGGATTTTCATGCACAGGTGATCCTGTGCATGTGTCAGCTATGCACCTTATACATACACATTCTTATGACAAATTGGACGATATGTTTATTTAATGCAGTATGCTCTATATGCTACCTATCCCTGTAAAATTCCCTCTCCACTCCTCCAGCTCAGTATCATCCCATCTTGGCCATCAGCTCCACTGCTGTCTTTGCATGAGAAGACAGCCTAATGCACGCTATTTCGTCCAATACGCACTGTACATTGGCAACTTGGCAAAATTGATTTTCCACCTCAATAGGTTTTCTGCTTCTCATGCAACCTACCAATTCCACATGGCAGCCGTTCATTCTTCATGCACTTTCCTCTGCATGATAAGCTGAGGTGTGGGTGGGAGGGTACACATAACATTTTTAGACTGATTTATTGGCTTCTGAGGTGGAGAGGTTATAGGCGAATGTTGCACCCAATTATTTCACCTTTTCATTTCTATATTTTGTTAGGTGAGCTTAAATTGAATTATTTGCTTTGGATCAACTTAAAAATAAACACAGAGAAAAAGGTGACATGGTGTATTTGAACGTGGGTCAACATTTCAGTTTTTGAAGTGTAAGATAACAACTGTACAGAGCATATGGCAGTTTTTTTAATACTTTCTAAATCTTACTTGCCTTGGTTGTGCTTGTGGTCAATATTTATCATATGTTTACATAAATCAAGTAGCAGTTTGTGGAAAAAAAGAGAAAAGAAATGTAAATGAAATAGAGATAACACATTTCTTTAACAGTTTAAATATTTATTTGACAAAATACAGGTTTGTTTATTATTAATTACAGTAAATTCAGGACTATTTAAAAAAAAAATTGTACATATACAAGCCACACCTGAGTATAAGCCACAGGTGTCCACATCTTCAAGAAAGTTTTCAAGTTCGGACTGGCTTTTATTGCCTCTGAAAGCTTTTGTCGTCTTTTTGCATTGAGTCACTTCGTCACGCTGCTGTCGCCAAAATCTCACGTGCAGCAGCTCTGTTTCCTTCTTCCACAATCACATCAATTGTCGTTAACTTAAAAGCTGCATCAGTTGCATTTCTTCATGTGTTTTCCATAAGGAGGGTGTGTGTATGAAGTGCAAAATAACTGTTCAAAACACAATCACACAGTATGTTCCTCGGCGCATCAACCCCGTCTCTTCCTGCGCTCTACGGCGCATGACTCCTGCAGAAAGATCCGCTGTCCAGGATTTCTGCAGATTTCAGTCTCTCTCAGAGGCGGGGCTAGTTTTGTCAGTCAGGTATGAGTGGATGTCCGGCTACTGAAGTTTGAGACGTTTCTTCTCGTCATTTACACAAACGGGTAAGACGTATCCTCCTCACTAATGTTGATTTAGCTTTACAACTTATTTTATCACACACAGAGAAACTATTTGAGTGTGCTGACAGTATTGCTCACTAGTGTAGCAACTTCATGTTAACCCTAGATCCAAGTGTGAACTGCACAGACAGAGGCGCTTTCTGCACTCAGGCTGCACGTATCCACTGTGTTGCCAAACCATAGACCGTATATATGAATGGACAATGTGCCAAACAAAGAATCCATCCATATGTAATCGTCACATCGTTTTATTAGCCGCAGGGTTCAAAGTGTGAGAAAAAGTAGCACCTTATAGTCCGGAATTTATGGTAACACAAATAAATCTACCCGTGCCCATCAGGGAAGTGTAATTATAAACTTAAGCACTATTTTTACTAAATAGAGAAAAAATAGACAAATAGAGATATGTTAATTATGTCTAGTCTAACCTTCAAATGCACTTTAAGTAAATGTGCACCGGAGGGCCCTGGGCGTGGTTGGCTGTCAGCCGGACCCACAGCAGGCCAGAGGTGAGAGAACCTGGCTGTTTGTGTCACTGCTCCTGCTCTATGTAGAATTGTTTTTTGTTACAGAGCTCTGCAGCCAGCCCCAGCCCCCCACCTGCCCACCCGCCCCCCTGCCCGCCCTCCCCCTGGGACCTCATAACCAGGCTCGCAGCAGCAGCCCGGGCTCGCCGTGAACACTGATATGCTTAAATGTTTCTCATACTGTCGGCCACTTCACCTGCGTTTGATGGGAGCCATTTTTCAAAGCACTCAAGAATCGCACAAGATAAATCAATCACAGTGCTAGTCGTTACAGATGTTTTTACTCCGTTTTTCTCTTGTAGCATTTGGTGAGTTTGAGTCACAGGCGGGATTTTACACATGTTCTAGGTTAGAGGTGAGCTGTATCGAACAACAATGAATCAAATCAAATGTCAAAAATTGGTATTCCATGTTTCAGTTTCCTGTTATATACAACATTTTAAGGAGATTATTCACAACATAATCTTTTGATTTAAATTGCAAATGGCAATCTTCCAAATGTTTCATCATTCTGAAACTAATAAATATATGTGCTGCAGAGGTTGGATTATGTCAACATGTCTCCGAGAATTTTCAGTAAGCCTAAAGTTACATCAATGGAGATTTGAAGACACTAATAACTAAACATGATATTCAGTTAAATGCAGTGTGCTCAGACAATATAGTGTGATACATAAAGATGTTACAATAACCAAAATATTGTGATATCGTGTCATCAAAACTCTCACAGTAATATCATGGGCTGTCACAATATATCGAATTACAAGTCCCTTTGCTTAAATGCATGGTTTTATAGTAGCAACAGCTTATAAACATCGGGAACTACATATTCCATGATTCACTTCAGTGCAGACAACATGAAGAAATATGTTTTTTACTTGAATTCTTGGAATTATGATGGAAATAATTAATACCAAAATCTTATCAAGGTACAGTCGTCCCTTGCTATATCACGGTTCACCGTGCGGTCTTGCTGTTTCACAGATTTTTTTTTTTTTCGTGCAATTTTTGATGCTTTTTTTTTTTTTTTTTTTTTACTTTTACTGTGTATGAGCATGCATTGTGTTCCTCCCCCTGCATCCCGATTGGCTAAGGAACTGTAGACCACTGTCAATCAATCAAGATGCTGTGCCTCCTGTACAGTAAAGAATGCATTCAGCTGCCAAATTTACATAAATGCTTGATCGCTATTTGTGACAAAACCCACAATGTTGACGAAACGTTATGCATTGACAAAAGCTCCTGCACCCAAAAGGCAGAGGAAGACGCTAACCATTGCACAAAAAGTTGGACTTCTGGACATGCTGAAGGAAGGCAGAAGTTATGTGGCTGTAACAGAGTCCTGCACCGGGTCGGGTACTAGCAAATAGTTGCTGAAACGGGCGGGTTGTAATGTTCTGGAATTTTACGGTTGGGTATGCGGCGGGTAGTGCCGGGTAGACTGGTCCTTTCTCCTGTGGTCTCCCCCGAGCCCGTCCTGACAGTGAGTCCTGGTTCAGTTCTGGGTTAGTGCTGGTTTAGTCTTGGTTCAGTCCGTGGCAGATGCAGCGCAAAAGTTTGAGATAATCACGGGTGCGGTGCTGTACTACACGGGTGCAGGTCTCCAGAAATGGACCCATACAGGACTCTGTGCTGTAGGGCTTCATTACGGAATAAATGAATATTCGGTTCGTTACATAAAGAAGAAGGAAAATAACATAAGGACAACAGCAGCTATAAGTTTTAAGAAGGATGCAAAAAGGGTTGTGACTGTCCTGTCAGAGAAAATTCTAAAAAGTGTGTGGTGAAGGGTTTTACAGACTTAAAATCATAATCATTGTAAAATATAAAATTGACTACTTCTTGGATTTCACCTATCGTGGGTTATTTTTAGAATGTAACACTCACCGTAAACGAAGGACCACTGTATTTTAAAAACAGAAATGTGTCCTATGTACAATTACATAATACCAAAATATCGTAATAAATATCATACCTTGAGATGCACATTGTGATAATATCGTAGAGATTTGGATATTGTTACATCCCAAGTGATAAATGCATTTATCAGTAGTGATCAGCAGCATACTGATACTTTGCAGTGACGTCTCATTAAGGGTGTACTGCCTGTATTTCTTTGGCATAATGTTTAGAAATTACCATAGGGGCACAATGCACACACCAGCAAACACAGCCAAAAAGATACAAAAAGGATTTAATCTACACATTTTCAGGAGCCTGTGATCAATACATGCTGAAAAACTGTTGGCTAATGGTAACTAGCTTGTAATGTTATTTGAAAGGAACCGCTGTTGTAGTTCCAGGTAAGTCAGTTCCTTGTGGTCAGATTGTGTTAAAACAGGTCAGATTGAAGTCTAGTAAAGCTTCAGACAGAACATGCCTACAGTTAGCATCACACAACAGCTGCAAAATATCAATTTGCTTGTTCCAGGGCTGTTTGGTTGATTTATTGGATTGTTTTATCTTTAAGTTTTTGACATTCAAGCTCTGTCTGCATCGCACATGAACAAAATGTAAATATAATAATCTTACTTATCAGAGAAAGTCACAGTTTTCTTTCAGAACTTTCTTCAGTTTGAGTAAATATTTCAAGTTCTTTCCCTGCCTCTACTAGTACTTTCGCTGTAGTTAGCTTGATTAATACTTCAACTATCCGGCTGTCTTGATTTCCATATTTTGTGATTGGTATGTTTTCTGCTACTCCGCTTTTGGATGCTGATATTGGCCACATTAGTGCGATAAAACCCCCACATGTTGCTTTTTCCAAAATTCAAATGCGTACACTGTAAAATAGCCAAGCAGCATATTTGTCAGGAAATTGCTCACTCATTTTGAGCTTTTACTTGTTCCCACATAAGCAGATGTCCCAGGCACACTGAAGTTCAAACTGCTACATTTCACTATTTCTCCCAGATTTGTATTTTCTCTTATTATTTTTTAGTAATACACATGGCTATAGCTACTTCTTGTTGACATTAGCTGATTAAAGTGAACTTTCTGGGAACTAGTGTAATCATCATCATGCTGGGGGTGTTCTACATGTATTAAATCATTAGTTGCCATGGTGACTAAATGCGCATGTTCACAAACACGGTCTCGATACAGTGAGCTTTTGATTCGATAAGAAGTCTAAATCATGGCTGTGATAATAAAAGTCTTTGTTAAACCACTTCTTGTGCAAAGTTCATACGAAACACAAACATTTTAATCCTCAAAACAGTGAAAATGTCAAATGTGTCGCATAAACGAATTTTCTTTCTCTAAACAAGCAACAAAATTGTGGTACTGTAACAAAGTAACTTGGTTAAATATACCAAAATATACTCTTGGTGATATATCGATACAGCAGCCCATGATATCGATACTGTATCATCACATTAAACGATACAATATATCGATATTTCAATATTTTTGCACACCCCTAACTAACAGCACATTCTCAAGAACCTGTGATCAATACAAGTGTTATATCTTGATTTAAAGTGCATTTTGTAACTTTTCTGATGGAGTGGAGGGTCTGTCACCTGCTTGTTTCTATGGATATGTAGTTGCTCGGCCTGGAATGTTCCGCAGTATGACATTAAACAGCTCTACCTTACGTTTATTCAATTACATGAGGTAAAAACTTAGAAAAACAGGCATTCTTACTGTGAGTAGGGTTGCCTCTCCACAGATCTGACTTGTAACTTGGCTTGACCTTCATGAAGAAACCGTACTGTGAAACATTCCAGACAAACCATGGAGAAAATTATTTACCGTATTTTCTGGGCTATTAGACGCGCTCTTAAGCCTCTAACCCCATCAAAAAACGACCGTGCTCCGCAATCCAGAACGCCCCATACACGAATTCACTCAGGTGTCCCAGCACGAGTTCAGTAAACTACAAAGCCGCACCACCCGCATAGCACACAAATACGCACAGAGCAGACAGCAACCGCGCAGCGAAACACACCCACAGCCACACTCATCACTCCACGCTGACGAGGAACGGAACGGAGGAACGACCCGAAAAAGCAAGTCCAATGTGCCTTTCTGAGCCACAACTGAACAACTGAGTCACTGCGAACATGACAACAATCCCAGACAGAACCCTCCCTACACGCCACAACTGAACAAAGCCCAGAGTCACCGTGAATGCGCCAAACAAAGTCCGACTGACCCATCGAACTGTTGTGTTTCATTTAAAGTCCAGTGCAGTTTATTTGTGAAAAAAGTTTGAAAATAGACCATTTAATGACAGTGCGTCTTATAATCCAGAGTGCCTAATAACCCGGAAAATACGGTAATCAGAAAAGTTACACAATGCACCTTTAAAGTCTAACCTGAGTAACAGAGCTTCAGACAGAGCAGTGCCGACAGTTAGAATCAGATTGTTGATGGCATCTGCTGCAAAGTCTCAATTTTGGTTTTAGGTGAGTTTGGAAAGGTGGAATAAAACACACTTCAAACACTTGGCATCTGTTTTTGCCGTGTGTTTTCTGTGAAAGATCCAGTTGTAGCGTGTGCACTGTGACACTTGATAGCAGACAGCCCGCGGGCCCCAGTCATTTAGTCTAATTGATTCTCCTAATTGTGTGAGGAGCAGCAAAATGTTGTTATGCCTTCCTCCGCCTGTCTGTCTCCCAGCATGTTAATCATCGCTGTTTGTGTGGAACTTAGCCGCCAGTAACTTCAAACCGTCTGTCATGGTTTCCAATTCAGACTCGGACCCCAGGACAGGCTCCCCATATGTGCGCTACATTTAGATGAGAGGGCTGAGCAGAAGAGTGATTAAAAAAAGAAACGTGTAAAGCCTTTTAGAAGAAAGCTGTTTATGTTTGACTTATAGACTTTGTTCCCTGGCACCTAAAGGCCTTTGAAACTTTGCCAGTATATGAGTGCATCTTTGAAAGTACAGTTGTTTTGATGATGTTCTATTTTTATTTTCGCTGTAATTTCTCTAGTAATATAGGCTATATAACCAAATAACTGGTCCAGCATTGCAGTGACAGACAGTTTAAAGGTACATTGTGTAGCTTTTCTTGTGGAGGGTCCACTACCTGCTTGTCTATTTTTGCTTTGCCTGGAATGTTTCATGGTATGATATTTAAGGTAGCCACTAGGTCTTAAAAGTCTTAAAAAGGTCTTAAATTGTATATTCCTAAATTAAGGCCTTTAAAAGTCTTAAATTATGTTGTTCAGGTCTTATTTTTTTTTTTTTTTACAAAGGTCTTAAATTTCATTAGCCTATTTTTTTTTGTTTACATGAGGCAGCAGTTCAATGTTAAATGGAGGGAGGGGAAAAAACCCAAGAACAATGTGAAATAACGTAACGTGAATGAATGTAATTTGGAGTATGCGCAAATAATTCTTTGATTTTTGGTGTCAGTAGCAATGAGTAAACAATCAGTTTCGTCTACACTGATCAAGACGCAAAACTCTGGTCAGATCTGCTCAGGTTGTGTGTGTGTTTACGTCACATACATCACCACCGAGCTGCCTGGCATGAAAATCCAATCGAATTTTGCACACTTTTGCATCACCATATGCACGCAGATTTCCTCCCTAAAATGCTTGTCTAAACGCGGAATAAAAAGTGAAGACCCTGTGCCACTTTTGTGCCTTCTGTTAGGACCGTCGTCATATAAAGGTAGCCTTAGATTCTAGATATGGTACCGGTAGTTCCTTGGTCATTATTAGAACTGGATCTGGTGTTTTTCCCCCTGCATAATGGGTGTAGCTTTGGTCTTAATTTTCATTTAAGTTGTCTTAAAAAGTTCTTCAGAAAGTCTTAAATTTGGGGTAGTCAAACCTGGGGATGCCCTGATATTAAATATGTACATCTAGCATTTATTCATTACAGGTTTTTCTGTTGTTGAAAAATAAAATAATTCCTTCTGAGAATAAGGGCAACGCTCCACAGATCTGAGTAGGTAGCGGACCCTCCACTAGAAATGTTACACGGTGCACCTTTAAGCCAGTTGATCTCGAACTAAAAAAAAAAAAAAAAAAAAAAAAAATATATATATATATATATATATATATATATATATATATATATATATATATATATATATATATAAATAAAAATACATAAATACATAAAATCATAATCATCATAATCATAACTCTGAAATAGGTCTACCAGATCATTATTAAATCTTAAATTTTTTTTGACCTGGTATATGCATAAACCCAATTATTTTTCTATTATTAACTATTTTCCTCCTGCTTGTTTCCATGGAAATGCTGTTCCTTTGACTATTCTTCCACTGTATGGCATAAAATGCATGTTACATACTGTATCTTCAAGCAAACTCTATGCAAACTAACTAACTAACAAACCACTTCACCACTGGTACCAACACCACAGTTATAGAGCCTGACATGTGTGATCATGATTCACAATCAAAACTATCATGCAGTGCTAAAAAAAAAAAAAAAAGAAAAAAAAGTGCTAATTTACAATTTTACTTTCCCGGTGTAATGAGGACATCCAAAAATAATTTAAGGCAAAAAACTAATTACAATAGGGCACTGTGTTCCCATCTTACAGACAGGAAGCACCAGTCAGAATAAGAGTTGCAGTAGTCGCAGTAACAGCAAAGTTTTAGTTCAGCTTTACTTTATTTGACTGGCTCTGGACTCTGCTCTTGGCACTAGAGCCCTGCCTAACTAATCAGAGCCACTTAATTAGCACTATTGTTTTAGTGCTGGCTGCTGGTGAGCACTCTGCTGGGACACTGCACATCCCACTGTGCTTTGCCGCGCTTGCCCACTTGCCCTTTCTCTTCCATTAACAGGCTCAGAGTGGCACCACAATCAGGCCCGGCGCTGGTCAAGTCCGGACGCTGTTTGGACACTGGTGCACGGCATAACACAGGGACTATCAGTGATCTCTCTCTCTCACACAGTCACACACACACACACAGAGCTGGCTCGTCCCTGGAGGTGTTTTCATGGCCAGTGACTGTGGAGCGCAGCTGGCAGTGTGACCTTGGTGGGGATAAGAGAAGCACCAGGGAGGGAAGAGCCAGCTTTCACAAAAATACACAATCTGGAAAGTCAAACCGTCACCAGTTTTCTGTCAAAATCCACCAGAAACATGGGGTATGAGAACGTGTTGGCTGTATCATAACTCATCAGAATGAAACTAATCCAATTTGTTCTAATTTCCCCAGCTTGCTTCTCAAATATTTCAGCGTTTGGTAATATTTCAAAATAACTACGACTAGAAAACATAGCTGAAAAGTTTTGAGAAGTTTTGAGAAGTTTATATATAAATGTGTAGATGTACGTATATGTAAATGTAGAGAAGGTTGCTCATGTGGACACTGTTTTTGCAATCAACACATTTTTGGCTCCTATCCAGAAGCCATTTTCAATTTGATGATACTGGCTTGAGGGACTAAGATCCATTGTCTTGACTTATTATAATGTACTTGTAAGTATAACAGGTAAAAGTAATTTGTTTCTCCTGCCATTCCAGGGGGTATTAACTGGAATCCGTGTATCATTTGTTCATTCATTTTTTGATATAAAACCAAAAATAAGAAAATGAAAAAACAACAATTTTCTTCATTATTTGTCTCCAAAACTAAAATGAAAAAAATGGATATCGATTTGTTTTTTTCAGTTTTCGATTTTGTGTTTAAGTGAATAATAGAAAAAAACAGATAATGGCCGTTTCCCGTTTGCATGACTTAAACTGCGACACCGGACTTTTGCAGTGCATACGGATTGAACCAGGACTGAACCAGGACTAAACCAAAGCTAAACCAGGGCTAAACCAGGACTGTTTTCAGTCCCTGTCTGGTCCCAGTCTGGTCCCGGTCTCAGTCCCAGTCTACGTCACGTTCTGTTCCTGGTCTAGTCCCGGTGTCAGTCCCAGTCTGGTCCCAGTCTCAGTCCCGGTCTGGTCCTGGACCTGGTTTAATCAGTCTGGCTTCACAGTTTAAATCAAGAAAATGGGAAATGTCTGTTTTTTCCATTTTTCATTAAAACACGAAATCGAAAACTGGGAAAAAAACAAAACAAAAACAAATCATTATCCATTTTTTTCATTTTGGTTTTGGAGACAAATAATGAAGAACAGTTTCATTTTCTTATTTTGGTTTTATATTGAAAAACAAATGAAGAAATGATACACGGATTAACTGGACAGTACGGTCATGTATAGGTATAGGAAGTCATGTAGCTATAATCATTAAAGGTCCTATATTACACAAAATGGATGCCTGTGAGCTTTAAATCATGTTATAATATCCTCACTAAAACATATTTGGAGTTGTGTTTTGTTTCATTCACACACACGTGTCAGTAGCCATTTATTATTAGTCTGTCTTCATCTCCAAAGCTCAAAATGCTCTGTTCCACGTTGTGATGTTATGGTGGTAGTTTATAAGTTAACATCTACCTTTATGTTTGTTTAGAAGTGACTGAGAATTCCAGAGCTGAAATGATCCAAATTATTCTAGTGAAGATGTATGGAGTTTTAAAACACAGTGGAGCACTTCATGTATTACCACGTGCAATCAGAAGGTAGAACAGAGTGTTTTCTGTTTGAGAGAAGAACTCAGCCTAAATATGTATGCTTTGTGTGTTAAACATGTGTGAATGAAACAAAACACAACTGCTGGTATTGTATGTTTGTGATGAGGAAACAACATTATAACAGATCAGAAAATAGAGAAGTTGTTTACTGGTAATATTTCTGCAAAAGCAACAGACACCATTTATGTTTCTTGCATATTTACACACACAAACACACCACACACTCACACAGAGACCTTTCTTTTGTCTCCCTTTCGCACCTGACAGGAATACAATGCTCCAGGTGAAGGTGGGAGTGATACTTCCAACTATTAAAGGTGCTGACACTTGTAGCTCCGTTCTGTAGGTGTTTGGCTTTCCTCAGCAGCAGCAACAGCAGCAGCAGTAACAGTGTGGATCCGTGTCATCTCTGTGCACTCACCAGCTCCAGCTCTTTCATGTTCAGACTGGGCTGATGAGAGCTGATAGAAAGAGGTGAGACTCTACCCTCTACCCTCCCACATGTGTACGCAGTCACAGACACATGTGAGTTCCCGCAACTTAGCTGGTGTTCTGTCTTCTAACCCAGTTTAAGACTCGCTGAAAATCCCTGCAAGCATACATATGAGCTAGAATCTGAATCTTATGTATTCAATAGTTTCACAGTGACAGATGGTGAAGTGTTAATGTGATTATGGTTTATATCGTATGGTTATGTACAGCATTTATCTGGCCGGCTAGAACCATATGCTTTGACAAAACGTTACAGAGATGAGTGGATGTGAAGCCGTATCCTGTTTGCTTGATTTCAGAGGGTGTGATTGACAGGAACCAATCAGAGAGACACATGCTCAGTTTGCTTCAAAGACAAGTGTAGCTGCTTACACTAAAAATCTACATAAAGACTGAGAAACAGCATGGGTTTTTCCTCAGAATCAACAGTCGTGACACCAAACTATTACTCATCTCATGTAAAAGAAGTTATATAGTTTGTTTTGAATGTTATGAGAGGAGACTTCTGCATTTGAGACACATGCTACAGATGAACAGCTCTGGTTTGGTTGTTTGGAAGTTTGGAAAGTTTTATCATGCTCTATGGTCTGATAACAGACCCTTCTGGACCTTCTGACTAGAATGTAGAAACGGGCTGACTGGTCAAGCAAGTTGTTTATGTGGATAAATAGTTAAGTGTCTTCTACAGGGTGGGTGGAATTTGCATTTTTTATTCATTTTTTTCTAAATAGTCTAATGAAAGAAACTCTGTTCTTATTTCTAAACATCATTCCATATGGAGTTGGACATGTATGTGTGGGAAATTCTGTGGCATTGTTTCATTCCTCTACCTCAGAGCTAGCCTGATTCATCTCCCGGTTTCACTTCATTTTACTTTGTAGAAACCTTCTGACCTTGCAGCATTAGAATTCATTTGCTCTACGGTAGGCGGGTACTTTTTTCCTTTAACTAATCGCTGCTATTTGGTAGTCACGTATGTAATGCACCGCTATTGGGGCTAACTGGTATATTAAGCTTTTCCCAAATCCTGTAGGAAGCAGGGCAATGATGTCTTTCCCCTCAATAAACTTCACCAAACATTCTCTTTGTTCCAGCTTTAAATCCCCAATCTCGGGAATCGTTGACAACACAAAATGTATGGCTCTTCGCTGATTGGCTGGTGCCCAAACTTGCACTTCCGGGGTTTTTGCAAACCGTCTGTTGTATTTTGATTCCTGACGTAGCTGAGCGGAGGCAGTAGGTGGTGCCAGCTTGGCTACCTCAGAGCACCACTATAATACTGTAGCACCTCTGCCCCCCCACATCTGAACAACCCCTACAGTGGAGTGCTTTAAGTCTCGTTTTAAAACCCACTTTTTTTCTCTGCCTTTTAACACTGCGTGAGTTGTGTGGTCCTCTGTGTCTTTTATTTATTTTAATATTTACTGCTATTTTATGACTTTTATGGTTTTTGCTTTTATTTGATTTGACTGGTTTAATTGTTTTAGGACTGGTGTGACCAAATATTAGCAATTTACCTTTTAGTTGTCTTCATTTTATGATTTCAGTGCAGCACTTTAGAAGCTTTGTTTGTAAAATGTGCTATAGAAATAAAGTGGATTTGGATTTGAACATGCAGTACATTCTTAAGACTGTAGGGTAAAACCATTTCTGAAACCATGGCTGACTGTCCACACCTCATGGGACCAAAACCTGGCTACCTGAGGATTTTACTTCTTTCAAAATAAAAAAAGGGGGAAAGGCTCTGAAGGCTTGAATCCACTGTGGAATGTCAAATGCAATTCCCCCCCTCATTTTTTTGTATGTGACATTAACCATTACTGACCACATAAACAATTAAGTAGAATTTGCTTTCAGAACAGCACTTGTAAAGGATTCAACGGTATCAAAATAGACTTACAGCAAAATGGGATATTCAGTTTAAAGTTTGCAAAGTGAATATTATCAAAGTGATGTAGTTAGCAGTTTTTCCTAGATCAGAACCAATGTCATGTGCTATTTTTTCCTTATATTCAAAGTATATTCCATACACTTTGAATTTTGATGGCCCATAGTGAAAAAAAAATTGAAGTTTATCAGTACAAGTGTCAACCCTGGGATTCACCGAAGGTCCATATTTATTTATTTTTTATTTTTTTATTTTTTTTGCTTTCTCAATAAGAACACCCTTCATATAAATACATAAATAAATAACAACAACTTTATAGGTATTTTCATTTTTTTCCCCCTTTCATTTCATATATATCGCTTTGGCTGGCTACCAAATTTAAAGGTTCTATATTACACAAAATTGTCTCTTGTGAGCTTTATTCCATGTTATATTTTGGTTACCTCTTCAAAAACACACCTCAGGTTGTGTTTTGTCTCATTCACACATGTTTGATTAACCTTTAGTTCAGTGAAGATTGGCAATTCCAGGTCTGACTTTATCCAAAAGATTCTAGTGAAGGTGAATGGAGTTTAAAAACACAATGGAGCACAAAACTCCAAGTATGATTTTGATGAGGAAACAACTTTATAACATAGCTTACATAATAGCGTAATATAGGCTCTTTAAACACTACTGACGTCACAAAAGCCTCTGATTTTAATTAAAAGAACAAGTGAAACCTAAAATAGAAGGGATGAAAAAAGGAGGGAAGTGAGATAAGACAAGCCAAGTGGGACATGATGAGCCAATAATGAGACACATAAGTGTACGAGAAGTGAAGAAGGGAGTAACAAGCGGGGAGCAAAGGAGTGTACAGGGCTACAGTTAGTGAGAGGAGAGCTGGAGCTGTCCGTGGTGCTGAATCCTCATCTTCTATGCTCTGTGAAGTGAGCAGTAGAAAGAGCATCATTTTAGCTGCCACCCTCATAAAAGACACTCTCATTATAGGTGACCTCATGCCATCGCTGT
Source organism: Boleophthalmus pectinirostris (assembly GCF_026225935.1). Classification (NCBI taxonomy): domain Eukaryota; kingdom Metazoa; phylum Chordata; class Actinopteri; order Gobiiformes; family Gobiidae; genus Boleophthalmus; species Boleophthalmus pectinirostris. Next base: position 28,204,727 of record NW_026571152.1, read on the forward strand.
GATTGGGACTTGAGATCTTTTGACATGCAGGGCCACGCTTACAGCCGGGGCACAATGTGGATGTTCTGTTGATACTTTGCAGCTGAGGGCTTCGACATTCCCCGGTGGTGTGACGCTAACTGAAAGCACTACTCTGTTAGAAGTCACTGAAGTTAGAGTTTAATCTGAGCTTCATTTATAAAACAAATCTGACCAGAAGGACTTGACTTGGTTGGAACTACAACAGCTCAGATGATTCGTGATCTTAAAGTCTCTCACACTTACAAGTCTCAAGCTATCCAACAGTTTTTTGGTTAGTCACTCTCACTTTTTTTTTTTTTTTGAAAATCAAAGTAAACAGGACCACGAACGCTTGTATCGATCACAAAGCTCCTGAAAATGTGTTATTTTCTGTTTTGTATTTTTTCTTGAGACTATATTATACCATTTTTGTCAGTTTTTGCTACTGTGTGCATTGTGTCACGTTGTTGAACATTCTGCCAATAGAGATTCATGTAGAACACCCCCAGCATGGAGTCACTGCAAATTATCAATTGCTTATGATGTTTTGTACATGAAAAACATTAGCACTTTTGGTACTAATAACAAGCTCATTAACAAAAAACGTTTAGATCATAATTCCTATGTGCTAAGATCATAATTAATCAGCAATAATGATGGTTTATTACTGGTTTATTACAAGGAATGTGTTTGTAAATAAGAACATTAACAGGAGTCCACAAAATACTTAACTTGAAATGAACTACGTACATGTTTGCATATTAGCATTATATTTGTTTAAAAGTGTACCCTTAAGTTACCGTACATTTGTAGGTACTAAACTTTTATTGTTTTTTTTGTTTGTTTGTTTTTTTTTTTAGATAAAATTTTACTCTTATCTTAAATTGTTTTCCTGCTAATTGTGCTCTCTCTTTTTCTTTCTATGCTTCCTGGACACCTGTTGATGTGGAATCCAGTCACATGTAAGTAGATATTCTAAATATGAGACACACACGTAGCTTGCATTACACATTTTACGTTATACAAATATAGTAAACATAACTACAACTTAATTTAGTTCTTCCTCAATTGGGAAAAGCAATTTTGTGGAGACTTTTACCATTTTTTTCCAAGTTTGTTCCATGGAAAGCTTATTTTTACATGGAGCTGTAACTGAATGTGCTTTATTCAAAAGGGCATGTATGACATAACTCATTTTAAATTCTCCAGCTGATGAACTCAAACTCTGATCATTTATAAATTATTCATTGAACATCCATCATTTTGCATAATTTTATACCAGTGCTCTCAAATGAGTGCATTTCTTCACAGCTGTTTTTTTTCCTCTAAAACTCAAGAAATCATCTTTTTAAAGTGCTAGATTGGCGCTAAAGAGGGTCAGTCTGCTGTGATTAGTAATTCAGTGTGATTTAGTTTAGGGTTAAGGGTTATGAGAATGGTTAAGTTAGAGTTTGGTTATTAAGTTTAAAATCAAGATGCACCGTGTAACTTTTCTGGTGGAGAGTTCGTCGCCTGCTTTTCTCCATGGAGATCTTATTGCGTTGTCTGGAATGTTTCACAGTATAGCATTAAACACTTCTATCTTCATGGAGACCAAACTAAGCCAAGTCACAGGACAGATCTGTGGAGAGGCAGCTTTGCTCATAGTCAGAATGCCTGTTTTTCTAGATATTTTTGAGCTAAAAAAAACACCTGTAATTGAATAAATGTCAGGTAAATCTATTTAATGTCATACTGTGGACCATTCCAGGCAGAGTAATGACATATCCGTAGAAACAAGCAGGTGACAGACCCCCAAACAAAACATTGCATAGTGCACCATTTAAGCAATTTTAGAAAGTTGTTATCTCATCAAAAACATACTTGGAGTTGTGAGTTGGTAGCAGTAGCAGTAGTGGTACTAGTAGTAGCAGTAGTACTAGTAGTAGTAGCAGTAGCAGTAATAGTAGTAGTAGTAGTAGTAGTAGTAGTAATAGGAGGAGGAGGAGGAGCAGTAGCAGCAGTAGTAGTAGTAGTAGTAGAAGTAGTAGTGGCAGTAGTAGTAGTAGTAGTAGTAGTAGTAGTAGAAGTAGTAGTGGCAGTAGTAGTAGTAGTAGTAGTAATGGCAGTAGTAGTAGTAGTAGTAGTAGTAGTAGTCGTAGTAGTAGTGGCAGTAGTACTAGTAGTAGTAGTAGTAGTAGTAATGGCAGTAGGTGTTAGTAGTAGTAGTAGTAGTAGTAGTAGTAGTAGTAGAAGTAGTAGTGGCAGTAGTAGTAGTAGTAGTAGTAATGGCAGTAGGTGTTAGTAGTAGTAGTAGTAGTAGTAGTAGTAGTAGTAGTACTAGTAGTAGTAGTAGTAGTAGTAATGGCAGTAGGTGTTAGTAGTAGTAGTAGTAGTAGTAGTAGTAGTAGTAGAAGTAGTAGTGGCAGTAGTAGTAAGTAGTAGTAGTAGTAGTAGTAGTAGCAGTAGTAGTAGTAGTAGTAGTAGTAGCAGTAGTAATAGCAGTTGGAGTACAAATAGTAGTTGCAGTAGTAGTAGCAGTAGGAGTACTACTACTACTAGTAGTAGTAGCAGTATTCATTCACACATGTTTGAGTAACCCTTTATTTTCAGTCGTTTAGTTTATGTGTATGTTAATCATGTAAATGGAACAAAACAATCTCCAGGCATGTTTGTGATGTCGAAACAACATTATAACAGATGAGAAAATGCCATAATTCGGGCCCTTTAAGGTTAAGAAAGCTCTAGCTGCCAATCTGAATTTACACAATAAAAAATAGAACAGGCTTTTGCGAGCAGCGCGAGTTTACCCATAACTACCAGGCTCTGACCGTCGATATTGTGTGTACAGGTGATTTCCATGGAGAGGGCGGGCAGCCACATCTTCCAGCTGACAGGGCCGGGTGCTGACCGCGACCCCAGAGGTCTCTTCACTATTGACATCCACACAGGAGACGTGTCTGTCAGCCGCTCACTGGACCGCGAGGCCATAGACTCCTACCAGGTCAGAACAACTCACAGTGTACCTGCCCATTAGTGTGTCCAAAAGTCTAGACACTGACACACTGACTCGCACGGCTCTGTTTCGACGTGCTTGGATCACCCAGAGATAATAAAATATGAATATTTAGGACCTATGTTTGAGAGATGAATATTAAATAAAACATATATTATAAATGTACTATGTAACTTTTCTGATGCGGTGTCAGCATGGAGATGTTGTTGTTTTTCTTGGTGGAATTAAATCTTTATAGCTGGGTTTCACTTGACATCATGCATGCTATAGGCCAATAATATTTAATACTGATGGGGGCAAATCAAGTAAATACAGTTAAAATGTAGGGTTTTTGTTGTAATATAGCAAGTTAATGGGTAGGGATGTGCAAAAATATTGAAATACCAATATATCGCACCGTTTAATGTGATGATACAGTATTGATATCATGGGCTGCTGTATCAATATATTGTCAAGAGTATTTTTTGGTATATTTTGCTCAATTATTTTGTTACAGTGCTACAGTTTTGTTGTTTGTTTAGAGGAAGGAAACTTGTTTATGCAACACATTTGACATTTTCACTGTTTTGATGATTAAAATGTTTGTGTTTCATATTCAATTTGCACAAGAAGTGGTTTAACAAAGACTTTTAGTCTCACAGCCGTGATTAACCATTATTTTTATTGAACCATATTGAATCAATTTGAAACATACCTTATGGAATCGAAAGTGCACTGTATTGAGGTATGTATCGTATTGGCAACTTTTTTATGATACACAGCCCTATTAATGGGTTTAGTCAACAAAAGAAAAGATTACATTAAAGACTTGTGAATAAATTTTTGGATATTTCATGACAAAATAGTCAGATGGGGGGCAAGAGCTAGTTTTCCCTATTGAATACATTGTACTTTGCCATGAAATATCCAAAAGGTAAATTGCCACATATGGAACCTGATAATTCCTATTGATAGATAGATATATTAAGAAATAACATTTTAAACAGGTAGAAACAAAAGAAAATGACTGTGCAGGAGAGAATGAGAATGATTATAAGATCATCTCCCCTATAAACATGATTTTATCACAACAGTCATGAACAAGTTGACTTTCAGTAGTCCAAATATTAACTATCATTACAAATCAATGTTTCATTTAACTGTCTTTTAAAATAGCCCAGTGAGAAAATAGATTTGAGAGTCTGGGTTGGATTATTCTAGAGGGTCGGCCCTCTGAACTTGAGTGTTCTTTGATTTGTGGAAGTTCTGCACAAGGGAAGATAAAAACCTCCGCAGTGTCTCGTAGTACAGGTGTGAACATCTGAAGAGTACATGAAAAAGTTGTCAAAAGATCTGGGTAAAGCATTTGACAAATGCACTTTCTTACTTATACATGAACAGACAAATACAATATATGCTGACATTAAATATTGTCAGAATATTGTATTTTCAGAACAGAGGAGCAGATGAGGGCAATCTGTGTGAATAATTCAAAATTCTTAAAAAATAAATATTTTGTATTAATACAATCTTGTTGAGATATGTCTTACATGTAGTGCCCCAAACCATGTTACAATACATGACGTAAGGATAGATTAAACTATAATATAATATCATCATGCATGAAACATTTATATAGGAGTGAACTTTACTCAAAATATCAATAGATTTCATCATTTTATTACTGACTAGACCCAAGGCCATAATATATTACAACAAAGCTCTGCAGTTGAGCAATACTGAGAATGCACTGATGTCATGCTCTCAGATGGGGGACATGAGCCAGTTTTTCCTATTGATTACTTAAATAATATATCCAAAATAAAATATCCAAAAGGTAAATTCACAAATGTTGAACTGGATCATTTCTGTTAGTGACTAGACCCAGGAACTCATTGTATGGCAACAAAAATCTGTGTTTTGACAATATTAATTTTAGCTGTGCACCATCTGTATTAAATATTATTGACCTATAGAATGTTGTGAAGTCATCTGAAACCCAGAAATTAGTGTGTCCAAAACTCTAGACACTGACACACTCTCACTGCTCTGTATATATGTGCATGGAGTAAACCAAACCAGACCATGTTACAGGTCAGATCTGTGTAGAAGCAACCTCGCTCACAGCCAGAGTGCCTGTTTTTCTAGGAATTTTTGAGCTATAAAACCACCTGTAATTGAATAAATGTAAGATAGATCTGTTTACTCTGGAATACTCTGGAATATTCCACACAGAGCAAAGACATACCCATAGAAACAAGAAGGTGATGGACCCCCAGCCAAAAAGTTACATAGTGTACTTTTAAATAAAGCAAATATCATGAACACATTATGTGCTGGTGGGGGGTCTGCTATCTGATTGCATTGAGATGTTGTTGTTTTGCCTGGTGGAATTAAACTTGTCTTTATACTAGGATCAGTGAGAAGAGAATTATAATGCTAACTGCAGCGCATAATAATTTTTTTGTAACTGCACAGGTAGTTGGGCAACAGTTAATCACTGTTCTGTATCACTGTGCTGTGCAAAACACCATAGCAATGGATAAGCAAATGAACCACTGTTAGGAGAAGAACAGGAATATATTAGAGAAAAAATGTTGTCAGATTTAAAAGTGAACTCTTTTCAGTTTGTTTTTTTCAGACCATGGTATAAGCGGCTTAAGCTTCCTCCTTACTTAATGCATTTTTTCAATTACATGTCTTTCTAAAGCTTAAAAATACCGAAAAATCATGCATTCTTATTGTGGGCCTCTCCACAGATCTGACCTGTGACTTGAACTGGTGTCACCTGATTGCTACTATGGAGATAGAGAAAGGCATTTGGAATACTCATATAATTTTACTAGGGCAAACAGGACAAGCTGAATTTATGCATGAAATATACTGGGTCTATTTAAACAAATACCATGAGAACTGCATACGGCCCTGGAGTGTTACCACTGTGTAATAACTGCACCTTAACTAGCTTTAATAGATGAAAAAAAAAAAAAAACTTCATATAGTCAATTTAGAATGATTCAGGCTCAGTAGGATTAGGGTTGGGACCTGAGAGCTATGACTACGGTGTTAATAAAGTAGAAAATAGTTCATAGTGTACTTTTATCTTTTATAAAGTGTTATATGAAGTTTAGATATGGGTAGAAAACAAGGATCTGTGTGATTCTAGCCAGCAGCTCAAACAGCATAAGGTTCTGGGTGAGGATTTGGTAGAATATATGCTTCACCGAGTACCACAGTGTGCTGTTGTGATTGTGATCGTGACCAGTTCATGAGCTTTTGTTTCATTTTGCCTCTAGACACATTTTTGTATTCTGAGTATTTGTCTTAAGTTTCTTTTATTCAATGTGGAAGTTTGTGTTTTCTTAACTGTAGGAACAACTTATTTGTTGCCAGCGCCTGGAGGCTTTCTCTGTAACAAAACATTTCCTCAAATATAAAGAGTGAGTCGTAGGCTGTGAAAATCTTTAAGTGACTAGTGATTTGATTTGATCCTGTTTTCTGAAGCCAGACGAGAGCCAGGGTGTTCAGTGGGATGCAAGCTGTTGATAAGCTAAGTGGGTTTAAGAAAACTCTAAGAAATAAGTCACTTGGTAAATAGCAGCAGATGTTAGACGATAGGGAAGGCAAGAGCATACGCAAATCCTCACCAAACTGTGTGATTTGCTTTTTCTTTCTTGATGCCTGGGAGGACAAATGTCTGAGTCAAGTTGTTTACATGCACCTTTGCACAGAGCAGGGTTAAGTTTATCAAAATATACACAACATCTTTCTACTTCTACATTTAATTCTGCTGGCAAAGATGCAAACTATTAATGAATTGAGATGAGCCTGTCTGTTTGCATCAGACCGTTCAGAAGAGAGAAAGAAATGGAAAGAAGATGCTGTTAGTGCTGCTGATGTGGTGAAGGAGTGACGGAGTGATTGTAAAGACTTTTTTTGATTGCCTGGAGAGTCCAGTATGATATATCTCTGTATGTTTTATTCAGAGGGATCTCTATCTGGTCACTACTCCCTCCTCTGCTCCTTGAGCCGGGCTCGTGCACTCAGAATTGCTTTGTGTGTGTGCGGGTGTGTGAAACAAAGGAGCTCATTGTTCATACTGTATATGATTATGCATAACATTATGATTGACTAATCACCTGTCAATCACACCCATCTGAATCTGGGGAGATTCAGCAGATCACATCCTCGTAAAGTCTTGGAGGAGTGTGTATTCTGGATCCCATGTTTTAGATATTGTTGTCTATGAATATTCCCAACTCACAGTGTTCCACAGTTTCCAATCACTTTCAGCGAAAGCCATCCCAGATTAGGTTAGATTAAATAGGCTAATCTATGAATACAATTTATCTTAAGTATGTTAAACGCAGACTTTGAAAACAGTAAAAGATCACTAAATGTTAAGCACATATGCAGATTTCTAGATACAGTTTTTTACTAAATTGAACATTACCAATGCACTGTAATTTCTCCTTCCCCAGTGTAAGTCTGCTGCTCCATGCCTATAGGACACAGATAACACTAATTCCACCACACACTGTGCTTTTGTATCTTAAATGCACTTAATGAGTTTTGTGCTCAGTCAGCACAAGGGCTGAATAAACTCACAGACACTTCTAAACCCTTATCCAATTGTTTCTGCTCGTATCTTATCTTACACGGACACATTATTAAAACAGCTCCCTATTGACTGCAACAAAAGTTTGCACAAGGTGAGACAATTGGGAAAGTTTAAAATGATAGAAAAGTGAATGTAAATGCATAAAGAAAGAAGATGAAAAGAGACAGCAAAGATGCACAATATCTGATGAACTTATTTTCATTAAAAGCAAATGTCTCTAGGTATAGAGTTAACTACAGTGGCTTTCTCAAGTCCCAGTGCAGTTCTGGAGTAAGATAAGCATGATTTATTAGAACTGCTATGGGAGCTCTCCATTGTTAGCCTGTACATTAGCTTCCTAAAAGAAACTGAATCCACTTGAAATCCCTTATCTTGGTGTCAGATGCTTGTTTGCACAGTGTAAAAACCTATTGAAGCCTCATCCTTCACAGATATGTCTCCTTACATTGTGGCTGACCTGCTGCCTTATTCACCATATCACTGGCTCTGTTTGGGATTGTGGTTAGACTTGTAAAAATGCGATTTGAAAAATGCCTATCGAGCTCTGGCGTTTAGCCGTTTAGAAGCTGACAGTCGACAAAAATGATGGAATACGTGTCAGCCCTCCTGAGATGCTTATTTATAACCAGCTTCATTTCTGTGTCACTCAGGAAACAATACAAGCATATACGACCAATTCGATATCAGATATGTTTAGCAAATAAAACTACAATGGAAAACAGGCAGAAACATGTGAATAAATGTTATTTCAAAAAGCTCATAAATTCATTCTGTCTAGACTCTTCTTAATTCTTAGATTAGAATGGTTAAATTTAAATTAAAGGGCCCATATTACATGTTTACACAATTTTCTGGTCAGTTACCTCATCATAAACATACATGCATATTTAGTTTTTCTCTCAAACAGAAAACACTCTGTTCCCCCTTTGTGATGTCATGTGGTAAAACAAGAAGTGCTTCACTGTGTTTTTAAACTCCATACGTCTTCACTAGAATCATTTGGATAATTTCAGCCCTGGAATTGCCAATCTTTACTCACTAAAGGTAAAAAGAGCTGTTAACTTGAACAAAACTCCAGATATGTTTTTTCATGAGGTAATCACATTCTAACATGGCTTAAAGCCTGCAAGAGTCAAGTTTGTAAGTCAAGTACATAATATAAGATCTTTTAAATATGACTGCAAAATTGATGAGTGAATGCAGTGGATTTACAGTCAAATGGTGTAGCCCTTAGAAGTCATTGAGTGTAGCCTGAACTACAACCATTGTTTTTAGGGTTATATACACTTTATTTCATTGAGGCTGTCTGTACATCTCTACTGTTCTTCAGTACTCTGATTATGACAGTGCAGCAGCACCAGCTTCACATGCTGTACATTCTTTTGATAATAACAGATAAGGCAGAGTCTCAGACCTTTTATTATGTGTTGTGTGTTCTCCCAGACACACTGCTCATCTCATTCATTAGAAGTGGTTCCTGATTCACCATTGTGCTGTGTGAAGAAAGTGCATTAAATATTTAAAGTGCATTTTATATTCATTATTAGTCTATACTTTTTACCAGAAAAATGAAACTCATTGGGCTGGCTAGAGCAGTTATGAAACCTCCTTTGTAGCATTGTTATAAAAGCAGTGACATAATACAGTATTTGAAAGTATTGCAGGAGTGAACAAGACTTTGTATTGTTGTTCTTAAGCACAATGGAGTCGGAGGGGTCATCTCCAGGCAGATGGAACATGTGAATCCTAAGCAGGCTATTACGACAAGCGCTGAGGCAGACAAACAAACCTGTTAAAAGTAAATATTTGTTGCGGATGGAAAAACAGCTGGGCCACATGTTCACAAGGATTTAATGTCAAACATTATTTTCTTATTAGGCCCAATTAGGGTGAAAATGAATGTTAATGAGATGGAAAATGGAACGGATGGGGAGGGGGGTGTTTGGGGGAGTGGGGGTCAGACCACAGTGAGAGGAACAGCCCTAATTGGTTTAGAACAGAGCCAAGATAGAACATGGAGTGATAAATAACAGGCTTGTTTACACAGGTAGAGAGTGACCTCTGGCAGTACAGGTCAGGCCCAGTGTACATATGGGAGCGTGCCTCCCTTTCTGTTGCACACATTTGTTTCCACAGTTGTCATTGTTAACTATAAATATTACTTTATTCATTGATATTGTTTACAATGGAGACAGCCTATCCTATAATATTCTCCTCCCAATAGATACACAACTGTGTAACAGAAGTATTATTATACCTAAACTATATTATTTCCTTTAATGGTTCATGGTGGTCCAAAGTTATGGATAATTTGTATAAATACACATATGCCAGAGTGGAGAGGAGGAAAAAGTAAATGTACTAAGTTTTCAAATGACTTTTTTAACCCTGCTTCTGAATGCAGCATACCAGTCGTATATGGAAGGTAAAGGTAATATGTGCAACTGGCCTTTTCATGCTGTAGTACAGGACAGAAAGTGGAATCCTCCCTGTGATGCTCAGTGACAGTCCATCTAAAAGGGCCGGCTCCCTGTATTTTCTCTGTCAGACACCAGCCCACACTCACTCTCAAAAACACCATATGGCCCTATCTGACTCTCACAACTGACAGCTGTTTAGACTTTTAGATTTTTAGAGAACCATCAACTTTCATTTTGCAGAGCCCTTCATAGCGGCTTTGTTAGCCTGTCAAGCACATGAAAATATTTTTTTCCAATATCTACCTATTTTTGCCAAAGTTGTCTGCTCTTGGTTCAGCCTCCTTGATACGGTTTCTTGAATGGCCCTATAAAGCATTTCTGTTTGTGACACCATTGTCTAAAATATCGTGCAAACTATTCACTGGACCACAGACGGTGATCAATACACTGAATCATTACAGTGAATGTTACAAATGTCTAAGATCTCCACATCTTTATTCAGGCTTGGTACATAAATGGATGTTCTGCCTCACACTAAAATGTTAAAGGGCCCATATTACTCTATTTTCCAATCTATTTTTTTCTCATCAAAAACATACCTGGAGTTTTGTTCCATTCATACATGACACATAAACCCTGCATATTTAGGCTAAGTTCTTTAAAATGGAAAACTCTTTTCCACCTTGTGATGTCATAAGGTAATTCAGGAAGTGCTCCACTGTGTTTTTATACTCCATACACTTTCACTAGAATCATTTGGATAATTTCAGTCCTAGAATTGCTACTGAACAGGTAAAAAGTAGCTGTTTACTTGAAAACCACCACAACATGACATCACAAGGTGGAGCAGAGCATTTTGAACTTTGGGGATGTAAACAAACTAATAATAAAGGATTACTCAACATTTGTGAATGAAACAAAACACAACTTCAAGTATGTTTTTGAACATTCCCACATGGCTTAAAGCTCACAAGGGTCAATTTTGTGTAATACTGGACCTTTAAACCTTAGTATTGTGGAAAGTTTTTTAAACTTTCAAAAAGCAGTACTTTTAGTTATCTGGGCCAATTCAGTCCTGAGGGCCAAGATAAAAGAGTGTGAGGGCCACATTTGGCACTCAGGCCTATAGTTTAGATTCCAGTGGTGTAAAGGTTCTGTAGCAGTTATAAGATTGGCTAAGTTCCATCATAAGAAATAAAAGATAAAAAATAAGTCTTTGTGGTCCTCATAAGCACACTGTAGTTTTTGTTAAACCAGGGATGAAGGACCACGTTACATTTCTCAGATTGTTAGTTTTGGTGTTTAGTAATTATTATGATTAGGTTATTGTAATGAACTACAAGAATTTCTAGAATTTCCAGTAATACAACAAACCATTTAACATTGTAATAATATTCATTTCAGCTTTCCCTCAGTTGTATTAAAGGTGCACTGTGTAACTTTTTGGTTGAGGGTCTGTCACCTGCCTGTTTCTATGAATCTATGCCATTGTTCTGCTTGGAATGTTCCACAGTATGACATTAAACAGCTCTATCTTAAATTACAGGTGATTTTACTGCTTAGAAAGACAGGAATTCTGATTTTGAGCGGGTTTACTTCTTGACAGATCTGACCTGTAGCTTGGTTGGGTTTGGTCTCCATGAAAACAGAAAGATTTAATACCATATTGTGAAACTTTCTAGACAAAGTTCTAACACTTCCATGAAGAAAAGCAGTTGCTGTACCTTCCTCAAGAAAAGTTCCACAATGTACTTTTAAATATTATTGGCAAATGGCCATAACTTGAGTATGAAGCAACATACATCTTCACAAGCCAAGTATAACTATCAACTGTTTGCATTCAGAACAGTTTCCTCAGTTATTCAGCTAAATATACTCAGACTTCATAAAAGGAAAATATTACATGTCACAAAAAAACTGTCAGAGCCACTATTAATGTAGGTTTTAGCCTGTGTGATCCAGCCCTGACAAGCCTCTTATGTAGTTTATAGAAGAGCGGAGTGCATTAGTGCAGTTGGAAGGTACAATAACTGCTGACAGCTCCATCCTATACTCCCACCCAAGAAGGTTTAACTGTGGATCCATATATTCTCCAAAAACAGCAGCTAATTTCTACTAATCCTTGCTTTACACAGCGCATGCAGACAAAGATGCTAGTTAAGGCGTTTCAGTGCAGCTTCCCTCAGATATTAAAATTCGTAACTGTGTAAGCAGTAAGCGCTAGAGGCTTTTCTCATTTTTGCGCACAACACAGCATTTATTAATTCAGTGAGTTTGCAAGATCTAGTGTGTTCCTTGTAGCTTTGCTGTTTGTTGGAAATGTATTGCTGTCCCCTATATTGCCCTTATGAGCTGTTTATTGTTCTTGCTTGTCTTGTTCAAGGAGAACTGGGTTAATGTGGAAAACTTATGGAGCAGAAAAGGTCATGAAAAAAGCCCCAGCCCACGCAGTGATTATATGACTGCAGCTGAAGGTTGTATTAATGACAGTACTTCTATCTAACAAAGGTAGAGTTCAAATCGGTGTCTATAGTGATGACTACATGCTGGCCAGTCGCAAGCATCAACATTGTGAAATCATTTGATCACCTGATGTAGATTTGGTTTTCTTCTAGTCTTGTTCAAGTGCAGGTTTTGTTTAGTCACAGTTTTTCCTGTCTCTAATAAACCATAATGGGGTGAATCCATACAAAATAATGATATCTCTGAATTTTAAATACAGCAGGAATTCAGTCTGGTCACCACTCCCTCCACTGCACTTCTAGGCAGGCTCAAACAAAGCCGTGCAGATTTGTTTATTTCAGTGATGTATGTGAAACCAAGGAGCTCACTGATTGTTGAACCATTTTGCAACTAAATGAAATTTCTCTGACCTCAAATTAAGTTTACACTAAACAAAATCTAGCAAGTTAAAATTACTTCAATTAAGAAAATGTTTTTTTCGTGATTTGAGTAAATTTCACTTGACAAATAAAATTATCTGCCAGTGGAACAAGACAAGTTAAAATATGAAAATGCATCATGCTGCACTTAAAATAAGAAAAACAACTTTTTTTGCTCTTAAAATAAACAAAATCTAATGTTATTTGAATTAAGAAAAACACTCTTATTGCATTAGTAGATCATTTTACTTGTTAAGTTGAATCGACTCAAATAAAGTAAAATAATTTAACTCATTTTAATTTAATTACCATATTTTGCGCACTATAGGGCGCTCTGGATTATAAGGCGCCATTGAATGGTATATTTTCGAACTTTTTTCACTTATAAACTGCACCGGACTATAAGGCACATTAAACGAAACACAACAGTTAGATAAGTCAGTCAAATTTTATTTCACAATAACTCTTCACCTTGTTCAACTGTAACGCGTAAAAAAAATACTGTCTGAGAGCGCATTCACAATAACTCATACTTGTTCAAACAGTTGGGCGATTACGGCGTCCGGCACGCCCGCATCCCTCTCCTCATTATCCGAGTCAGTGTTGTTACTGTTCCCTGGCAGTTCAGTGATGATTCTGGTTTTCGTGAAAGCTCGCACCACAGTTGATACTGATCCTTAGCCCAGGCGTCCACGATCCATTGGCAGATCGTGGAGTAAGTCGCTCTCTGTCTCCCTGTTTTGGTGAATGTGTGTCACCTTCTCTCATCCACTGCTCCCACGCAGCTCACACTTTAACTTTATAATAGCTTTGAGTTTAAAATCTGCATACTAAAGTCATACTAAGACACCCGAATAAATTGATACATAAGGTGCTCTGGATTATAAGACGCCCATCTGACCTCAGTGACCAGACTCACATCTTCGTAAGCTACTCGAGAAGTGTGTAGGAAGGCAAGAGAAGGCACACACACAGACTGTATGAAGAGTTGGACTAAGTGAGTGTGACGTCACCCATAGTGTTCGGCTCCAGTCAAATGAAGCTCATGGTGCTGCGGTTAGGAGCAAATTTGGAGCCAGTTCCAGATCAGGCAGGAAGTAAAATAAAAACACCAGGGCCATGCAGAGATAGTTAATAGAAACATTTTAAGATCAAACAGTTATAGAGAGAGAGTCGACAATTTTTCAATATAAGGTCAATAGAAAAGAGTCGATGGAGCCTGAAATATGCATCCCAATATGTGTGGCCTCTAGAAGGTTAGCTATGTCCATTTATATACAGTCTATGTACCTGTACGCCCATTAAACTTCATAAGAAACATTACCAAACAAATCCCTACTAATAATTCAGTAAATATTACAAGATCACTAAACATTATGCCTATGTTCTGGCCCACACTTGCAGCTTCAGCAGAGCAGCAGTGCAATGGAAAGCCTCATTTACAGTACACATGGGGCTTTATGAAGGTTATGGCCACAGACAGGTGAGACCCGTTGTCCAAATCCCTCCGCTGTTTTCTGCTTGGCTGGACTGTAATTTCCTGGGCTTTGGAGAGCAGGATACGCTGGCCTGCACACAGGAAAACAGGGCCCATGTGCTCTTAGCCCCTGTATGTCAGCCAGAGATAAAAGACACGCACGGACACACCATACAGCCGCCACCATCTCCCACCAAACAGACCTGCTATAATGGCTGCTGTACCTTTAAGAAATAGAACAGCAATATTTCTGGTCACACTCCATCGCTTTTCTCTGATTACCACTCTGGTCTATAATTTGGCACTTTTCTCTAATACTTGTCAAGTTTTGTGACCTCCTGCGGCGCGTTCTGTTCATGTTTGTTGGCATTATAAAATACGGAGATCAGGCGTAATGTGAGGTTGGACTTAAAGCAATAACATCAAGTAGATTTTGATTTCTTTTGAGAGTGAGATGAAGGGAACTTAAAAACATCTTGTTAACAAAGATGTCTGGCTAAAATAAATCAAAATAAAGCTGTCATAACTGAAGGCACAATGAATGTTAGGAGAAAAAGAGCCTTGAAGGTGTTGTAACCAATTTTTACTCTTCAAAGTTATTTCTCACTTTTTCACACTACCTTATGTCTTCCAAGTTTCCTAATTATTCACCGCTATGAATTTATAATTGCTTTTTACAACTTCAGAGACCAGAGTGGAGTCTTGTTGTGATGGCGGTAACAAATAGCATGCTAATATTCACTTCCTGATTGTTAGTACATGCAGACAGTACACAGTAAACTTCTTTTGACCTCAATATGTCTGTAGTGAGACAAGACAGATTTTGCTCAGATACATGAGTACAGGACCTTTAATTATTGGAGTAGGTGTAACTTGAACCACATTATCATTTTAATTATTATAACCCAAAAAAGAGGCCTATTTTGTATAGTGACCTTAAACTTTTAATGAAAAACGTATGCATACTTTCTCTATTAACTAAGTGAATCTTCCTTGGTGATGGACTTTTAATCAATAAAATAAAAGTGGTGACCAACTCTGACATGTTCCTGAAGTTTTCTTCATTCTTTTACAGTAATCCTTTCCCCTCCTGGTCAGGATCACTGCCTTCCTCTTTGAGTTTGTGTGTTGATCTCGCTCTTCGTGAGTCCACCCAAACTCCCTGCAGTCACAGCACAGTGACTTGCCTAAAAGATAACCTGATTAAAGTGCCCATGGCCTGTTACTCCGCCTGGGGCATGGGGGCTTCTAATTCGCCCTGTCCACCTCCTGCAGGGGCACATGGCACTACCCAGAATGCACTGCATCTCTTACCGGGGCAGATCCTCTTTCAGTTGTGCTCACCAGAGACTGTCACTTTGCCAGAAATAAGCGGCTACAATGGCCGCCGCTGACCGCAGAAGTCATGCAATGCTGTAAAATGGGTCAGGGCACTTTACCTGAGGGAAGCGCACAGTAATTACAGTAAGAAGAGACAAATGTACTGCTATTTATACCACCAAGGAGCAGCTTTTGATGGAGACACAGTTTCATTCAAACACAAGAAGTTATTATTATTATTATTATTATTATTATTATTATTATTTACTTAATATTTTGGATGTAACTTTTTTGATTCACCGCATGACATGTGGGTCTGGTCAAGCGGTAACGGAGGGAAACGGGCAGATTTTTTACATTCAAATAGCTCTTATTCAGAAACTAGAGGGACTATTGAAATAAGTAAGGTATTAGAATGTAGGAAAGAGTTAGCACTCCAACAGGGTAAAGTTAGGGTGACCATATTTCTGTTTGTGATTTTTTGTGTGTGCAATTTTGCAATTTTTTACAGCGTATGAACGCATATTGTGTATTACAGGTGGGTAGTAATTACACACAGGTGGGTCAGGACTAAACCAGGTCTAAACCAGGACTAAGAGACATAAGAGAGAAAACGCTGAGCAGTTTGTCCGCAAAGCGCGATCGGGCAATTGCCGCGTTTAACTCCGTGAGGTGCAGAGCTGAGCCGGTCCATTCTCCTGCGTCACCTCAAAGCCCGTCCTGACGGTGAGTCCTGTTTCAGTTCTGGTTTAGTCCTGTTTTAGTCCTAGTTCAGTTGTGGATTAGTCCTCCTCTTCAGTCCTGGAATCAGTCCTGGGTTAGTCCTGGTTTAGTCTTGGTTCAGTCCGTGGCGTAGGCAGCGCAAAAGTTTGATATTATCTCGGGTTTACGGGCAGGTGCAGTCCTGTACTGCATGGTTGCATTGTTGTACTGCGCGGGTGCGGTGTTGTACTGGGGGTCTCCAAAAATTGACCCGTGCGGGACTCTGCACTGTCGGCTCCATTATGGAATAAATGAATCTTCAGTTTGTTACATAAAGAAGGAGGAAAATAACACAAGGACGACAGCAGCAATAAGTTTTAAGAAGGAAGTAAAAAGGGTTGCACCTGTCCTGTCTGAGAAAAGTGTATAAAGTTTGTGCTGAGGGTTTTTACAGCGTTAACACAGATAGAATAATTGTAAAATATAAAGTTGACGACTTCGCAGATTTCACCTATCGCGGGTTATTTTTAGAACATAAACCCCACAATAAACGAGGGACACTGTCCTCTCACCTCACAACCTGTGCACATGGACTCACACTAAAACGGAGAATTTCTTGTACAAGTCATTGTTAAATGCGCATTTATGCTTCGGTATGTTGCAGACTGACCGACTGTTTGTGTTTGCTCACTCCTTCTGAGTCACAGACGCTACGAGAGACGCTCAGTTTAATGAGCGGTACGGAAAACCCGGACATTTGCATCACTTTATAAAAACCCGGACGCCCCGGACATGACGCAAAATACGGACATGTCCGGGGAAAAACGGACGTTTGGTCACCCTAGTAAAGTTAACCCTGCGATATTCTTTCAATTTGTTGACAAAAATTTTTAAAACTCATGTTGGTAACGGAGGGAATGAAATATGCAGCACTTTTTGGGCAATAAATTCAAACAGTGATAACTAGCGGTTCTCACTTACATATCCTTAACAAACTGGTTTGAATATTTGCTTAATATAATTTTCTACCATATGGTACAAGATTAAGTTGAAAAACCTTTTATTTTTTGAGTAATGAGATTTTTTAGTAGAAGGTGCATGATTTTGCATAATTTGTCAGCTTTTTTCTTCCGAATACTTTAATATTACTTCAAAATGAAAGGAAACTATTTTTATAAAACATGTCAGTCCTTCCAAGCAAATTTTTATCATTTTAAATACATAAAAAAAATAAAAATCATGTATCTTCATCAACAGTTCAAAGATCGAATAACACAAGATATGATGAAATACATCAATTTATTTACATGATTTGCAGGTCTTTGATATTTGGGAAATAATTTTTGTTCACTTTAGAACCAAAAATGGTACAGAAAAAAGGTAAACAGTTTCATAAACTAGAGAACATATGTATCTGTTGAATACATTTTTATATCAGATGCATTAACTTGAATTTTGGCCTTGCTGTATACTTCTGCTTGACCGGGCCCATGTGCGTTATTATATTGTGATTTGGGCACTTTGTTTAGACACACAGTCACATCAGATCTCCCTTAAATTTATTCATTTACAAATGGTTTTATAGCTCATAAATACCTATAGAAACAGGCATTCTGACTCTGAGCGGTTGCACCTTCACAGATAGAATGGTTTAATGCCATACTCTGAAACATTCCAGACAAAGCAATAACAAATCCGCAAAGAAAAACAGGTGGTGGACCCAGAAAAGTTAAACAGTGGACTTGAAAGAGAGCAGTAAAGGCTTTGTACTTGATTTTTACTGTAACAGAACTAGTTAATTTGCTTGCAGTGGTCCAATCTCATTTCTCACTTTCTTAACACTTTTAATTATTCACTGTGATGCATTTATACACTTTTCACAACTTTCAGAGATAAAAATAACTAGCATGCTAACAGCTCATTTTCTTGCTCATTAAATATATAAAGGCTCTAATTAGATGCAGATGACAGTGTAAGATAATTTTCAACTATACGCTGCTTTTAAAGTATATCTACATCAGTGTATACCAGCTCTGAGGGCAAGAGGATTTTACTCTCTTATGAATCTAGGCTCAAGGAGAAGTGCCACAGTTATAAAAGTCATGTTTTTTAAGTTATCTTTTATTCAACAAAATTAAATTCAGAAAAACAAGTTTGACCCAATAATATTCTTGAAAATAGCACAACACATTCAAATTCTCAGTTCATGTGATGAAAATAAAATAGCTGTCAAGATAACAGTGCACTTCCGTATTCAGGGAGCATAAAAAGGTTCTAATTAAATACAGACATTATACAGGACCATTTTAAACCTTGAGCTGCTCTTTACAATATATCTATACCAGGTCTAAAGGCGAGACAGTTTTACTCTTTCACAAATGAAAGCTCAAGGAAAAGCACCACATTTATTATAAAAGTCATGTTTTTAATTTATCTTTAATTTAATCAAATGAAATTCAGAAAAACAAGTTTAACCCAATAATATTCTTGAAGATGGTACAGCATATTCAAATTCACAGCCAGTATATTGAAAACGGCACCATTGACATGAGTGAGAACAGAGCTGAATCGTCACCTAAGAGTGTGACCAAGGCCAGGCTGGGGGACATTGAATTATAGCTTAAGAGAGGAGCTTCTATTTTGTACAATGATACACCAGGGAGAGCCTTTGTGTCTCTTCGTGGCTTTCTGAAGTAGGCTTATTTTTTATCGTAGCGCATGGCCAGCTGAATAAAAGATTTTCTTTGGAAGCTATACTTTAAACCGTGCTCTCTGTGCTGACCTCCCATCTACCGCACCATCTCTGTCGGCCTCAGAGGAACATCCATTTATATCTTTAGTGACATTCTCTCAGCCCCTTCTTTTGATGTAATGAGGAACATTTCACATCCGGCGGTCACATGACGCCAAACGCAGACAGCGATGCTCAGTGCAGTCTGTTTGCCTCATACAGTACAGGCAGACTGAAGAGGATTGAAAAAGGTCCTATATTACACAGAATGGACTCTTGCGGGGTGGAGGGGCCATCACCTGCTTGTTTCTATGGACATGTCATTGCTCTGCCTGGAATGTTCCACAGTATGACATTAAACCGCTCTGCTTTACATTTATTCCATTCTAGTGGTTTCTGTAGCTCAAAAATACCTTGAAAAACAAGTAATCTGACTGTAAGTGGGGTTGCCTCTCCACAGATCTGACCCATAACTTGATCTGGTTTGGTCTATATGAAGATAGAAAGGTTTAATGCCATATTGTGAAGCATTCCAGACAAAGGAAGAAAAGCATTTGATGGACTCTCCACCAGAATGTTGTGACCTCATCAAAAGATTTGGGTAATCTTTTATTATTAGTCTGTCAATATAGCAAGCTCAAAATGCTCTGTTCCACATTGTGATGCCACGAAGCAGTAGTTGTCAAGTTAAGATACCTTTTTTACCTTTAGTTCAGAAGAGATTGGCAAATTCCTGGGCTGAAAGTATCCAAATGATTCAAGTGAAGATGTATGAAGTTTAAAAGCACAGTGGAGTACTTCCTATATTACCACATGGCATCACACGGTCTTTTCTGTTTGAGAGAAAAACTTAGTATTGTTCAGTTTTAGTGAGATCTGCTCATGCATTATAAATCTCTTACAATTCTATGGACGAGTAGTTCTAGTTTTATGGGTCATTCATTAGTGGCACTAGGTGCTCTCTGGACTGACCATTATATGTTCTTTTTCTAACTAAAAAACTAAAAATGTGCTCCTAAACAGAGGTGGGTAGACTATCAACCAAACAAACAAGCTGTGGACCTCCTCCAGAAAAGTTACACAGTACACCTTTAATATTGTCAACATTAGCTTTTGTCACACACAGTGAAAAGAGTAAGCAAAACCTTTACTCAAGTAAGAGAACTGTTACACTGTAAAATATATTCCCCATGCATGGCTCTAGAAATGACTATAAACTACTAAGTAAAAGGTTATTAAAAGGTTTACCAGAATACCGCCCACCTCTGCTCATTAAAGGGCCCATATTATACTATTCTCTGATATATATTGTAATGTTGTTTCCTTATCACAAACATACCTGGAGTTGTGTTTTGTTTCATTCACAAGTTCTGCATATTTAGACTGTGTTTTTCTCTCAAACAGAAAATCCCATTCCACCTTGTGATGTCATGTGATATTACAAGAAGTTCTCTACTCTGTGCTAAACTCCATACACCTTCACTAGAATCATTTTGATAATTTCAGATCTGGAATGAGCAGTTTCTATTGAACTAAAGATAAAAAGTACCTTGAAATCTGCTGTTACTTGACATTAAAAGGGTGAACAAAGCATTTTGAGATTTAGAGATGTACACAGACTAATAATAAATAGTTAATCAAGTATGTGTAAATGAGACAAAACACAAGTCCAGGTATGTTTTTGAGGAGATAACAACACTGTAACATAGCTTAAAGCTCACACGAGTCAATTTAGTGTAATATAGGACCTTTATCACCTAATCACCCTGGCCACATGACGTTGAAAAAGCCTCATCTGCCATGTTTGTATCCATTGACAACCGCCCTCCAAGCCGTCGTGTGGGGCATAAATTCAGTATAGAAAAACATAGAGTTATTTGAAGCGAGATGCAACAGATGCTCACAAGTCAGTTTAGCATCTCTTTGTCTACAGTGTGGAGGTGTTTTTCATTGTAGAGACTGGAGAGAGCTGGAAAGGAAAGCAAAACTCATACCCCACTGTTCTCACACCTTGACGCTCTGTGGAAGGAGGCTTGTGGAAATTTGGGGAGCAGACAGAAGAGCTTTTGAACGCCACTGCACGCTCGGTGGGTGGGACATGAAAGTCACTCTGCTTTTGAGCAATTTGAAAATGGCATAGCAGCCCGCTTACTGCTCAATGGGAAGCTCTTACAAAGAACATATACAAGATTGCTTGGCTTTTAGATGCATACGGATATATAGCATCTTATGGCTGTTTTGGAGAGGATATGTGCTTCTGTTAGTCTTTTTTTTTTTTTTTTCAGGGCAGCTGTGGCTAGAAATATCTCTCTACTGAGTCTGAAGTGGATGAATAATGTGATGTAAAGTGCTTTGGGTTTGAAAGATGCAAATTCCAATTTATAATACTAATAAATTATTAAAGCCACAGTATAAAAGCATGACTCTTTTTTTTTTTTTTTTAATTGCTGTGAAATAAAAAAAACAAAACAAAAAACTGGTTTGCATCTCCGTAAACCTGTTATTTTTTGATAATATTACACAATATGGCATAAAGTATATCTGTCTCCATGAAGAAGGTTCTGAAATATATATTTTAATTGACTATTTCAATGGACTCATGCCATCTCCACATTGTACCTTAGTAATAAGACTGTAATTTCAAGCTAATAATACCTCTTGTGAAAAAGTCAAATTAAAAGTGTCAGAAATCCAATCATTAGGTGTTGCATTATATTCCCATTGGATGAATAAACTGATTCCCTTTTGTCATTTTATCAACTTGCTCCTAAATTACACGGTATTGCATTTTGACAGTCTCTACAATACAGTTCATCATACTCACTCTTTTCATGGACTTTCCACAAATGGCGTGAGTTTCTCAGGATGAGGCGAGTGCAGGAGGAGCACAGCATGAGCTGATAACAGGCGAGCCACATGAGTGTTCCAGCGGTCGCTCTGGGATCTTAAAAAAGCACCGCGCTGCCTTTGAATCCTGCGCCCCGCCAAAGGGAGGACTACATGAATGGCTCAGGAAGAGATGAATGCTGAGTGACTGTGAAATGAGGCAAAGGGAGGAAACAGAGAGGCTCCATATCTGCATTAGATTTTTCAACGCATGCTTCTTCACTTCCTCTTTCTTGTCCCTGATTAAAGCTATGATCAGGCTGCCACAATGAACCCATGACCAAATCGACTGACACTCCACCACACACCTTTCCCTATATTCTATAATGCAATCAATCCATGGAGATACAATGGATTTTTCTACAATCCCAATTCCCCAGAAGCTGTTTCTTGAAGATTAATCCAGGATTTTGATTAAGGTTTCATCAATTTTCATGAACTGCGGAGACATGTCATAAGCTATGTGTATGTGTATACATGTGCACGTGTGCATGTGCATGTGTGTGTGTGTGTGTGTGTATGTGCCTGACCTTCTGAGTCCAACTGGAAAGACCAGAATTATCTCAAAAAAGGTCTAGGAAAAACGTCCTCCCAAATGCCATACCAAGATGCATTTGGACCATTTAACAAGCTCCTCATTGATCTAGTGTATGCCATATCTTAAAATATCATATCCCTTGTACAATTTTATATATTTCCTACAAGCAAACCCAGCATCAGTATTCTAATTGTGGAAGTCTGCCTAAAGGCAGGCACAGTGCAATCCTTTACTGAATTAAACACAATCTTAGAGAGAAGTCAGTGGCCTTTGGGCCCACGTAGATGCTAATTTTAAGTCTTGTGCTGATATGAAGCAAAGATTCTCATTTTGCTAACAGGCAAATGATGAACCACTACTTAATTGTCTGTAATAAGCCACCACAGGCTTAAGCGCAATGTTTGTATCACAGATTTGCCAGTTTTAGAAATCCCTTTTTGCACATTGCAAAAATGTGTCAATAGGCTAATTAGATACAGCTCATCTACAAGGATTTTAATATTGGGTTCACTTTCTTCCCTGTGTTTACGGAGTGTGCTGCACAGCCAGCTCCCAGAGGAACTAGAACTGATGTTGGTTCAGTTTCCACACTGTGAGGCAGAGCTCATACATGCTCCAGTCTACACCTATGTTCTGTCTACATGCTCCAGTGTGCAGCCCTACAGTATTCACAGTATCTCATCTTACATTCTCTTCTAGCACAATCTACGTTAGCACCTATACATCTTCTCTTTAAACCAGTTTAGCAAAGTACTAAAAAGTACAGTCTTGTGTTCTCACTCATCCATCAACCTCTAATGAGCCTTAAGAATGAAATCTGTGAAAAGAGACACATTATAAGGGTCCACCTAACAGACAGAGCAATATTAATTTCACCTTTTTTCACTCTGTGCATATACATAATGAATGCCTAATGTGCATGTCATCAGATGGCTATAGACCGTGTGCAGTCATTATCAGTATCTTATAAATGGACGGGGAAATCAGCATTGCAGATTTCAAGAGAAAGTCTGACAGATAGTTTCTTTTAAGCAGTTTTATATGATTTTTTTACATCCTAAAATGTTCAAAATATAAAATATATCCATGTGATCCACAGGTATCATTGACTGTATAGAACTCAAAAGCATAATATATCTTATTTCAATAATGAGCCCGTCGCTATTTCATTGTGTACTGTATGTAAGATTGTTTGAGGCTTGCACACATTTGCACATGCACAGTTTGACTTTCCACGCAGCAGGTCTGAGCTGTAATGAGGACATTAGCTGTGAGGCGCTGTGCATCAGATCATTTAAATGGAAGATCACACCAACAACACAGCCATAACCTGTTTGGCAGACGGCAGGGAGCTCCCAATCAAACACATGTCATCCTCACTGCACAGAGACGGGAACCATTCACTCAAATGACTTCATTGAGATAAAAAGTGCTAAATAGTAAAGTGCTGTGGTTTTACTCTTCATTGGTTCATTGGTAAAGTAAGGTTAAGGTTAAAGAGGCACAGCTTTCTAAATCAACATTTTGGAGCTTTCTATCATATTATAACATCCCTAAAGCAGAGTCCTGCACCGGGTCGGGTACAGGCAAATAGTTGCTGAAATGGGTGGGTTTTAACGTTCTGGAATTTTACTGGGGGTGTAGTGATAACACACAGGCGGGTCAGGTCTAAATCAGGACTAAACCAGGACTACACCAGGACTAATCTTGGACTTAAGAGAGAGAGAACCCTGAACTCACAGAGCAGGGTGTCCACAAAGCTCGATTGGGCGATGGCTGCACTTACCTTCATGGGGCGTGGAGCTCTGCGCTGGTCCTTTCGCGTGCGGTCACCTGACACTCTATGCAGACGCAACGCCGAGCCCGTCTTACAGTGAGTACTGGTTCATTTCTGGTTTAGTCCTGCTGTAGTCCTGTTTTAGTCCTAGTTCAATCCTGGAATCAGTCCTAGGTTAGTCCTGGGTTAGTTCTGGTTTAGTTCTGGTTTAGTCTGTGGCGTGTGTGGCGCAAAAGTCCAATGTTTCTTCTGCTCACTAAATAATGCCTGTGAAGTGATGATAGTTGAGTCGCATCTGTGAATTTGTATTCGTAATGAAGAAAGCGTAACCGTTTCATCTCATTTCGTGATTGTAATTATTGAAGTCGTAACTTTTCAATTCGTATTGTGATGGATGTTTCAGTTAGAATGCTTTTAATTTTTGTGTGATTTATCAATGGTCATGGGCGGGTAACGGGTGGAATGTTAACGGTTTCTGGGCAGGAGTGGGTTTAACTTTGATAAAATCACGGGTTAACAGGCGAGTGTGGTGCTGTACTGCATGGATATGGGTGGATGTGGGTCTCCAAAAATGGACCCCGTGTAGGATATCTGAAGTGGACATCAGTGCATTTTTGAGTAAAGTTGTTACACCTCCCGAAACCCTCACAAAAAATACACTACAACTTCACAAACCTGGTATGATGTGCAGTAGTTTCATTAGTGAACTGTACGATGATTGTGTTGTGATAGCGCTCTGAAGGAGGAGAACGGGAATTAGCACTGGGAACAATAAGAGCGAGGACTCAAAAAGCCAAAAACAAAACTGGGACTCATTACACATTTTGATATGTCTAGAGCGAACATAGCATTTTCAAAGCAATAAAATGTAACATGGTGATCTAAGTATGTTATATTTTAATACCCTATAGAAATGTAAACCCTCCTTCTTTAAGGTGAGCCTGTACTTTGTTTTAATACACCTGTAGTCTTGCCTGACTTGGCTTGTAGTTTTAGATCTACCACAGAAAACCAGTCTGTACTATATATTTTTTACTGCCGAAGGATAGACTTTTTTACACTCAATCATCGATTTCCTGTAATCCTATTCTACTCACGGAATAGAAAAGTGTAGCTAAAAAGAACTGCAGATTAATAATGTCAGATGTTTTTTTTTTGTTTTTTTTTTATTCCTGGAAATCAGAGTCCAGACATAAGCGGAGTGATCTGAAGCACGTATCATTAGCAGAGAGTCAGCAGATCTGCATGATGGAAACTCAAGATAAATGGTGCTTCTCACAATCAGTCCCTCGTGGTGTATTCCCAGGGCAACGCTACAGCCAGAAGATAGACGAGATGATGTATGACTCCATTAAGTCGCTAACACCTAAAACACTCAGTTCAGATGCATGCGTGCCATCAGTGCCATTACAGTGTACGCTCTGGGCTCCATGGCAACGGTCCACAGATACGAGAGGGAAAAGACCGGAGAAGTGAGAGAGACACCGGAAGAGTGGACTGACCCGTGTGAGAGGGAGAGAGGATGATGTCATGCGTCACTGATAAGAGGAGAACAGGCTGGTAATGTGATGCTATAGATTACACAAGGACCTGCTCTGGGCGTCTGGTGAATGTGACTTTATCCTATAACTAATGAAGGAAGTGAGGTGTTCAGATATGCTCCGACCTCCTGATCTCTGGTTAGCATACTGAGTCCATTTAGATGTCTGGGACAAGATACAATAGATAATTTTGTAGACTTTCACTGGACCAAAGAGACAGCTATATTAATGAGAATAGATAGCTCATGTTTAAGGCAAGACACAGCAGGTGAATAGGAAGAAAATCTTAAAATTAGAGATATCAGCATGAAACGTCTTGTGTTTACACATATAAATGTAAGAAATATAAGTAACTGTACGATTTTCATCATGTAATGTTTTCATATAAAAATCATCATGTGTAAAAATGGCAAAAATTTTAAATTTTTTGGACATTCAAAACAGAAACATGAAAAAAACAGGTTTCAATTTCTTGCTTCTTTTTGTTGTCATATTAGATACAGAAATATGCCTGGCAGGATTTGGGATATCTTATTTCAGGGGTCATCAAACTAAGGCCTGCGGGCCAACTCCAGCCTTCCACACTCCTTTGACCAGCCCCCCAGCCACTTTGCCCCCAAACACTTGAACTGGCCCTATAAGACAATCCTCAAAAGTTATCGTGGCCTGTTTTTTAAAATGACTTTCTGGCAAATAGTAACACATTTGCATATTGTATTTTGTTATGTGAAGAAAGTGTGGCGATTTTCAAAGAATATCATCTGCATTGTCAGGATCATACACTTCCCCCCATCACAGTCAGGAGCGATAATGTGGCCCCCAGAGAAAAAAGTTTAGTGACCCCTATCTTATTTAGTATTTGAGTAAAGGAGATCTGACTGAAAAATTGCCTAAAATGTTGTTAAAACTTTAATAAATCAGACATTGAATTAGATAATCCTTTTGTACACTTCATCATAATCTTTAAATGAAATATCAAAAATATTTCAGTGCGAAGTGGGCAATTGTGTTATTTGCACCTGAAATCTTATATGCTGAGAGACAGAACTGATCAAAAAGCAAAAAGGAAAAGTTTCTTCCTTTGAAATATTCATTATCTACAGACTAGTACTGGAAACATTGATGGAAAAAAATTTAGTTGTGATTACAATTGTGATCCGATTTGTGATTTATGTTTTAATAAAATGTATTTGCATTTAAAGAATTGACAAAAAGACTGAACTATGAACTGACAAAATACAAGAACCACATTTCAGATCATGTTAGTACAGATCTAAACTAGAGGGTTTGCAGGTTTTATGCAGAATAAGGCAGGATCGCTTGTTGTTTGTTTAGGTAAAGACTTTGCAATTTAGGATTACTTAGTGATTCACTAACTGCATCTATTCAAAGTCTGGAGGCCTTTGTACACACTGTATCTAGATCAATGTCAATTTTCTTTTCTAATCACAATCCAGATCAGTGACTTCATACAGACACACAGATTATGTCATTCACAAATTGTATCGACCAGACAAGATAAGACTATAGACTGGATGTTTTATTACATTGTAAACAAGACATAATCTCTTTTAAATCACATTAAGTTATCCCATTACATGCACCTAAACTCTGTCAATCCCTAAAATGATATCATCTACAAAGTTTACGGCTCGCTCTGTTTCAGTTTTTTTTTTTTTTTTTTTTTCTCTCAGCACAGTACATTTCTTACCAGTGCTCTTAACCTAAAATAACTTCCTGGGACATTAATTAGTATAATTAGTGTAATTAGTGTAAATGACAACAAAGGAGACCTCCCATAATGAAAATGTTTTGTCGTTAAGAGCAATTGCTAATTGAATTTTAGAAGCATACCTCAAAAAAGTTTAGAAACACAAGCTAATACACTAATTAACATTTCTGACTGGCAAGATTTTTCAAACCCACTCAGATTTTGCTTTTGACTAAATCATTTTCTTAGATTGTAAATATGTTTGAAGTGTACTGCACAAGAGAATACTGTAATTGTATTTCTGAATCAAGTTGTGCGGTCAAAGTTTGCCTATAGTTTACATGTGCTTATGGAAAATGGCAACTTAAAAACGGTATGGGCTATTCATTGTTAACACATAACATAATTATAATCACCATGTTAACTTGAATTGTTTTGAAAATGATATATTTGTCAAAAACATTCTGAGTCCCTCCTCCCCTTGCTCCCTATGCTAAGTCACTCTCCATTCAGAGTGCTATCACAATCAGCAAGTATTCCACTATTTAAACTACTACACATTGCGTCAGGTTTGTGAAGTTTAAGCGCTTTGTGTTGCACTTTTTGTATGAAAAGTGCTCCATAAATCATGTTTGATTGATTGATGATTGATTTTAGCTTTTTTATTTAGTTATTTTTATTTCATTTATTTATTTATTTATTGTCATGGTTTTGTACATTTATAGAAAATCAGCATGCGACCCACAAGCCTTGGACCAGATTGCACAGCTAACCGTGAAGAGTGTTTGAATAGTGCAGAGGAGAGATCACAGTATTACTCAAACATGCATGGATGACATATAAAACCTGTTGTCTTTTATAAAGGAACATTATAACAAGGTACAAAGCTTCAAAAACTATTTTGAGGAGTGCTAGAGCTGAATCATACACAGGGCATACACCATTTTCAAACTGGCATATTCAGTTCTACAATACTTTCAGTGCAAAGAAATGCCATCTTTTTGTTTTGTCTTATCATAGCAGACCAGGACGATCTAATACAACAACGAAGAATAAACTCAATGGAGAAATTTTATTCTCTGAAAAATCCCTGTCATCGCAAGATACATATTTGCATAGTAAATTACAATAATTGAGTACAAGATAGTGAGCCTATTTAAAGAAAGCAGGCCAAGCAGGGGGCTGACTAAACATGACTGACTTGTCCCATCTTGAATAATTGCTGCAGCTTTGCTTAATTGAAATTTTGCATATTGTAAGTACAGGGAGGAAAGTCTGCAGGCTCCCCAAGGTGAAACTGGGGAATGACTAGCGATGCAGCACAATTGGGTAGAGAATGCATAAATACATAATGTAGGCCAGCCAATTTGCCCGTGGTGCCAAATGAGGTGAAGAGGCATGCTATGGGGGTACGACTGGACTATTTTACAATATATTAGCAACATTTTTTAAACATATTTGACTAATCCGTGGGTGTACATTATATTTTGAATCAGTTTCCTAATAGAAGTTGCAAGGACATTTCACAGCTTTTGTAATGTCACTCATTAAACACTCTTATCATAAACATACCTGGAGTTGTTTTGTTTCATTCAAACATGTTTAACACAGTTCTTCTCTCAAACTGAAAACACTCTGTTCCACTTTATGATGTCATGTGGTCATACAGGAAATGCTCCTCCATGTTTTTAAAATCCATAGACTTTCACTAGAATCATTTAGATAAGTTCAACCCAGGAACTGAGCATTTTGAATTTTGGAGATGTAGACAAACTAATAATAAAGGATTGCTCAAACGTGTGAATGAAACAAAACATAACTCCATGTATGTTTTTGATGAGGTAAAAACATTACAACATGCCTAAAAGCTCACAAGAGTCAATTTTGTGTAATATTGGACCTTTAAATTTGGTGAAATAAACAATTTACTACTGGCAGTTTTAAAAAAGAAAGGTAGTAAATTTAACAGACTTGATGAACCAAATTTAATGTGTGCTTGTAAAAACTCACTTTTCAATTGCTTTGTCATTTTCTCTCTTTTTAACCGGATTCAAATAATGGGTTTGACAATAAATCTGATTGGCTGATTGACGGCATGCTTTGTTCTATTCATTCACTTTACAATCTTCTTACTGTGTTGAGCTAATCTGGCTCTTAATATTGTTACAGCCACTCTTGTCTTGTGAGTTGTCAGTCAGTGTAGAAGCATGTGGTTTAAACGTCCTAAACCTATTGCACAAAACTGACTCTTGTGAGCTTTAAGACATAATGTTGTTATCTCATCAAAAAACATACCTGGAGTTGTGTTTTCTTTTATTCGCACATGTTTGAGTAAGCATTTCTACAGCTCAAAATGCTCTTGTGATGGGGTATATTTCAAGTTAACAGCAACCTTTTGTCATTTGTTTAGTAAAGATTGGCAATACCAGGGTTGACATTATCTAAATGATTTGTAAAGGTGTATTGAAAACACAGTGGAGCACTTCCTGTATTACCACATGACATCACAAAGTGGAACAGGGGAACAGCCTAAATATGCAAAACACAACTTCAGATATGTTTGTGATGAGGAAACAACACTGTAACATAGATCAGAAAAGAGCACTGTTTAATTACAAGTAAAATCAAAGAAGGCCAATCATAGAAGCAGTAATGAGGAAAATACTTTTCATCACAGATCAGAATACATACTATAAAATATGTACACCTTTTATACATTTACATTTCATTATAGTGTAAAAACATGGCAGGATTCAAACAGTTTGTGTTTACCTTACTAAGACTGTGCCTTTTGAAGCCTAAATTGGATGTACTGCAATATATTTCTTTGATTTTAGCAAAGTAAAGTAGTATTTTGAATGCTTACAAATTAAACAGTAACTGAAATATGGTAGCATTGTAAACACATACGTATATTAATTACATACCCACTTTTGCAGATGAGCTTATTCATTGATCAGCATAATTCTTCTTATATTGTTAAACTTCTTAAATGTACTGAGCTCATTCTCCAAAAGGTACAGCTCTGCACAAACAGTGAGAGATACAGGACTACATTCATATCATACAACTGTACAACAACTCACTCTCATGTAAGAGCTAACCTTCCTGTCAGTCATTATTTCATCTTTGCACTGTTTCTCCTTATGACCTCTTGTATATAGCTGAGATATATGTGTATGTATTACTATTTAACTATATGCTTTTATTTTCACTATGCCTTATTTGACACCAGTCTCTTGTTATTTTTCCTGCTTAGTTTGTGATGCAAAAACTATTGGATTTGGATTTGTGTAAGCTACTGTGTCCAAATAATTTCCCTCGTGGATTAATAAAGTTTGTCTAAGTCTAAGTAAGTCTAAATGATCTTGTTATTTCATTTCTTGTTCACAGTTGGAGGTTTCGACCACAGACTTTGCGGGGAACCTGGTGGAAGGGCCGACCATCCTGGTGATCACTGTCATCGACCAGAACGACAACAGACCCATCTTCAGAGAGACGCGGTACACAGGAGAGGTGCTCGAGGGCTCCCCTACAGGTGAGTCACATGTACTGCATACATTACAACACACCTACCATGGCCAAAGTTGTGCTTACATTATTGTTCTATTATTTAGAGATGGAGTTTGATTTTTATTCCCTAATTGTTCTTTTGATAGTTTTAATAGAAGTAGTAGTAGTAGTAGTAGTAGCAGTAGTAGTAGGAGTAGTAGCAGTAGTAGGAGTAGGAGTAGTAGCAGTAGTAATAGTAGGAGGAATATTTAGACTATTGCTTTTGTAGAATGTAGAATGTAGAGGTCAGATGTTTTTTGTGAAGTTCGCATCACATCATTACAAAAGATTATTTTCTTCTCATTAAAGAAATGTATTTTAGTAGCAGCAATGTTAAAAAAAAAAAAAATGCCTTTTGATGTTGCTGGTAAAAGACTGCATTTTGCGTCTGTCACTTTTCCTATGGTGTCATGTTTTAGCTTTATGGCTGTCATGTCTTTAGACGAGCTTTTTGCTGTTGTCATTTCCTCTCCAATTTTCTCATGGGCATTGTCGTCTTCTTGGCAAGTTAAAGTGACAGTTCTATAAATTTCAGTATTCAAAGAAGCAGAAATATGACAAAGTTAGTGAGACACAAAACGCTGTTAAATCAATGGTGATGTCAATGACTTTGAAGCGTAGCTGTTTTAAACTCGTCAGCACCTCCCCCATCAGACCATCAGGAGCTCTCCTCAGTAAATCTTCACATAGCCACATCTGTCACATTCGAAGTATTGATACTGATTTATGTGACAGAGCTGTCAGTGGTCGAGCAAAGCAGTAACTATCACTGTACAGTAATCTATTTCTGGACATGTCTTTGTTCGGTTTGTCATTTCTATATTTCAGAGCATTCCTTCATATATAATTACTTAACTTTTATCATTGGACATGCCATGACAAGTATGAGATCTGTTGCTGAGGGCGAAAAAGTAGAGCTCCCTATGATTTCTCACAGCCTACATATATTTATATCTGTCTATATAGAAGAGAGGTAAGTTCAGTATTGTGCTGTGAAAGGAACAAAGTTTCAAGGGCCTATGCTTGAATCATTTTGATGATTTCAGACCTGGAATTGCAAATCTCTACAGAACAAAAGGTAGCTGTTTACTTGAAAACTACTGCTTCATGACATCATAAGGTGGGACAAAGCATTTTGGTCTTTGGAGATGAAAACAAGGTTACTCAAACATATCTGAATGAAACAAAACACAAATCCAGGTATGTTTTTTCACCAGGTAACAACTTTATAACATGGCTTAAAACTCACAAGAGTCAATTTAACATAATATAGGACTTTTAAATTAATGCCAAGTAAAAATAAATCCAGATTATTCTAAAACAACATGATGAGATGTATGTATGTAATATGTGTCACTAAGAATTCTGGAAAGGACACTGTGTAGATTGGTTGTTTCTGGCTGCACTGTGCCGTCGGTGAAGTCCTGTTTTGGCCTGTCACACTGGCACACAGCGCTGGTGCTGATGATGAAATTAACAGAAATCAGTGGCCTCTGCCTGCGCCCTCCTGCTGTTCACCTGCAGCTGTGCCTCGCTCACACAGTCCTCTAACTGTCCATTTATTTAGATTGCTCCCAAAGATTTTGTCAGCTCCACAGGTGGCACACACAATGTTTTCTCTTTTATTACACGGGCCACTAAAGTACACCAATAAGGCAAAAGAGGCACTGTGAATCTTGAATGTGTGGTTGAGATAGTGTAATGTGATAGTGCACATTCTGTTTTGTTGTGTGTATTAGAAGAATAAACTGACCAGCATCTGTATTTATTAATGTAAACGACTTAATTGTGACAGTGGAATGACCGTCCAACCCATCTGCAGAGCCAAAGCAGGGACACCTCTTGTTTGTGATCTCTGTGTGATCATGTGCACAGTAAAGAAAATGATGCTAAAATGTGTGTTTTTAACTTAAATTAACTTTATTTGCATACAGAACAATGTTTAGAAAGAACTAACAGAGCAACAGATGACACAAGTCACAGAATGTTGTAACACAGACTGGGTAAGTGTGGAGATTTCCCTGGGAGACTAAATGAGCTCTTGTCAACTCCCTATTCAACTTGTACCCTGAACTGCAAATACACCACTGTGCAGTGCACTGTGTAAGCAACAGAATGTCATCATTAGGCAAACCCAGAGGCCTAATAGGCTCAAACTGTTCCAAATAATGTTGTTTCCTCTAATCCTACTCTACAAAACAGAAATACTAAGGTCTTGTAATATTTCTACTTCAGCATTAAAGGTGCTGTGCCTGATTTCTTCCATGCATTTGAAAAATGTCTCTTGCCCCAGAACAGATATATTGTATAAGGAGCTCTTGAGGTGTCTACTGTGATTTTTTTTCTGTGACTAATTAGTATGCATTTTACTGATAATCGGGAAGTTACCATCATGACAAAACTTTGCACTGGTATCAGTTGTGAAACGTGCTTTTAAACTCGCTGAGATGAATAATTAGGAGTGTATAAGGTAAGTGTGAAATAATATATACAGTGGTCTCTCGCTATATCGCGGTTCACCTTTCGCGATCTCACGTTCACGCGGTTCACCTTCTCGCGATCTCACTGTTTCACGGTCTCACTGTCTCGCGATCTCACTGTTTCACGGTCTCGCTGTCTCGCGGTCTCGCTGTCTCGCGGTCTCTCTGTTTCGCGGTCTTGCTGTTTCGCGGTCTTGCTGTTTCGCGAATTTTTTTAGTGCAATTTTGCATGCTTTTTTTTTTTTTTTTTTTTTTTTTACAGCGTATGAGCACGTATTATGTTCTTCCCCCTGCGTCCTGATTGGCTAAGGGATTTTAGACCACTGTCAATCAATCTCCTCCGTCCCATGTCTCCTGTACAATACAGAATGTGTTCAGCTGCCAAATTTACATAAATGTTCGATCTCTAGCAGTGTGATTCTGAAGTGCTGTGCGATTGAGCAATTGCTGTGCTTATCTTGAGATGTAGAGCTCTCCGTCGGACCTTTCTCCTGTGGTCACCTCCGAGCCTCTCCCGATCGTGAGTCCTGGTTCGCTTCTGGTTTAGTCCTGGTTTACTCCTGGTTTAGTCCTAGTTCAGTCCTGGTTTAGTCCTCCTGTTTCAGTCCTGGATTCAGTCCTAGGTTAGTCCTGGTTTAGTCTTGGTTCAGTCCATGGCATATGCAGCACAAATGTTTGATATAATCTCGGGTTAACGGGCAGGTGCGGTGCTGTACTTCGCGGGTGCAGGACTCTGCGCTGTAGGACCCCATTATGGAATAAATGAATCATCGGTTCATTACATAAAGAAGGAGGAAAATAACATTAAGACGACAGCAGCAATAAGTTTTAAGAAGGATGCAAAAAAGGGATGTAGGGATGTAGTGTATAAAGTGTGTAGTGAGGGGTTTTACAGCCTTAAAACAGACATAATAATTGTAAAATATAAAGCTGACTACTTCGCAGATTTCACCTTTTGTGGGTTATTTTTAGAACGTAACCCCTGCAATAAATGAGGGACCACTGTAATAAATGGAATAACTTTGGGAACTTAAAAAAGAACTAGCTCTGTTTTTTTGTTTTTTTTTAATAGGTACAGCATCTTATAAGGAAGCCTCTAAATTGTTTTTGTCAGATGACCTCTCCTACTGTCTATATGTATTCACTTGGTAGCACTCCCGTGTATGTTTAGCGGGTTGAAAATGGATCCTTTGGGAGCGAATCCGGATTACCACATGCTCATAGCAAGAAAATCACATCTCAGTCCAGCTCCTGCAGGAAGTGAAAACACCTGAATCATCACAGTAGTTTCTGACCAGACAAGTTAACTCTGACTTCTGCCAACTCAGCACCCATGCATTTTTCACCCTGCACTTTACATTACTGAGTTATATGTCCCGTCCGACTGCTAACTAGATGAGACTGAATTCAATATTGGAAGTATTCTGGCTGGTGTGAAAGATACTGTTGAGATAGTTTTGGTTTAACATTCAGACCAAACTTTTCAATGTCATTTTACGTTGTTTTTATTGCATATTTTTCATAGCCTTGCACTATTGCTCTATATTGTAAACAGTTTTGTGTTTATTCTTGAGTGCTGTCTTGGGGAATTGCAGTTCGCTTGAGTAAACCCATACATAACATAAAATAAAGAGATGAAGTTTGATTTTTATTTGCAAAATGGAACGTTGTGACAGCTCCTTGGCACTAACATTGCCATGGATGCCAGACCTAATTGAGCCGAGATAAGATGAAGGATGTGGCTCTGTACATAACGGTTTTATTGGCTACACTTGATCACAATAATGTACACAATAATCTGCTTATCCGCCATGTCAGCTCCGGCTCAGTGAGCTCGCATTAATAAATCAATCATTCACATTTCATTTAATAAACCATCTGAAGGCTGCTCAGTACGAACACAAGAATCATGTGGACAAGTAGACACATTTAGACAGTTTTATTTTCTATGGACTTGCTTGATTTTTCTTCTGTTCCTAATAAATAGAGAGAGGTTGGTAGTTACATTTACATTTACTTGAGTTACTCTTTCGGCACCATACTTATTTTTGGGCTACTCTACCCACTTCTGCAAAAAAAATAAAAATAAAATAATAATAATGATATTAATGCATTAGTCTTATATAGCACTTTTCCAGTCGCTTTACAATACAAATACAGTATAAATCAGTTCATGTAATCTTAATAACCTTTTTAGATTTCTCTCACCCAAAGTGCAATGGTGATTTTTCACTGTATACTTATTACAGAAAGCTTTCAGTAGCATGGCCAGTTATTACAGTCTGACTTTGGAGATTTCTCAGAGTACATATGTATAATCAATCCAGAGGTTTTTATTAGCCCTTACCTTGGGCTAAATAAAGATTTGCTGTTGAATTAATAGTTTCCAACTAAAGTTTAAAAAAGTTGTCTGTCTTTTGTTTCACAACAACCCCAGAATAGAAACCACTTTCAAAGAACAAGAAAGCAAGGTGAAATACTGAAAATTGCCCAAGAGATAATGACTTATTTGATTAGATCCAAGGCTGCACTTACCTATAATTTTAAAGACGAATTTTTAAACTTGCAGTCAATCATCAGTATTGTAGAGATGGGAAAGTGATCCATTTAAATGTAGAGTCAAGTATCAGGAACATCACATATGCTGTTTTAAAGGTGAATATTGATTGCCATCTCACACCCACACAGTGTGCAGTATACTTAGAGTATTTAGCCATAGCCTGTAGGATTAGCCCTGTACAGTGTGCTTGCACAGTGTTATGTTAGCAGGCTCGCCGAGGGGCATGGTATGACTGTACTTTAATGCAAACAGAGAGGCAGCCTCTGGCCCTGTCTCTTGCTCTTTTCCTTTATTCATCCTCGTCAATCTGCTCAGTCATGCTTTCCATCATCTCTCATATCCTTTGACAGCAAATATTGACTTCTTTGTTCAGGAGCGTTTCAATCAATTAGACTCTATACGTGGACAAGATATGCATTTTACTAAGTATTGACTCAGAACAGGTTCATTGCTAGATAATAACACACGTGTCAGTATTCAATAACACAGCAGAGCCCCCAGTGTAGCATGTTTGTGGACTAAACTACAGTTTCTATATGTCTGCTTTGTTTCCTGTATGAAATATTCCTTGAATAATTCATCACGTATTCTGTAGACCTGTAAGTGGATGCTCGAGTAAACTCCATCCATTATGGATCCATGTGACCTATTTGTTTTAGTGATTACCAGAAAGTATGTTGTTGCTGTGAGGTAAAAGTGCAAACTACTTGGCCTCCTGAAAAGTTGTGGCTGTTTTTATGTAATGTACAATATTGTTTCAAGGGTAGATCAGATGCAGAAAGCAAAGGCTGTTTTAGTGGTAGCTTAAAGATTTATCTTTGTAAACTTTCCTAAAGTTATGTTTTAATGTATTCTGTGAAGTATAGTGTAAGGAGCACTATATAGCTCAAGGAGGATTTCCGTTCAACCCCAATAAAATTTACGTTAAGTTAACTGGAGTGGATTCAGTTGCACTTCACAATCAGACTGTTTGTTACATATTTGCCAAACCTCTTGTTATGATCACTGTCACTGTGGAAATGTGCATTCAAACAACATTTGAATTTAGCTCATAACTACTGAAATGTATTACATATATATTTGTTTTGCTTATATTTTGTACCAATCTTGTTTCTGAGTTGTTGTAGTGGTTTAAATATTTTTCTTTTGTATATTCTTTCTTTACACATTGTACATATTCTTTGTAGAATTTTGACATCGTTGGCTATCCCCCGCTATATTACCTGCATATTTGATTTAAAAAAAAAAAAAAAAGTTGCTGCAGTGGTCTGTGCAGAGTAGCTTGGATGGTGAGTGGTATTATATTTGGAGCATTGACACCAGTGTGGTTTCCCATGGAGTGTGAGATCCAATATGTCAGAATGAAATGCATGGGATGAAATGGGCGCCTCTCCACGGCTCTCCATGTTTGGATTTATGTTTATCTATTCTGTGCCAGTGCCTGCAGATAAGATGAATGTAGAATGTAGGTGATATATTCGGTGTAATTGGACATGATGTGGTGTAAATGGAGATATTACTCATAGGCGTTTCTGTTTGTGTTCAGACTAATTTGTTTTTATATCAGGAGTAATTAAGGCCCAGGCTCCCGCTGTGGAGGCAGAAGGGGATGGATGTGGTCTGCTGGTCTCCTCTGCTCTCTGCTCCCGCTATAACACACAGAAACGCACATGGCATGATTAAAGGGCCCATATTATGCTATTTACTGATCTGTTATAATGTTGTTTCCTTAACAAAAACATACCTGGACTTTGTTTGAAAGTGTGTTGTGTAACTTTTCTGGTGGAGGGGCCGTCAAATGCTTTTTTACGTGAAGATGAAGAATCCATTTTGTGTAATATAGGACCTTTAAATACAACACAAAACAACCCCATCCTAATGAAACTACTCATTACAATAAAAGTTTGCAGTTTTATCTCATTTGTTTTGTAACCCTAATAACATGGATTGTAAAAGTCAACAGTTTTCCTCAGATAATGTGGCGGCTGCTCTTGTGTAGAATGTGTGAAATAGTGAAATTGGCCCAGGTGCACGGTGGCAATACAAAGTAACACACTTAAATGCAAATAGCTGTAAAAATGTTCCCATGCTGTTGTAATAGGCTCTCCCACTGTGCTACACCTTTTACCACTTCCCCAAAAGAGCACAGTTTTCTGAGATGCTCTAACACGACTGAGTACTTCAGAAAACTCATTCAAATAATGTTTTGAACCTAAAACTTCAACTGTAAAAACTAAATCTTTGTTGATACTTTTTACTATTGACAGTTTGATAGTGGCTGTTATTTAAAGCTGCATTGTGTAAATTTTCTGTTGAAGGAGCCGCCTCCTGTTTGTCTCCATGGCATTAAACGTATCCATCTTGTGTTTTCTCAATAATGTGGGTTTTTATTGATGTAAACGTTTGTATTCTTACTGTGAGTGGGCTCACCTCTCCACAGATCTGACATGTAATGTGGCCCTGGGGTATTACCTGCTTTCTCAGTAGAGAGATACGTGTGTAATGCCATACTGTGAAACATTCCAGGCAGCATCTCCATGGAGAGAAGCATGTGACGGACCCTCCACCTGAAAAGTTACACAGGGCACCTTTAAACATAACCAATTAATCACAAATCTGATGGAATTTTTTAAACAAATTAACTTCCTAACATTGTCTTTGGGCATTTTTTTGGAGAGGGTGGTTTGGTTTTAGAATGTTGTCATCTCCTCAGAAACATACAGGAGTTGTGTTTTGTTTCTTTCACACATTGTTTGAGTAACACTTAATATGGTCTGTCTACATCTTCAAAGCTCAAAATGCTCTTTTCCACCCTGTGATGTCATGAACTCATAGTTTTCAAGTTAACAGCTACCTTTTACCTTTTGTTCCTGTATTACTACATGACATCACAAGGTGGAACAGAGTGTTTTTCTATTTGAGAGAATTGAAAACTAAACATGCAGGGTTTGTGTAGCCTGATTCATCAGTCGGTTTCACTTTGTGTCCATCTGACCTTGCAGCATTAGGATTCATTCACTCAACGGGAGGAAGGAAATAATGTCTTTCCCCTTGATAAAATTCACCAAACATTCTCTATGTTCCGAATTTAAATCCTCGATCTTGGGAATCGTTGCCAACACAGGATGTATGGCTTCGTCTACATCCATCTCGACCATTTTGTTTACTGTTGTGCTGTACCACAAAAGGGACCCAGACAGATGCTTGAGTTTGACGTCATGGCTTCACAGCTCTTCGCTGATTCATCAGTCTAGAACTTCCGGGGTTCTTACAAACTGTCTAGTGTATTCCAATTCCTGACCTAGTTGCTGGAGAGAAATAAAATTGAGGGGAGGCACTAGGTGGCACCAGCCTGGCTAGGGTTTGTGTTTGAATGAAAGAAAACACAACTCCAGGTATGTTATAATGAGGAAAAAGCTTTATTGCATTAATCAAAAAACATTGTAATATAGACCCTTTAAATTTTTTGTTATGCTTCTCAGCTCCATCTGGATTTTCTTCATCACAAAGCCATGCTAATTTTGCATCTAACTGAATACAAACTCTATCTTTATGAGAGAATAGAAAAGGACAGGGAGAATCTATACCTAATTGCCCCAGCTACAATGATTATGAGGACTTGTGGACAAAGCAGAAGTGACAGACAGCTGTTTTAGTCCGACGGCGAAGAGAAACCACCAAAGAGCCTAATTCCCCAACAGTAATGATTCAAGTAAGAGATTACACAAAACTGGCAGGTAATTTGTAGCATGATGGTGGTTTTGTGTCTCAGTGTGTCTATACCAGTTTCTCCTACACTCGTCTTTGTTCCCCAGAGAACACTATGTCCAACAGCCCTCCAGGTGACCCTCCATCCCACAATGCCTCATTATCAGCTTGTCACACACAGAAAGCCCTGCAAATTAAAGTGCAAGGTATCTAGAGAGTACACCTCACAATTAACCGTAGGCCATTGTTGTGTTGGGGATAAATTAGATGCTTTATTTCTTCATTTCACCACCAGTGGCCATATGGGGCAGTAATGAGATCACCTGTTTACTTTGGATACATACGTATTTGCAATTTATCCTATACTTTTTTGCACAGACTTACTACTACTACTACTACTACTACTGCTACTATTACTACTACTACTACTACTACTACTACTTCATTTAGACTTGGACTGCAGTGGTGTATGTATTTGCAATTTATTATATACTTTTTTTGCATAGACTTAATACTACTACTACTACTACTACTACTACTTTCATTTAGACTTGGACTGCAGTGGTGTATGTATTTGCAATTTATCCTATACTTTTTTGCACAGACTTAATACTACTACTACTACTACTACTACTACTACTACTACTACTACTACTACTACTACTACTACTACTTCATTTAGACTTGGACTGCAGTGGTGTATGTATTTGCAATTATCCTATACATGTGGCTGTTACATTTAAGAATTAAACAACACTGATGAATGATCAGTGAAACCGGCTGGTTTAACAGTTGTGCTTGAGTATTCTGTACAAATAAAAAGTGAAGTCCTCGTGTGTAGTCTTTCAAGTTTAAAGGGCCCATGTTACACTATTTTCTGATCTATACTATAATGTTATTTCCTCATTCAAAACGTACCCGGAGTTGTGTTTTGTTCCATTCATATATGTATAATACACAAACCACTCTGTTCCACTTTGTGACATCATGTGATAATACAGGAAGTGCTCCACTGTGTTTGTAAATTCCATCAACCTTCACGAGAATGATTTGGATAATTTCAGCCCAGGAATGGCCAAACTCAACTGAATATGTGTGAATCAAACAAAATACAACTCCAGATATGTTTTTGAGGAGGTAATACCATTATAACATGGCTTAAAGTTCACTATAATCAAATTTGCATAATATAGGACTTTTAAAGAGATCAGTTCCTAAAAAGCAATATTAAGAAATTGCTATTACATAGATTTTGTATAGAATACTGTTTTCATTAGCATATTGTTGATACATACTTACATAAGTGTGACATTGACCAAGGGTAACATCGTAGATACCAAAACAACTATAAAGACTAGAAAGTGGAAAATCTAAAAAGTAGTTATTTTGTTTCTTTTATGCCTGCAAGACAAGGGCATTCATTCTCACAATGTCCAAATAGCTCACATTTTGACAGATAATGATAAAAACATGCAAACAAGAAAATATCTCAGTTAAACGTTAATACAAAGTTCCAAACATATTAAACCAATGGCTCTGTACTTATCTGCGCTTAATTTCTCTATCTCCTGCATATATAGGTTGCTGGTAAATATTGCATGGTCTCCGAAGCCAAAGTATCTCCCCTCCCACAGTGAGCCTCTCCACTCATTTATATGCATCTGCTCTTCTATCACCAGTAAGGGATCATTGATTTTCCTGAGCCTTCTTAACTGAGCTATCTTCTTCTGAATTACCATAGGGAGCGATATGCATTACACCACCGAGATCCAAAAAATAGCATTCTAAATGGGCTTTATTTTCAATAGTGATTTGATCTGAATATGTGTGAATGGGGCGTTATTTGAATACGTTTGGGGGGTAAATTATTTTGCTCCCTCGCGGGCTTCTGTGCTTCATTTCAGAGCTAAATGGCATCAACATCCATCTCGTTTTCTTGCAACTGCAGTCATTCTAGCTCACTCCTTGCATGAAATACTGCTGTGTAGATGAAAATGTATTCCTAATTTCTGAAAATGTTGTTAGAAAGTCTTGAATGTGCGTCTGTCTCGATGTGTGAGGAGTGCAGGGTTTCTGAGGTGACACAATGGTTCCCCTGGTGACTGCTACATGACTGGAGTGGTGCTTTTCTATTAAAGACTTTCTATTCTCCTCTGCTCTGATACCGAGTCCCAAATCAACTGGGGCTTGATTATCTGGCCCTCTCTTCGGCTGGCCTTGGACCCTTCCCTCCAATTCAGACACTATCAAAATCCTCAGAGTATGAACAGACAAGCCCATATGTCACCTTTACAATCCCAAATCTCCCAACCTGAAACCTGGGCGCTCGTCGTTATGCCTTCCAATTTACATGATTTATCTTTCTTAATAAAATGACATACATTAAACTATATAGGGCAGAATTTTCATTGACAGAAATCTATTTGAAACTCTTTTAATAACATGGGAAGTTAATCAGTCGTTTATCTAGGGCAAGGACATGGGGACAAGAGTGAAAGGACTGCACTGCGTAACATTTCTAGTGGAAGGTCCGTCACCTGCTTGTATCCATGGAAATATTATTCCTTTGTCTATGTTTCACAGTAGATTAAACCTATCTATCACGAGGGAGACAAGGAGGTTACACTACATTACATTTCAGATCTGTGGAGAGTCACTCCTATTCACTGAAGAAATTAATGTATTTTTGAACAAGGAATAAATACTAGATTAATATGTTTAATGTCATACCATGGAACATTCCAGGCAAAGCAATAACATCTTCATAGGGGACCCTCCACCAGAAAATTTGTGCAGTGCCCCTTTAAAGGGACAGTCCAGAATTTTGGACATAGGACCTCATTTCCTTGTTAGCCAGAGTGTTGGAGATGTGTGGAGACACTTTTTAAAAAAATATTCCATCCAGTTCTTGTATTTGCAGAAGTCACTGGTGCTAGGCTAGTGCATGTCAATGATCATAGTTATCCTGCCACTAAAAACAGTCTTACCCACTCCACAAAGCACCCGAAGCAAACCCATTATTACAGTAGATTGTCGATGTAAATGTCTGTGTTGTTAGAATAATGTTTGAAATAAAACTAACCTTGCATCGCATGAATCGTCGCATGTTGAGGGACTATTTTCTCAGCAGCAGCGGAATTTTACATTGCCGGTAAGAGAGGTGCTAGGTCAGGGGTGGGCAAACTTTTTGGCTCGCGGGCCACATAGGGTCCTAAAATTTGACTGAAGGGCCGGACTGAAGACATGACATAACGTGTTAAGAGCTTGGCTTCATTACATTTGTATTTACGCTTATGTAGGACACGCACTACACACTACAACGTTGCCGCGAAAGATTCAGAACACATAAAAGTGTATAGATCTGTTCCACTGCACACCACAGGCAAATGAATATCGTGAGCTAACCTTTCTCAAGTCTAACTGAGAAACAACTCAAAAATAGAGCTCACGCCACACAGTCACACACATACACACCTGCGCGTGCAGTTAAACCAAACTCTAAGACATTCCATGCATCAAGTATTATAACATAGAGTCTATAGGTCATGTTTGATTTTTACCAAATTAAGGTGGAAGCAGTGCAGCCTTATATCTTGAACACTTCTACTTCACTCTTGGTCCGAATAACTCCTGTAAGAACACTTTCCCATAAAGCATTGTGGCCAACATAATACTCCGCACCTCAATGTATATATAGTGCGCCATCTACTGGGAAACGCCGGAAATGCATGACAAATAAAACATCAACAAGGTTTATTATTGGCATTTATTCCAGTTCGGCGGGCCGGATTAAAAGGTTTAAAGGGCTGCATACAGCTCCCGGACCGTAGGTTGCCCACCCTTGTGCTAGGTGATATCAGTCCGCCGCTGCCAAGCTTTCTATCAGGAAGTAGAACTCACAGCTGCTGCTCAGACATAAATCCTTCAAATGCAAGGTTGGTTTTACTTCTAAAATGATTCTATTAACACAGACATTTACATTGATAGTCTGGTGCTTTGTGGATTGGGTAAGACTGTTTTTAGTGGCAGGCTAACTATGACACTGTGCACTAGCCTAGCACCACCAACCTCTGCAAATACAAGGACTGGATGAAATATTTTAAAAAGTGTCTCCACACATCTCCAACACTCTGGCTAACTAGGAAATGAGGCAATGTGTCCAAAATTCCAGACTGTCCCTTAATTTCCTACCATGGAACATTCCGGACAAAGCAATAACATCTCCATGCAGAAAAGCATCACCAGAAAAGTTGCGCAGTGTACCTTTAAATGCTCTGTACATGATGTCTTAAATATAATATAAATGAATATCAGAACCTGTTAATTTTTAAACAGATTGCAGTGGAGCAGGAGAAATTCAGTTTTGTCAAGTGGACACAGTTTTTTTTTTTAATTGCTAATTTGGTTTTCAAGTCTCCATAGAGATTCTTCAGTTTATAGCCATACTGTGGAACATTCTCGGCACATCGCCATGGTGACAAGCAGGTGATGGAGCCTCCAATGGACTAGTTACACAGTGCACCTTTAAGACCCAAAACGAGCTTGTATAAAACAGTTTTTTTTTCCACGCACTGTCCCTGAATAGAACCAACTAACAGCTGACCAGCTCTCAAACGCAAAAAACATGCACTTTCTCTTCTTTCATCAGAAGAAAATCCATTTAAAGTTTAAATATTAACCAACCAGAACCAGATGTGCAGATTTACACTTATTTACCCATAACTGTTTTGTGTTTTTCAAATATAACCTTCCTCTCGGTATTACACATAGCTTTTATTGTCATTAA
This sequence comes from Boleophthalmus pectinirostris, assembly GCF_026225935.1. NCBI lineage: Eukaryota > Metazoa > Chordata > Actinopteri > Gobiiformes > Gobiidae > Boleophthalmus > Boleophthalmus pectinirostris. The sequence continues at coordinate 28,249,393 of NW_026571152.1, forward strand.
ATCTCATCTATCAGAATAAAACAATGATTGAATTTACCGAAGCTAGAAAATAGGAAAATTATAGTGTTGAATTTCACTAACATTATAATTCTCACCAAGGTCAATCCAGTGAAGCCTTTCTTATTACATTAAATTCAATTTCATGCCGAAAGTATTAGCTGCATATTTTAGCTGCGTATTTTAACTGCACAATAGTGGGCTGTTTTACTTAAACCGGTCTCTTTTAAGGGCTTCTCCTGATGGATCATGACAATTAATACAGATAATCTTTACCATTTCACCTTGCATCTGTTATTTTTCTATTCCTTGGGAGATCGCTTTGATTGATTTCTCAGCAGTAACTCTAATAAAATTGAAGAAGACATTTATACTCCATTTACACACTCACTCCTATTTTACATTGACAGCTACTTATTTTAAATTACTGTCACTCCCTATTTAAAGGATCTCTGGCAATATTAAAACACTACAATCTTACATAAAATTAGAGGTTTTATTCAAAGGGGGGGAAAGTCTGCTCTGTTGTTTTGCTGAACATATAGAGACCATGCTACATTCTCACCACGATCATGGCCTCTCACAAACCTCTGCAGCTTGGTCTGTAGTGACATAAAATCCATATTGTTCCTGTTGTATTGTTATGTGATGCTTTAGTGGATTTCTTAGTATTTTTTAGTATTTAGTATTTTTCTCTCTTGACTTCACAAAGTCATCCAGTTCTGTCTGTTTCATTTTTAACACAGTCTCACATCCAAATCTATTTACTGTACCACATTATTGGCAATGAGTTCTAATTGGCATTGTAACTGTATTATTTTACAAAACTTTTTCACATACTTCCCTGCCAGTTGGAGGTCCACCCACGGTTTCTGGGCTCTGACTCTGAGGAGCAGCAGATTAGCTGAAGGCAACAAACTCTTTGATTGAGTATTGATCGGGGTTTGTCAGACAAGCGCAGATGACAAAGTTCACACATGAGAGCGGCGCTGGGGCCGCCTGTGCATTTGCTGCTCTAATCAAGTGTGTGGGCCGAAGAGAGAGCTGTCCGTCACTCTGCTGCACTGAGCTGTCATCTTTGTGGTCAGCTCGCCTCACCTCTCCTGTCCAAATACAGTCAACACCACTAATAGAATTGTCAAATCCCACATATCATAGCACAAGGTGTACATCATCTTAACGCAGAGAAATATGGGGCATGTGTCGAAATCAGCTGAGATACACAGCTAAAAAAAAAAAAAATCTTGCGTAGTGTATTTACTTCTTTTCTATTTCCGGATGTTGATAGTATTCCCTTTCCTGTTTAGTGCATTTTGAACAGGAGAGCTTAACCTGACTGGACACCAAGAGCATTATGTATCTGCATCTGAACATAGGCTGAGACAAGACTTCATTGGCAAAGAAGTTTTTTCTTGCTGTGATTATTTTCAGTCAATTGACAGCTAACTAACTCTGTCTTTTAGAATTTCTAATTAGGAAAGAGACCCTCACTGTTGCTGAGCCTGCTATAAACACTAATTACCTGCTTTTAGACAACCTCTCTGCAACTATTAAGATTTCGGACATCTCACTCCCCCGGCACCGTTCTATGCTGTTGCACATTTGAATGTGTGTGGGCTGAGGTGAGACTTCTCCATCAATCTGCATTAACACTGGCCTCTCATCTCTGTGGTCAGCTCGCCTCACCTCTCCTGTCCAAATACAGTCAACACCACTAATAGAATTGTCAAACTCTAACGTATCATAGCACAAGATGTATGTTATTGTAACACAGAGGAATATGGAGCAAGTGTTGAAAAAAAGATGAAAAAAACAACAACAACAGCAACAACAAAAACAAACAAAAACTGAGTGTGTAGTGTATTTATTGTGGGTGTTGGATCATATTCCCTTTCCTGTTTGGTTACTTAGCCAGCCAAAACCACACGCTTTGACAAAACTTTACAAAGACAAGTGGATCTGGAGCTGTATCATGTTTCATTAATTTGAGAGAGCATGCAGGCAGATTAACCAATCAGAGGGATGCATAGTCTGAATATCTACATAAAGGATTTTTACAGAATCAACAATCAAAGCACCAAACTATTACTTATTTTAGGTCAAAGAAGTTATCCACATTAGAGGGACATGCTTCAAATTAGCAGCTGTCGTTGGATCATCTAAAATTTGGACAGAGGATTTTCACCCCCTCTGGTCTGAATGTAGTCCCCTCTGGATTTTAACAGAATGTAAAAGGGACTGACTGGTCAAGCAAACTCTTTGGAGCTTGATTTGACCAGACGTAAAGGGCATTATGTCTCTGCACCTGCATTCTTACTGTGATTGTTTCGCTGTAGCTATAAACTCTAATTACCTACTTTTAGATAAACTCTAAACAACCATTCAGATTTCAGATGTCTCACTCCCCCAGCACCATTCTACGCTGCTGTACATTTGAGACATTTGTGTGGGTTGAGGTGAGACTTCTCCATCCGTCTGCATTAACACCGGCCTGTCATCTCTGTGGTCAGCTGCCCCGTCCACACTAAACCGCACTAATAGAATTGTCAAATCCTGCGGATCACACCATCCGCTGTGCATCACCTTAAAGCAAAGGAATCTGAGCTTATGTGTCATTTTAGCAGTGAGTAATGAAAGCATGGACATAGATCGATCCGACTGGCCCGATGATGGAGACAAGAGTGTGAGCCAGCGGGTGAGACTTGTTAGTGCCGTAACACTGTATTGATAAGTGACGCGTGGAGTGATGGCCAGACGGATTTGGGTGCATTTTGTTTTCTTCTCTTCATTTATTCCTATTTTCTTGTTGACAGGTTGAAAAATGGTTGGTCCTGACTGAAATAAAACATATAGGTTGATAAAAATAGAATGCTGTCAGGGCCATATTTCCCAGAAGCTTTATAAGAATTGCTTTTTTGTGCATTCATTTATCACAAAAAGCAGTGGTTTTGTTTAGGCCCTGAGAGGTAATGCTGGCGCTGTATTTATGTTGCAGACTCTCAACACAGGCCCTTCTAATTGCTTTCATGAATGCTGTCTTGGTGAAGAGCTGGCTGGGTAATTTTGGCATCAGAAGTGAATATCGGATGATTTAGCTCCTAATTGGTTGAAACAGCCTCTCTTCAGCACACAGCATTTTTTATTCGTAATTATTGACAGGTATGGATCACAGTCAAGCGAGCGTGTCTTGGAGAATGCATCAGCGAGGTGCAACACGTATTATTATAATGTGTAAAGAAAGGCCTCATATTTAATGGAACTTTTGACTATTGCTTTAGTGAAAATGTTTTTCTTTCTTCACTATCAAATTATGTTATTGTGGAGTGAATTGCAACAGCCTGAAGTGGCCCTATTTATTGAACTATTGACTTCTGGCATTGCCTAGGATACACTTCACTTTGCCAATCCAAAAAAATAAAGAAAAAGAATATCACAGGGGGTTTTCTGCAGAGTCAAAGCACTGAACTCATGCAGAGATGTCATGCTCAGACTATTAAGACAAAACAAGTACAGTTCATTATAAAGGTAGAAAATCAGACGTGATATCCACCCTCAATCCTAACAGATACAAAACAATCCCATTCTTCTGCTGTGTAGTGCTATGTAGTGAAATTATAAATTACCTTTGCCTCCCAGTGAAATTTCTGCTGTTTCCGTTTGTGCAAGTTCTGCTGAAATAAACTGTGAATAGATGTGTATAAAAAATATCAGCAACTTTACACTTGGCTGTTTAAGAGAATGTAAAATGCTGACACAGAATGACTTCAAGAGACCCACAACAATAACAGAGCTGGGGTGGGTGCTCAGGGTGGGTGCACTTGAAGAATGTATGATAACATATAGACTGTATCTTCTTTTTTTTTTGTATAATACAGATACACACAAGATACATAAGCCAGTATATACATTAGTTTTAATCATGTTATAATTGTTTTGTTTGTTTGTTTGTTCTTATTTTCTCAAAGTTGTATTTAGAGTGCATTTAGTGATATGTTGTAAAGGGGTAGGCAGAAATAAGCCCTGACACATTTATTTATTTATGTATTTTTTCCCATGGATGTCATTAGAACTATATAGCAGACAAAAGCACAATATTTAACCATTATTTAACCAGTGGGGCCGATCATGTTTTTGATGAGACAAGACAAGTTTATTTGTGTAGCACAATTCATACACAAAGTAATTCAAAGTGCTTTACAGAATAAAATCACAACCCAAACAAATCAAAATATAAATAATCATCATAAAATTAAAAAGAGAGAGAGATTAAATTAGAGAGAAGAAGAGTACAGAATGAAAAATGAAAACCTTTCAGTTGTATGCACAGCTAAACAGAACTGTTTTGAGCCTGGATTTAAACAGTGTCAAAGTAGAGGCCTGTCTCACATCTTCAGGAAGACTGTTCCAGGTTTTAGCTGCATGAATCTGAAACACTGACTCCCCTTGTTTAGTCCTGACTCTGGGCACCAGCAGGAGGCCGGTCCCTCAGAATGTGAGATGGTTCAAATGGCACTAACATCTCAGAGATGTACCTCAATGCTCGGCCATGAAGAGACTTGTACACAAGCAGAGCCGCTTTAAAGTCTCTTCTCTGAGCCACAGGAGCCAGTGCAGAGACCTGAGCACAGGACTTATGTGCTCATATTTCCTGGTATGAGTCAGGACCCAAGCTGCAGCGTTGTGGATGTACTGCAGCATCTCACAGCTTGTTTGGAGAGGACAGTGAGCAGACCATTAGAGTAGTCTAACCTACTGGACGCATGGATAAGTGTCTCCAAGTCTGCTTTAGACAGTACACGTTTGATTTTTGCTATGTTTTTGAGATGGTAAAAGGCTGCAGATGTTATTGATTTGATGTGGCTGTTAAAATTCCATTATTACCCCTAGATTTCCTTGAGAGAGAAAGGAAACATTATAACATAGAATAGCTCAGTATATATATATATATATATATATATATATATATATATATATATATATATATATATAAGTCTTTGCATTACTAAATGTTGTTTGGCATTTTCGTCACGCTCCACTTGACTCCGCCCCCACCCCAGCCTCTGGCTCTAGATTGCAGCGTGTGGCTCATTTACTTTCATCTGCACCCACAGGAACAATGACCTCAAACCTGCAATGAAATTACCCTAATGACAACACTTTAGATTAGGTCATTGGCACTAATGTTACACTGTTTCCCGTGTAATGAATAACCTACAGCCCCCACTCCACACACTTTTACACTGTTCATTTAAAGGTGCACTATGTAACTTTTTGGTTGAGGGTCCGTCACCTGCTTGTTTCTATGAATATGTCATTGCTCTGCCTGGAATATTCCACTGTAAACAAATCTAAATTACAAGTGGTTTTATAGTACCTTAAAAAACAGGCATTCTGACTATGAGCACGGTTGTCTCTCCACAGATCAGAACTGTAACTTGGTCCGGTTTGGTCTCCATGAAGATCTATATTTGACGGACCCTCCACCAGCAAAGTTACACACTGCACCTTTAATAATTTTATTGCATTGACAGCATGTGAAGTGTGACGGCTCTTGGCAGGAAAGGTTGGGCTGTTTTTTGATAGAGACAGAGATGTACGCAGCTCTGGTTAATATATTTCTGAGTGACATTTTATCTTGGGAATCAGGTTGATCTTAATGAGATTTCTGTCCTCCGCTCAGTCCGTGTGAGTGCATCAGCGTATGTGCATGCCTTTGGTAGCTGCTGCTAAGTAGAAAAAGAGCTCCTATCAGATCATTTGTTTCTGACAGTGACGGCTGACGGCACAGAGGAGCCAGACCCCACTGACCTTGTACTACCGACTGGACTAAAGAGGCTTATGACACTTGCAAGACTGCGTGCTTCTCATTATGTTATTTCAACGCACTTTCAAGTTGACCTGGGAGTCTTGGGCGAGCAGCCATTATGAAGGATGTCTCAATTGCCTTATTACCTAGAGGAGGGGTGGTTGGGTTTCAAGGGTGTAGCTGTGGGGATCAGGATCAGTGGACAGTGGCATCACAAGATTTTGATATTTGAAAATGTGATCCAGGGCTGAAGCGACAATTGGGAAATCTGACCACCTATTAAGAGGTAAGAGTTGAGATGATTTCGAGATTACAGAGCTGGTCAGACACCATTTGCTGCATAATAAATTGCTGAAACAAATGTTCTATCTTCAGTTCAAATAATGAAAAAGTAAGCTGCATTTGTAAGGGCTCTGGAGCAGGAATCCTTTGTCTGACCAGTATGATGGGGAATATAAGAGACTGGTTTGTTCCTGTGAAAAAGTGCTTAAATATTTGCCCAGAATCTGTTGTACAGCTCATATCTACACATATATGTAATATTTCTGCTGGAAGGTCCACCACTTATGTGTCTCCAATGTACTACATTTTTCACAGTATGGCATTAAATGTGTGTTCCTCCATGCAGAAGGAGCCCAAATTACAGTTATTCTACATCCACACGACAACGCTCGTGGATTTTTTTCTTTTGCGGGTTGAAAAAAATTTGCGTCCACACCATAGACCATATATATGAATGGACATAGCGCTAGCCGCCACATGCCAAATAGGAAGTTTGCCAGGAAGCTCTTCCAGCTCCTTCCGACCCTGGCTCGAAATGACTTACATTAGGATCCTGTCTCCCCTCTCCCTGTAACTTCTGCAGTGAGCCTCATCATTTTGGTCTTAAAATATTCGTATAAACCCACGACTCATGATCCAGATTTTTTAATTAATTTATTTTTTTTGCTATTTTGTCCATCAAAAAAAAATCCTATTCATAACATAGAGCCTGGCTCCAGATTCGCTCCTGAACGGTGAGCATCACAAGCCTCATTTGAGCGGTGCTGAACACTATGGGTAACGTCACTTTCACTTAGTCTACTTCTTTTATACAGTCTATGGTAACACGTGTTGGCTCAATAAATATTCACGTTCAGATGACAATGGAGCACTGAGAGAAAATGATCTAATACATATGGCACACCTGTATGTGGTGCTGTAAACTAGCCAGAGCCATTGGACACACAAAGACAAAGAGCGCATGCGCATAAAGTTCTTCCTATGTGGGGTTCTCTTGTGGTCACGTGGCGATGACGGGGTCGCCATGTCATTGTTTTCCTAAAGTTGCGGTTTGCTTGCCCACACGACAACTGAATGATGGCATTCTCAGATTTCTGCACTCTGGAAACTGTTTTTAAAAAAACTGTGTTTTCGCCCACACAAACGCCAACTCTGTGTAGACGAAAGGCCTAAATGAATAAAAACTTCACAGTTTCTACCAAAAAACAAATGACACCACCTTAGATTGCATGTTACCATCAACATCACTATTATAGAGATGAAGCAGATGTCAGACTTCCCACCAGAGAAGTTACATAGTGCTATAGCTGAGTATACTTTATATTATACTTTCATAGGGCACATTTCATTATGGTTAATTTGCACGGTATTAAGCTGGCATACAATTTTAACTCAAGTCTTTATTCCTTTCTTTTTACTATCTTTTTGTGTAAGTCTTAGATTAGCTGGTCTTTTTTAGCCCTTTTCACACTCACACTCTTCTTCAACATACATTAATGCCCATTTTATGTTCAGGGCACAGCCGGAGACCAAATTAATGGAAAAGTGTGTGGCTTACTGTATTAATCATGCACTTTGCTCTTGCCTTTGGTTGCATCAAGTACAAGAGAGACAGAGAGGACCTGCAGTGTCTCCATTACACAGCTCGCTCTCGCTGCTCTGTCTTTGATAGAACATTAGCTCTTATACAGCAGGTGTTCTCATATCATCTTTGGGATAGAGATGTGAATTCTTATCAGTGACAGAGATCTCAGGGCCTGCTCTGAGTCTGAAAGGGGGAGGCTGTGCTGCTTAGGCAAAAAAAATAAATAAATAAATAAAAAAAGAAAAGGGAAAGGGATGGTGTATAGCAAGTACTGATAAAATATTAATAATAAAAGGTAAGCATGAATATTCGCTTATACAATTTAATTTTTTTACCACAATAATTCCATTTAAGTTCCATTTGGTCTCATTTGACCAGACTGTATGCTATCCTGGTATTTCCCAGTTTTTAACATGATTTTGCATAGAGAAAGCAGTGGTTTGTGGGGATGTGCATAAAGGCTATGGTGGTTGGATGCATTATTCATTGCAATTCATATCTCTTCTTGGTTGGAAATCTTGCTGGGAGCACCTGCAGGGTCATTTCCATCATTAGCCTTGACAGTGCTCACTGGAACATCCTGAAGTTTAGAAATCTTTCTGTACTTATGAGAGATTATTTCAGAGTGCCTTTTCTTGCCTTTTTGTTTCATCCTTTCTTTATTAGTTCATTGCTAACTTACAGGAATTACCCTGGGTTGAGTTCTTTGCATGTGCATTATTTATTTATTTATTTTATTTGACTGATTTTCTTGATTACATCGATATCTGCCAAAAATCTTATGACAATAGCAACTTTCAAAAAAATAATTTGTTGAAAAGATACTTGTCAAAATGGCTGCCAAAAACATATTTTGATCCAAAACGTGGATAAAGAGAAGAGAGTTGGGTCTGGAATACCATTAGACCGAGAGACAGACATTTCATACATCTTGCACAGTTAATCCAGTGCTGTGGTTTGATCTGTCCATTGTTGTGTGTATGATGACTCTCCCCCCTCACTGTCCATGTCCACTCTGTCCCTCAGTAACTGCGGTCACCTTGGATGCAGCAGTGGATTACAGGAGTGAATGTGTGCAATCCCATTTGTTGTAACACACCCCCTGGATCTGTGTGCGCTCATGGCTGTGCACAATCCATCAGCTGTCAGTGTCATGGTGTCACTTGGAGCTTCCCTGAGTGCCTGTCCATTCTGTCCATTCTGTCCATCCACTGACTATCCCCCTTTAACTACATCCTGCTCTTCACTCACATCCACCCGCCAACTCTCCACACTGTATTGTACTTTACTATGGGGATTTCAGATGTTTAAAATAGATGGATGCTGTTTAAGCTCATGATAATTTTTCCTTTTTTAAAATTTATTTTAATATTTAATGAAACAAAACCAAAAAATATACAGCAAATTAACATTTTAGACTTAGACTTATATGAACTTTATTGGTCCACAAGGGAAATTACTTGGACAAAAAAAAAAAAGCAGAAGAAAATGGATGGATGGCAATAATTAGTGCTGTCATGCGATTAAAAAAATTGAGAGATTAATTAATTATGATCTGTAATTAATTAATCTAATTAATCTCATTTTAATCTCACCTAAAAATTGCTGAGAAAAGCCTTCAATTTGAGGTATTTTCATTTAAATTAATTATTATATAATAATAATAATAATACATTTTATTTATATTGCACTTTACATAAAATAATCTCAAAGTGCTACAGGTAAAAACAATGAGTAAAAAGGTGCATCGGAAAAACAGTGGATCAAGCTAAAACCAGTGCAGGAATTTATAAGATAAAACCAGAATAAAATACAATTAACAAAAGGCTTTAGTAAAAAGGTGTGTTTTAAGATTTTGTTTAAAAACAGAACTAGATTGTGGGGCTCTCAGGTGGTCGGGGAGAGCATTCCAAAGCCTTGGAGCAGCAGAGGAGAAGGCCCGATCTCCCATGGTGCAAAGTTTGGTTCTGGGGGTTTGGAGAGTGTTGGTGGCTGCAGAGCGGAGGGTGCGTGAAGGGGTCTGGGGAGTGAGGAGTTCCTTAAGGTACTGGGGGGAGTGACCGTGGATGCATTGGTGAGTGAGGAGGGAGACCTTGTACTCAATCCTGAGTGTGATCGGGAGCCAGTGAAGGGATTTCAGGATGGGGGTGATGTGGTCAAATTTTCGCACCCTCATCAGGATCCTGGCAGCGCAGTTCTGGATGTATTGCAGTCTCTGGATGCTCCTGCCAGGTATCCCGATGAGGAGTGCGTTACAGTAGTCCAGCCTGGAGGAGATAAAGGCGTGGACGAGCTTCTCTGCATCTGCTAAGGAGAGAGTTGGACGGAGTTTTGCAATGTTTCTGAGGTGGTAGAATGACGTCCTACAGAGGTGTTTTGATGTGGGTGTCAAAGGTAACAGGTATTACATTATTGTGGCAGATCAAAAGACAAATCTCTCCAATTTGGCTGTTGAGCCCAAGTCTCCATGAATAAGAAACTGTTTGCTGTAAAGTAGCAAAGACGAGGAAATCTGAACATAATAACTTTTGTCTACTTAAAGACAATAAAAAGTCCAGTCTTTCCTTAACCATATTAAAAATATTATTGATAGAAAAATGCTTTATATATGAGATCACTGGTTTTAGTCCTTGTTTTAGTCCTGGTTTAGACCTGCTTTAGTCCTACTTTAGTCCTAGTTTAGTCCTGGAATAGATTAATCCTGGTTTTAGTCCTGGTGTTAGTTCTGGTTTGGTCCTGGTTTAGTCCTGGTTTAGACCTGGTTTTAGTTCTGGTTTTAGTTCTGGTTTAGTTCTGGTTTAGTCCTGGTTTAGACCTGGTTTAGTCCTGGACTGGATAAGTCCCTGGTTTTAGTCTTGGTGTTAGTTCTGGTTTAGAGGCGCACAGGAGGAAGTGCGGTTTACGCCGCGTACGCGAGAAAACACGATCCACACGCGGCTCACGGGAGCACGTCGGTGTCCGCGCAGTGTCTACGGAAGGAAACGTGGTCCGCGCGTTCTCAGGTTAATGACGATGATGAAGGTGTGTGTTTGTGTTTGTGTTTGTGTTGTGTTTGTGTGTGTTTGTGTGCGTGTCCCCTCATGTGGCAGGTCACTATAGGACAGTAGTGCAGACATCATGAGTCTATGCAGGTTGTTTTCACCAGTGACATTTGAAGTTGTTGGCGATATTATATTAGTTATTTTCTTTTATATTTCACGTCGGGAGAATAATTTCCAAGACACGAATGCGTTTTTACCTGTGCACTGCTGACTCTGTTCTACTGGCTCTACGACCTCGTCCATTGTGCCTGACGCCGCCAACGTTAACATGACGTTTACATCGCTCTTACTGCGCGCGTTTTGTGTGGGTTTCCGGCAATGAGTGGAATTACCGAAATAAAAAAATGTATAAATGTGTTTTTTTGTGTGTGTGTGTGTTGTTGTCCCAACAACACGTAAAAACAGGTTTTATAATAAAGCAACTCGCATACAGAAACACTTAAAAAACATAACGTGCTAAATATGACTGTAATTAATTAATCGCAATTAACGCGATAATTTGACACCCCTAGTAATAATACATTCTTATTAAGTTGCAAAAATAGCAAGAGACTGGTGTCAAATAAGGCATAATTATATAAATGTATATGTATAAGTAAAAATATAGTAAAATTGAAAAAAAATATTAAAATCTTAAATAATATGTTTAAAACAGATGGATGTTGCCAGAGTTTGAGTTTCTCCACACACCACACTTCTTCCTGTCTTTGATTGCTCAACAAATTAAAAGTTTATTTGCAAAAACATATGAGTAACATTTTAAAAAGTCATGGCAGGCTTGTAGTTTACTCTTGGAATTGTAATATTTCCAAAGCCAAATCAGTTTTATTGCTATCAAAATGTAATTCCAACTCTTCTTGATAAAATCCACTATACATTGTTGTCATTGGTAACATCTAGAAGACGGTAACAAGAAGAAAAAACACTTTTTGGCAATTTTTCAAAACTGAGATCTGTTTTGCTTTTGAGCTTTTCAGATAGACATGACTGAACTAGACAAGTCAAAGCAAGTTTATTTCAGGCCAGTTGATACAGAACATATTGCAAAGATGCATTACAAAGAAATTCTCCTTTTTGTTATTAATTTTTGTACTTAACAAAACTAAATCAAATTAAATTAACATAAAACATAAGCTCTTATATGAACTTGGATTAAAAGCTGCCAAACACTACAGGATTTTTCGGTCTTAGACAATTTTTACACATGTGACAAAAAGCTCACACCACAGACATGAAGAGAATCTTATGAGATTTTAAATATCCGATCACAAAGACGGCAACGGGATATGGCTACGTATCATAGGCTAAGGTTTTGATCTAGTCAGTTGTTTCCTGTCTACAGCAAAACGACTCGCTTTGAGACTCTCAAGTGTTCAAAAGATCAGAGCAATGCACTTCTAGTTTAGATACAAGTCAAAACTATGCTGTTATTATGTGATGTAGTACTTCATGTTTATAATATTTAATGCACAGAAGGCTGGTGAAAGTACACACGAAGTAGAGTCACTATTGCAAATCTGCAGCTTCACCTCAATCCGCACTCAGCGTGGATGCAAGCAGACACAAAAGAGGAACTACACTCTCCTTTTTACTTATAAAATAAGCTTCAAACTGGATTAATAGCGCTGTTTTGTGAACTGGATGTCATTATTTGCGTAGGACAAATTGTGTGGATAAGGTGGATGAGATGTTGCAGTTTAAATTTACAATTTTACAAGAGGTGAGGCAAGTTTGTATCTTGCGCCTCTGTGTCCATCACTCCAGACACAGAGGCGCATGCCCCTGACGCTCTGTTTTATTGGCTGTTACCGTAGCATTGCTGATGTTTGGTGGCTACAATATAACAGAGCAGCTCAGAGACACAAACACGAGGAGTGCAGCTGCTTCAAAATAGCACACAAAGACACAAAGTCGGGTCACGCCTCCCCAAACTCAGTAAAAAGCAAATCGCAGCCAAAATCAGGTAATTTCTCCTGTAGTATGAGACGGCCATTAGACAAACTTTGTTGATGCACGAGGGAAACTATTTGGACACAGTAGCTCACACATCACAATATATTATAATAAGAAAGAGCAGAAATATAAATTCAAAATAGGTAGCAAAAATAGCAAGAAACTGGTGTCAAATAAAGCATAAAGTCCCTATATTATGCAAAATAGACTCTACTTTAGCCATGTTATAATGTTACCTACTCAAAAACATACATGTCGTTGTGTTTTATTTCATTCATGCAGGTTTGAGTAATCCTTTATTAGTCTGTCTACTCTACAAAGCTCAAAATACTTGACCATGTGATGTCATGAAGCAGTAATTTTCAAGTTAACACCTACCTGTTACCTTTTGTTCAGTAGAGATTGGCAATATCTACTGAACAAAATTATCCAAATGGTTTTAGTGAAGGTGTATTCCGTTTGAGAGAAAAGCTCAACCTAAACACAACTCCAGGTATGCTTTTCATGAAGAAACATCATTATAACATAGATTAGACAATAGCGTAAGCCCCTTTAAAATTACATCGATTGCATTCATTATACTTTTCTGGTTGAGCCATGCAAATGAATTTCCTCTTTGAAATATTTTGATCTCCATTACCTGCAGTTATAAGGAGTCAGGGCTAAAAGAATACTGTACATGTTCAGGCGTAATATTATCCTAGAATTAACATAATGATATTTCACCGCCTCACTGTCTGCATTATCCAGGTCAGTGTGAACCCATATGAGTCAAATTGATAATAGGGAGCACTTAACACTCAGCGCCTTTTTATAGCAAGTTCCAAACATACTCAAGTTCTATTGATCTGAACAGTGTATGTACTCTCCAAGCACTTCTCACAAAAGTGTCAAGAGCTGTTATTATAATAGCATGCTCCATATTACTGTAGTCTATGTCAGGCCAGTGTGAACAATGAAGCCATGATCATAGCGTTCACATCCAAGGATAAACGAATGAATATAGAACACAATGCGGAGGCTGCAATAACTGACACACTACTTGAGAAATAGATTGTGGAGTATCTATACAAGGTAATGAACAATATAACTCAGTATTATAGAGCTTAGAAATATATGCTATATTCAACAAACCCCACACATAAATATTAAAGGGGAACTGGAGCATTTAAAGGGCCTATTTTACTGTATTTTTCAGACTATAAGGTGCACTTAAAATTATTAAATTTTCTCCACAATCGACAATGTGCCTTATAATCCGGTGCACTTTATGTATTAATTCTGGTTGTGCTTACTGTCCTCGAACCAATTTTATGTGGTACACAGTGCTCAAAAATCTGTCAAAATGTTTTAGTATGACTTCGGTAAGCAAAGCCGCACCACTATATGGTCTATACGTATGACCTGCAGATTTATAATCCCTGAAAAGGTTCACATGAACCATCTCCAATGCGATAGAAGAACAGATTCACCATCAACAGCACAGCCTCTGTCACAGAAAAAACACCTATATTCCACTGAGTTGTGTCCTTTACTCTGACAGAAGCTGACCGCATCAGCACACAAGGAGCACATTTATAGTTTATGCAAATTAGCCATGTGGTTTTAAGTTTTATTTCTGTAAAACATAAACAAATGTGTGAAAATCTGCATTAAACACATTATTGCTCACTGTATATTTGAGTCCTCCTCGGAGGAAAACAAAAAAACTAAGAAAAAAAAAATTGAATGATCCACACACTTTTCACAGTCATAATACACATTCACCAAAACAGGAAGGCAACACCGGAGGCAACACACTATCTGCCAATGGATCATGGAAACCTGAGCTGAGGGATCAGTCTCAAGTGTCATCCGTTTGGTTCTCTTAATGCACCTTATAATCCAGTGTGCCTTATGTATGAAAATAGATGAGAGAATTCAACATTATTGACATTGCGCTTTATAATTGGGTGCGCCTTATAGTAAAAAAAATACTGTATGGTGTTTTTTCTCTATGTTTAATGTTGTTTCCTCATCACAAACAGACGTGGAGTTGTGTTTTGTTTCATTCAGACGTTTATCACACAAACCCTGCATATTTAAGCTGAGGTCTTGTCTCAAAATACTCTGTTCCACCTTCTGATACCATGTGGTCATACAGATGCTCCACTGCGTTTTTAAACTCCATACACCTTCACTAGAATGAATTGGATCATTTTTGTCCTGTAATTGCCAATCACTACTAAACAAAAGGTAAAATGTAGCTGTTAATGTGAAATGTAAAATGACCTCTTCTTGAAATCAAAAGATGGAAAAGAGCATTTTAAGATTTGGAAATGTAGGCAAGGGTTAGTCAACATATGTAAATGAAACAAAAGACAACACCAGGTATGTTTGAGCATTATAACATGGGTTAAAGCTTACAAGAGTCAATTTTGCATACTATAGGATATATAAAAGAAATAAATGTATGTTTGAGAAATCTGTATACACTATATTCTACAGTATATTCAAGGTGGCCTTGCTCTGATGTAACCCTGCATCCACTGCAACCCACTGCCTTGTACTTACTTCTTCAGCCAATTTTATTTTCTTGATCCGAACATGGTCCAGTAGAGTGACTTTTTGTTGTGAAGATTTTTACGGTGATGTCAGCTCCCGTTGGGCTTTGCAATTTTCCAACCCAGAAGTCAGCGAGCTTGTTGCTTTTATTATGTTTTTAGATCAATATTGCGATTTAAAATGACCAACATGCTCCACAGATGTCACAGATTATAACTATACACAGACAAAAGCACGATATGTCTTTTTTAAATCGAAAAGGGATTCTGTTGAGATAATGTTTTGATAAGCACAGCCCACCCAACATACTTTTATGAGGCCACACTATTACAAAAGTGATGATGAACAAGAATAAGCTAAAGTTTTGTCTCTATCCCTTATCCTTGCTCATAACTTCTTCTCTCGCAGTACTTTGGTTCATGGTTCCTTATCGCCCACAGTTAAGCCATAACCCTCTTACAAGATACTATATACTATGCTAAGTCTGACAGCTGCACTGAAGGCTTCATTCCCTCCATGTATAATCCCCTTTCTCTCAAACATTTCTCTCTTTTTTAGCTAAGTTTTACAGTATTCGACAATTTCAAACACACACACACAAAAAAAGCAACACAAGAGCCAGAATATACAGTATTTTGCACACGTTTTATGTCTTGATGTAATATGTAGAGTGAAATTAAAGGCATTATCACTGTTTCATTTTTTGTTAAAATTTTTGTTCTAAAGGTATACTGCTTAACTTTTCAGGTTGGGGGTCTGCTGCCATCGCCAATATGGTTTTAAATTTGTATAAGGTATATTTATTCAGTTATACCTTAAAATACCTGTGAAAGCCTGCGTTCTTACTGTGAGTGGGGTCGCCTCTTCACAAATCTCACCTGTACATTGGCCTAAAGGTGAAAGCCATCTCTGTTTGTGGATATCCGAAATGGGCTGAGCTAAAAAAACAGGACAACAGAGAATCAGAACCCAGGTGAAAGAGTGTAACTAATCCTTACATGGCTGGTGTTTCTGAAAAAATACAGAGGGTTTTCAGACAACATGAGATCTCAGTCTATTTCAAAACTACAAACACTTTAAGACAGAAACTGGTCCACCCAAAGGACAAAACACCGAGCCACAAACAAAGCAATGTGGTCTACTCCATTTAACGTAGTGAAGACTGCCGTGAGCGCTACGTTGGAGCCACTTCACAAGAGGATGTACCAACACAGATGAGAGAGCAGCAGTGGACCTCAGTCTGCTGTACATCTCCACCTAAAAACCTCAGGCCACTCACTTGAGGGTAGTGAGGTTAAGATCTTAGCCAGAGAATTGGTTTGAGAGGAGAGTTAAAGAAGGTATAGGAAAGACAATCCATCTTTGAACAGAAATGGAGGACTCAGACATCATCTGTTCACTATTTATAACTCCATCCTCAAACCTAAATCAAAACAAGCAAAGAAAACAGTAGGACAGGCCCAAAGGTGTGAAAGCACCCATTATGGCCCTGAATGATTATGCTAATGTGAGCCCACACTCAGTGAAAGTTCAACAGGCCTAGCTACTTAATAGAAACTGTTAACAAGTACGTGTGTTAGTTTCAGAGTATTTTCATTGTAATTAGCTCTTCCCTTCAGCATTTTGACCAGAACTGAAGAAGCAGCTAGGGTGAGCTGTGAAACGTATTCGACCAAATGAACTTGTGTCTAGTTGACAGCTGACAAAAGACAAAAGCTGAATTTCTCCTTTTGTCATGTTTGTATGAGGACTGAAAAGTGTATTGCCATGCTTTGGAATACTGGAGGTAAAGCAATAACTGGTGGGCTCTTTACAAGAAAAATTACACAATGCACCTTTAACAGAATCGTTCTTTTTAAGCAGTTTGCAGTGGTCCAACATTATTCCTCACTTTTCTCACGCAGTCAGAGCATCCTAATTATTCACCGCAAAGAGTTTAATCGCTTTTCACAACTCCCAGAGACCAGTGCAGACTTTTGCAGTAACAGTAAATCAATCATAAGTATCACTTTATTTGTCCCCGAGGTGCAATTTGAGCACACTGAGCAGTAAAATACAATGGCAGTAGAAAGCTAGTATAATACATAATATAATAATACAATTCAAGCAGAAAGGTAACTACAACTAATGTGCACTTAACGATTATGGGGCATTAAAATGTGTGCAGACTTCAGACTTATTTTGACCTTAAAAGCTTCTTATACAAAGTGTCTGTACTGGAGCAAGCACATTTTGCTCAGATACATGAGGAAATCAGTACAGGGCCTTCAAGGTACAGAATGAAGAGGAAGGCCCAAAATGTATGTTTGAACATCCGCAGGTCCCCGTTCATCCCATAGTGCTGCTCTAATCCAATGCTGTAGACTGATTGCTTGCTCTTCCTTGCTCACATCAGATGAATGCTCGCTAATAGCTTTCCAGTTTTATTCACTGAGGCACTAGGACAGAATTACAGGGATTTTTCTGGGGTAATTAATTGAAGTGTCCTTTTAACGGGGAAATATCTTTTGTCTTGATTTAGTCGGCGGAGTCATTAGCCCTGAGCTCCACTGTGGACAGAGCACACGGATCAGCTGTATATCCCCATATGAGTTACAGGAACTACTGAAGGTTATTCAAGTAGGAGGTGATCGTGCCTGCAGTTATCATGGCTTAAAAGAAAGTACTTTGTGTAGTTTTTTGATACTAATATAGATTCTTAGAAAAGATTTAGACCCAATAAAGAGAGAGAACCTTCTATAAAATAATTAATACTATCTACTACTATAGCCTTTCATCAGAAATTATTGCTACAACCAACCCAGTGCTCGTGAGCCTATTTAGGCAGGACAGTAAGCATAGGTGAGATAAGAGCTATAAACACACTGGACTGTAACTATAGGCTAAAGTCTGTTAAACATTTGTAGACACTTTTCTTCAGTTGTTTGGGATTTATAGTGATCAATTGTGCATTTTGTTTCCCTGGTATTATTTAGGTCAGCATATATGGAGATGTTGTTACATTATGTAAAACAATGCCATTTCATGTTGTTTGTTTGTTACGCTGAAAAATTCCAAATGATTTTGAAGCATTTGTTTGATTTTCACTTCAAAAGAACCAGCCCTGTTGGGGTCTCATCAGGTGCCTCCAAGCAAGAGCCTTTCATGTGGACCACCTCTCCACTCCACTGTTTTTTAACCAGATGTTTACGTATAATTTAAATAAGTGCCTTTAATGTGTGCATATCTCTACAATATAGGCACATATTTCTAATCCCCATGGACAGCTGCGGTGCTAAATGAGAAGCTAGCTCACAAACAATCTCTGAGCGATGCACCAAATTAATTGGAAAATTGACCTTTTGAAAAACATCCTCTATAATTATCAGATGACAAAATCATTTGTTTCCACTCTGCAAACATGAGCTGATGCACCTCTCTTTATATCCATAGTATTTAGTAATGACAGAATGATACACACCTTTTAGCCTGTGCACACATACCGATAGGACTGCAGCCATTATAATCATGGGTGTTGTCGACTATAGAACATAGTGTAGTTGTATTTTGTGGTCATACCAGTTTGTCAAAGCCTCATCAGATCTCAGAAGCTAAGCGACGCTGGACCTGGTTAGTGTCCTTAGGCGAGACACTTCACCCACATTGCCTTGTATAAAAGTGGTGTGTGAGTGAGTGATGGTGATGGTCAGAGGGACCGATGGCGCAGATTGGTGGCCACACTTCTGTCAGTCTGTCCTAGGGCAGCTGTGGTTATAACAGTAGCTTCACCTTCACCGATTAGGAAGAGAATGAATAATGTTCTGTAAAGTGTCTTTGTGACATATGTCTGTGAAAAGCCCTATATAAGTAAAATAAAAACTTACTTAATTACTTTGATAATCCTAATTGTTAGTCAGTCAATAGTTAGAGTATTTCAGATTTAGTTTGCTGCTGATTTTACAGTACAATATACTATGAGGGTAAATTGTGCAAGAAAAAAAAAGTTGGGTAAGATATGAATGAAGTTGCATGGGCTGTCAAAAACACAGGGGCTCTTCTGAACTGCTTATGCAAAGAGGTGAAATGAGGGTTTTGTTTGTTCAGATGTGAGAAAGAATGATTCCACACAGCACATTTGTTGCCTTGCATTGGGCATCTCACCTTGTCTGACCTACAGCATTGATTTTACTGGCTGAAATTGCCCAAATAATCAATAATCAAGTTAACATTCAGTGTCAACATCCCATTTATCCTGATTGCAGATCCTCATGTAGCCAACCACCTTCATAAAGTTACCTCACATAAGGTCAACCTGAGATTCAGCTGTCAGCCTGAGGCCCTATTTTAGTTCAGTTTCTACCTCATTTAAAATATATCTATCTATCTATAACATATTGATATAACCACAAATTGATATGGAACAAGTGGAAAAAGCTAATTCTTCTCAAACACATCGCCTCGATTGAAGTTTTTAGAGTTGATTTATTATTTAAATAGTTTCACTGCCCAAGGGTAATTTTTTCCTTTCCTTTATGCTAATCCATCTTTTTCTGCTTCTCCGCTTGGTGAAAGTTTATGGAAGTACAAACAAATGCAAAGACTTCTGGACGGGGGATAGTTAATAATTCATAAAATGTCTGGGCATATGGTATGAAGAACGACTGAAAGAGTTCTCAGTAAGTTTTGTTAAGATGAACAGATTTTCCTTTTCTACGACTGTGCTGATTGTAAAGCTCTTTTGGGTAATCTAGCTCGTAATGGTTAGTGCTGAATAAATGCAGAGTGAGAGGCTGTGATCTTTTATTTAAATCACTCTCTGGGGTCTGGCATTTTAATGAGCAGCCGTGAGCCTTTAGTCCATAGTGAGAGTGGAAGTTCAGATCAAGTCTCACCTTTAAGATCTAACCTTGGCTCAGTTCAGCTTCCCTTTAACACCGGTGGAGGTAAGCACTGAATTTAAATGTGCAGATGTAAATGTATTGATAATTGCACTGATTTAGTTTGAGATCTTAAAGCAGTTACTGTCGCTATTACCCTCATCTTTAAATGTTGTACATGCTGCATGATATTTACCATGTTTTGTTTTTGTTGTTTTTTCACTGTGCTTATATCTCATGGGGTTTGTTAGTCTTGTCATGAACTAGTACCGTACAACATTGCAACAGAAATCAGTGCAATAAAGAGAACAACATTTTTTTTTGTATCGCTTCCTTTTTATTCTGTTTGGTCCATACAGGACAAGAGTCAAGAACAGTCAGAATTTTAGTTTTCACACATGTCAAAGCGACTGTCAGAATGCTTTTCATCGTTTTCATTTTACGTTACCTGACCAGCCAGAACCACAAGCTTTAACACAACTTTATAAAGCTGAGTGGATCTGGAGCCATATCATGTCTCCTTGATTTCAGAGGGCGTAACTGACATGTGGCTTGATTGACATGTGACAGAGATGCATGGTTCATTTGCATCAAAAACAAAAGTGGAATTTTACACGATAAAAATCAGAAAAAACATCCTGAAGGACTGAGAAGCAGTGTGGATTTTCTCAGAATGAACAAGCACCAAACTACAACATTACTTATCTTAGATAAAAGAAGTTAAATGTTTTGTTCTGAATGTTACGAGAATTTTGGAGATACGCTCTACAGATTAGCAGCTGTGGCAGGATCGTCTGAAGTTTACACAGATAATTTTCACTGGTTCCAGTCCTGTCTGGATTTGGGCTAAATGTAGAAGGGAAGGGACTGGCTGCGCAGGCAACAGGTTACACATGCCCACTTTTCAGACAGGTGGGTGAGCTGTTTGTCAGAGGAGGAGGGTCAAGTTAGTGTGTGCTATGGTAGTGTGATATGTGTAAACCTCCATGCTTTTCTTTCACTATTATTTATGATTTATATAGTTAAGGTGCATGTTAGATTGTGACACATGCTAAAAATATCAGCGTTTATATTTGCAGTGAGTGCAAAGAACTAGTTTCTTTTCTCTACTGCTTTAAGTGGATGACTGCTACGTCACCCCCCACTCCCCCCTCGTGGACAAGCTCCATCTGTGTGCACATGTAAAATACAGAAGTACTGCAGACTTTACTGACATGTACTTCACAGAGCAGGAGAAGAGCCAGGGACAGCACCAAGAGATCACCTTTGTGTGCTGTTTGGAAAGGGCTTAGGCTTCAAGTACACTCCTGCTGGCTCCTCATCACTGGAGCTGTCTACCCAGTCTATATCCAGCTCAAACATCGCCTCTTCTCTTAATTGGGTGTTGTGCCTTGATTATGAATTAGTCAAAAAGCTATATTCTTTGTTTCTTATTTTTAATCATTTTGAGGGTATGTACACAAAGCACATTAATAACAAAACATAACAAGACAAAAGATAAGACTTACATGCATACAAACAAACGAACAAACGGGAAAAAAAGTAATAAATAAAAAATAAAACCCCTCAATATTCTACCATTGCGCTCAGTAGTACGATCCTCCGGGGGCCTGACTGTGGCGGAACATTAAAAGCGTGCAGTACATGGCGGCCGCTCGCACTGCCATGGGGTAATGTGATTTTCTTTAATGATGATGGGATCATGTGGTGAGGCAGATCAAGTTTCCTCTTAATCAATACTCCCAGGGCTGCTATTGGCTACAGTCATTACTGCTGCATTTGTGTACCATACTCACAGCTGTGTCAACTCATTTACACCAAGAAATATATTACACAAAGTCCAATGTTTACGTCAACTCTAGTTATCTACCTTGGTGATATATAAGAAGAAAATGTATAGGCCTTTTGTTTTGTAAAATTGACTCTCATGAGGTCTAAGCCATGTTATAATGTTGTTACCTCATCGAAAACATACATGGAGTTGTTTCATTTACACGTTTGAGCAATCATTTATTAGTCTCTGCACATCTCCAAAGCTCAAAATGGTCTGTTCCACCTTGTGATGTCATAAAGTGGTAGTAATGGTAGTGGTAACAGCTATCCTTTACCTTTTGTTTAGTTAAAATTCCAAGGCTAAAATTATCCAAATTGATTATAATTGAGGTGTATGGAGTTTAAAAACACAATGGAGCACTTCCTGTATTGCCACGTGACATCACAAGGTGGAACAGAGTGTTTTCACTGTGAGATAAATATGCATGGTCTTTGTGTTAAATATGACACAAAGCACAGTGTTTATAATAAGGAAACAACATGATAACACAGATCAGAAAATCATGTGATATGTTGAATTATTTTCCTTTGTATGGCATTAATCTGACATCGTTATTGTGTATTGTGTATTGCATGTGCTTGGTTTAAAAAGAGAGCAGAGAACAGGACTGCAGGCAGTGGAGTGTATCATTCACTATCTCACTCCAGACCTCTCCACCTCGCCGCAGCACTGGCTCATCGCTGTATCTCAGTGTTTTGCCCTTTAATACCCAGGTAGCACTGGGGTCATAGCGGCCACTTCCAATATGTTTTCTGGGTGACTCCACAAGCAAAATATTGGCAAAGAAATCAGTTATGCAAAGGGCTCATATTACGCTGTTTTCTGATCTATTTTATAATGTTTTTTCTTCATCACGAACATACTTGGAGTTGTGGCTTTGTTTCATTCACACAGGTTTAAAACACAAACCCTGCACATTTAGAAACAGAAAGGTGCAATGTGTTTTTAAAGTCCATACACCTGCACTACAATCATTTGGGATAATTTCAGCCCTAGCATTGTCAACAGCAGCATTTTGAGCTTTGGAGATGTAAACAGGCAAACAATGCAGGGTTCCTCAAACGTGTGAATGAAACAAAACACAACTCCAGGTATGTTTTTGATGAACAATATTCTAACATGACTTAAAGTGAGTATAAAGTCAGTCAGTGTTGGGACTAACGCAATATAAAACTAACAAATTACTGTAATATAACGCATTACAAGGAAAAAAATTGTAATATTTTACTCGGTACAAATGTCAGTAATGCGGGTTACAATGCATTTTTAACCTGGATTGAAGTGGTGTTTTTTTTTTGTTTTTCTTCATACACGTTTGCTAAAATCACTGTGATATCAGCAGTAGTGAAACGCCATTGTTATGGTTCCGAGTGTTGGGACGGGCCCGGAGGTGCTCCCGTGGGTAACCGCAAGGACCAGCGCAGAGCTCCGCACTGCACAGGGCTAATTGCAGTTGATGCCCAATTGTGCTTTGCAGACACCCTGTTTCTGGGCTCAGGGTTCTCTCAGGGGCGGTCTTAGGTTCAGATAGGTTAGTAGATAATAGGTAGGTTCAGCTTTGGTTCAGTTCTGGTTCAGTCCTGGTTCAGTCCATATACAGCGCAAAAGTTCGCCATCTTCACTCGCTGATTGTTATTTGACAATCAGCAACAGTTATTTTGGTGAGAGTAATGTAAAAGTAATACAATAGTCGTGTAATGCCTTACATTTTAAATGCAGTAATATTGTAATGTAACAAATTACTTTAAAATGACAGTAACAACAACAAGTATTAAATACCACATTGTATTTTTGAAGCAATATGCCTAACAGTGAAGTTAGTAAAGTAAAGTAAGAGATCATTATTCCTCTAAAATCATGCTTTGAGATGTACACACTGTAACTATTATAACAGATCATATTTAATTTTCATCGTTTCACTCGTCTGTTATTTATTAATGCTTTCCTCTTGACTCAAGGACCTCTAACCTCTGACAGGGCAGAAGGGCACGTAGCTTAATGCAAATAGAGTGGTGGTTACAACCCTGATTATAATACTAGTATTGTGGGTGGACATGACTAAGACTATAGATCATTCCACTAGTCAAAGTTGAAGTCCAGTTGAACACAGTTCAAAATGTAGATCTGCATATTATTACAAAGGGAGCTATTATGCAAACATTTCAACATTTACATAAACTAAGAGGTTTTATATGTCATCTCTGCATGTAGGAGTAATCTAGCATTCTCTCCCAGGCCCTATTCGATTCTGTCTTAGTACACAAGCCTTACACACTCTTGCTCCCACATGACAGTTCTCCATAAATATACAAAAGCATTATACAAAACAAAACAATACACTACAACTTGACAAACATGACACATTGTGCAGTTCCATTAGTGATTTTGAGATTTCACTCTGAAGCAAAAACAAAACTGAAACTTGTAAAACATTTTCAAAACAATAAATACTCCACAGAAATATTTTAACAGTCTATAAAATGAAAAGCGCTGTGTAGTACATGAAGACCCCAACTGATTTGTAATTTTTACTACTTATTTTTCTATTTTATTCTTACTTGTACATACATTTATTATTATACCTTATTTGAAACCAGTCTCTTGGGATCTTTTTACTACTTATTTAGAGTGTATAATTACCATTTATATATTTACTGTGTTATTATAATATATTGTGATGTCTGAGCTACTGCGTCCAAATAATTGTCCTTGTGGATTAAGTTTATTTAAGTCTAAGTTACAGTGCATTTTACACTTCATGTGTTCAATTTTCTATTTAAGATTGTACAACAAATTATATTTACTGTTAAAATATATTAATAAGTGAAAGAGTTATCTGCTTGCCCTTCACATATTTTAATTATAATTGAATATATATATATATAAAAAAAAAAAAAAATGCTTCTAAATGTTAAAATATGCATTTGCTCTTTAGCAGCTATTGGCCATCCCAGGGCATGTCTTGAGGCAAAGAGTGACTCTCAAAACTGTAAAAAACCAATGTGCTCCGATAAGGCCTTGGGCGGCTCATTTCTCAGTGAGGACATGCAATATTGGAACAGAATTACTTTTTACATTTTTTTTTTTTTCTACATGCAGCAAAGTTGAGTTAAAAATGACCGTGTCACCCTATTTAGAGTTATTAAACACTATGATTTGTGTGTGTGAGTGTGTGTGCGTGTGGCATCATGCGTGGCGTATAACACAGAGTGGAGGACTGATTTGTCATGCTGAACACAATCCCCGCTGAAGCCCCCTTTTACTGAGCTGGCTTAATTTAATTCATTTATGTTTCAATTATGAATTTAAGATACAATTTAATTAGAGTGCTCTGATTGCACAGTTTAAAGCGGGTTGTTTGTCAGCTTACTCCATTCATTAGCATCACTATTATTTATATTCCCATTAGTCAGTGTGTCATTGTTCAGATGAGGTGAAAATAATATCGGCTTAACTCTAGTGTCACTCAGAAAAAAAACTAAACAAAAAAAAACCTTTAAGATATCCTATACACATGGATGACTCAGGCTTTGCTAATCCTCCAGTTAGTTACTCCTAGTTAGTTACATATACATTTATATAATTATGCCTTATTTGACACCAGTCTCTTTTTGAATTTATTATTACATTTATATTTTTGCTCTTTGTGGTCATATTATATTGTGATGTGTGTGATGAGCCACTGTGTCCAAATAAAGTCCCTTGTGGATCAATAAAGTTTCAGTTGGTCTAAGTCTCAGTCAGGTATTCTGGGTCAAGATTCCAGAGGCACTCCAATGCTTCTCACGACAGTTGGCAAGAAATGGCAAGGCAAGTTTATTTGCATAGCAGAATTCATACACAAAGTAATTCAAAGTGCTTTACAGAATAAGAAATACACTGAAATCACAAAACAAACAAATCAAAACATAAAGAGGCATCATAAAATGAAAAAAAGAGAGACATTAAATTAGAGAGAAGAATGCAAAATTAAAAAAAAAGAAAACCTTTCAGTCGTATGCACAGCTAAAGAGAACCATTTTGAGCCTGGATTTAAACAGCATCAAAGTAGAGGCCTGTCTCACATCTTTAGGAAGTCTGTTCCAGATGCTGACTCCCTGTGTTTAGTCCTGACTGTGGACACCAGCAGGAGGCCGGTCCTCAGAATGTGAGATGGTTCATATGGCATTAACTAACATTTAAATTTTATTTTATTTATTCAATATTTTACCAGGTAAGTCAGTTGAGAACACCTTGTCATTTACAATGACACAACACAACATGTCAGAGATGTACCTCGGTGCTCAGCCATGGAGAGACTTGTACACAAGCATAGCCGCGTTAAAGTCTATTCACTGAGCCACAGGAAGCCAGTGCAGAGACCTGAGCACGGGACATATGTGCTTGGACTTCTTGGTTCAAGTTAGGACCCGAGCTGCAGCATTGTGGATGTACTGCAGCATCTCACAGCCCGTTTGGAGAGGCCAGTGAGCAGGGCTTTACAGTAGTCTAAAATATTGGAGACAAACGCATGGATAAGTCTCTCCAAGTCTGCTTTAGACAGTATACCTTTGATTTTTGCTTTGTTTTTCAGATGGTAAAAGGCTGCAGATGTTATTGATTTGATGTGGCTGTTAAAATTCAAGTCTGAGTCCATTATTAAATGACCCTAGATGGGTTGATCTGAACAATATGTGATGCAGGTCTTTTTCTTTATATATTTTTTTCTATTCATTTTATTTCCTGATTGGTCAAAGACAGTAGATGTGTTAGCAACCATACTTTAAACTAAGGCTGAAACATAAAACATGTCTAAATTACACAATGGTTAGGATTAGATTGTTAAATGAATTTTAAAGCAACATTTATTCTTCTGAGCTGTTTCATTCTCCCAAGTTTGTAATTCTGTAATTCTGCTTTATTAGTTTGTCTACATTTCCAAAGCACAGTGGAACAGAATATGTTTTTTGTGTGTGTGTGTGTGTTTTTGAGAAAATAACTCCAGGTATGTTTTTGATGAGAAAAAGAAAATAGTGTAATATGGACCTTTTAAACCATCAGCAAAATGACTTTGCGCATAACATTCTCCCTGCATTTTGATGTAATTTTCCACTGTTGATGACACAGGTGGAGGTATTCTGTTTTAAAACTCAACACTACTTCCT
The DNA here is from genome assembly GCF_026225935.1 of Boleophthalmus pectinirostris. Lineage (NCBI taxonomy): Eukaryota > Metazoa > Chordata > Actinopteri > Gobiiformes > Gobiidae > Boleophthalmus > Boleophthalmus pectinirostris. The sequence goes on from NW_026571152.1 coordinate 28,276,435, forward strand.
GTATTTTTCAACAACAACAAAAAAAAAAAAAAAAAAAAAAAAAAAAAAGAAATGTGCATTATTGTCTCCATGGAGATGTAATTTCTTTGCCTGGAATATTCCACAGGACGACAATGAACACATCTCGATTGCGTTTATTCAACTGCATGTGTTTTACAGCTCAAAAATACTGTGCAAAAAACATAAATTCTTACAATGTGCAGACTTGCTTCTCCGTAGATCTGACCATTAACTTGTCTCCATTGTAATAACCAGTTTTATTTCGATACTGTGAAATAATCTAGCCAAAGTAGTACATCTCCAAGGAGACAAGCATCGAAAAAGTTACACAGTGCACCTTTAAGCTGCCACTAAACTGCTGTACAACTATGCTACATATTTACCACCCAAATAATGTAATAATCTTAAAAACATACAAACCTGTCATGTGCGCTATAATGATTTTAAAAGCATATTTTCACCTCTGATAATCCTAAACCACTATTCACTTTACCTCCCTGTGAATGGTCGGAGCTGCAGCTAGTCTCTGTGTCCATTATCAGGTTGTTGCCAATGGTCCAGCTGCTGCGTGTGTGAGGAGAGTGAATGGGCAGTGCATTGTAGAGTGGGCAGAAAAGGACATCTGAACCACATTTGAGTCCATTCACCGTGCTCCTGTCTGCCCAGGCCTCATTATTTCATATTTAGTTTCTACGCCACACAGGCAGCACAACGGGTCCCTCATTTTCAGCTCCAGAACTTACCATTATTGGAGCGGCTAAATTAATTTATGAAAACTTCCCCTGTTGGTAGAATGGGAAAACTTAGACAAAACAATATTTGCGTTCCCCTGTGAGAGAAGGATTGTTGCCATTGCCAAGGAGGGTTTAAATAAAGTGTATTCAGCAGTGTTGTGTGCGTGCTGGTACCAAACTCCAGGAAAGTTATGTTGGCTGTGAGATAATGAGTCTGCAGTGCATCAGACGGGGATGGACTGGTACTGTCTTCTATTTTGGTCCATGTGATGAAGAGGACACAGGGAAAGGTAACGGACACTCCAGCTCCACTCAACTTATGAAAGATTGATGTCAAAGATTTGCTTGTTTAACTTTTTTGCTGGGATGTTCAACATGGTTAAAGCCGTGTATCTCCATGGAAACAAGCAAGTCACGCCACTAGGCCAAGTTACAGGTTGGATTTATAGAGAGGCAAGCCTGCTCACAGTTAAAGTGCAATGGGTGTATTGCTCAAGTGTTTTTGAGCAATAACATGCAAGATAAACGATTATTGACCGACTAGAAGAGGTGGGACCAAGTCATTGTTTAGCAAGTCTCAAGTAAGTCTTAAGTCTTTGACCTCAAATCCGAGTTAAATCCCAAGTCAAATACAGGCAAGTCCAAGTCGAGTCTCCAGTCACTGGCTTATAAGTCCAAATCAAGTCCAAGTTGTCTGTTTTGAGCATCAAGTCATTTCAAGTCTTTAAACCAATGTACCAAATATAGCTTAGACTTTTGCAATTTGCATGAATTTTAAGATAAATTGTCCTTATAAAGTCATAGTATATTTATATATGAATATTTATACAGTATATAAGAGTTGTAAAAATGCTATTTTTTCCTTTTTAAATGTCTTGACAAGATCTTAGTGTGAATCATTTCGGTCAGAATTAAACAAATTCAGATTTAAAAGTGCCTCTCAAGTCACAGGCCTCTAGTCCGAGTCAAGTCCCAAGTCACTGACCTTCAAGTCCAAGTCAAGTCCCAAGTCTTAGTCCCTTTTATCAAGTCAAGTCTCAAGTCCTAAAAATAGTGACTCAAGTCTGACTCTAGTCCAAGTCACGACTTGCAAGTCCCCACCTTTGCTGGCTAACACAAGAAGGTTCTGGGTTCAACTGCCTGGCTGTTTGTATGTGTCTTCCCTTGTCTGGGTGGGTAATCAGCTAAGGTGTTTCTGACCAAGACCAGACCAAGCACAAGATCATGGAGATGAGTCCTGCATTGTGTGCCCACTGCATTTCCTGGCATTGAAGGATGGGTCAACTGCAGAACATTTAGTGATGATAATGTGTACCTTAACTATAGCTACAGAGTGTCATTTTTCACGAAAATATATTGAGCTTAAAGGTGTGCTGTGTAACTTCTCTGGTGGTGGGTTCATCCACCACAAGTTTTTCTCGATGGAGATGTTACTGCATTGTCTGAATTATTTCACAGCATGGCATTAAACCTTTTCATCATGATGGAGACCAATCTAAGCCAAGTTACAGGCACAGTACTTACTTGGATAGGAGACCGTTGAGAGGTACACTGGTGGCCCATTGGTAAAAATGGCCATTGTGTCTTTAGGCAAGACACTTCATCCATAGTGCCTAGTATGAATGTGGTGTGTGCTCGAGTGATTGATGGTGGCTGCAGACTGACAGCCTCGTTTCCATCAGTCTGCCTCAGGGCAGCTGTGGCTACTGTAGTAACTTACCATAGGGTGGGTGAATGTTTTTAGGTGAGTGTTTTCATTTAGATCTTCCATTGAGGTGTCATTGTCTAATCATCAATAGAATTCAAATACCCCCTGGCAAAATACAATAGTCTTAAAGCAGTGCCTGGAAAGCAGACTTCAGTAACACCACTCTGTTGTTGAGTACTTGGGAGGGGTTTCCATTTAGAAGCAGGGACCAAAAAAGATATGTCCTAAGAGGAAGACATCAAAGGTCCCACTAAAATAACTGTTTGTATTGAATGTGCACTCAGGGGGTTCAGTATTTAGCGCTCACTTCAAATGTCCTTTTATCTTCATCCTAGCATCCACAGGCAATCATCGACAAGCCCTAATTAGAAATGTTTTATATTAGAATAGTTTGCAGTCTACTGGGCAAAAGTCAGTAACACACAAGGACTGCCAGAAATACTAATATTTAATTAGGAATGGATTGAAATAACATTTGAGAATGCAGTCACATCTACATAGTTCTAAATCTTGCATTAATCTTGCAGCTAATCTGAAAGAGAAGCTTTAGTAAGTTTGTTGTTGTGCTGATTTGATTTCTGACTATTTTTGAGACATTGTTTTTTTTCCTCTGATAATTACAACAAAGACAAATTATTAATAATCTGCAGTAACATCATGATGGGGGTGTTCTGCTTCTACGTGTATGTCTATTTATAGAATGTTCAACAGTTACCGTGGTGACACAATGCATACATTTGCAAAAACTGCCAAAAATGTTATTTTATATAGTCTCAAAACTCAAGAAAAAAAATAAAAAATTTATTTAAACAACCTCTGATCAATACAAGCATTTATGGTTCTGTTTGATTTTCAATAAAAAGGTGAGAGTGACTGAAAAAATAAATAAATAAATAAATAATAATAATAGTAATAAAATGCTACTGAACTTGTGACTGACTAATTTTTTTGTGAGAAGTCAGATCTCTGCTCAGATTGTGTTAAAAAAGGCTCAGATTAAGGCTCACTTGAGTAACAGAGCTTCTAACAGAGTAGTGCTTCCTGTTAACTACACACTCCCACAGATTGTTGATGATATCAGCTTCAAAGTATCAATAAATAAAAGTAATGACTCTTGTGATAAAGTACCACTATACTTTGCCACTCTTTTTAATAACCCTAACCCTAACTTTTTTATCGTATACATTTAGCATCCTGTTTATTCTCCATAGAGCAGCAGATATGGAGCCATTACAGTCTGATACTTTAGCCTCAGATGTGACTGTTGTGATGAGTGAACAGCACAAGTCTGAACTCTGGGCCCATCTCTGGTCTGTGCGAATCTTCTGGCTGATATTTTTTTCTGGAGTGAGACAATATATTCTAATATGTATAATTTTTACACTACATACAGTACAATACATTAGAGGTCTGTGCGGGACAGAATTTTCAGTCCCGCTCCCGCCCACTCCCGCAAAGAATTGTAATTTCTGGTTCTGGTTTAGTGGCGCAGCGTATGTACGGGAGGAGGGACTGTCTGCGTGGCATATGGGAGAGGGGATGGTCTGCTGCTTAAAATGTTTTTATTAATCCCAAATAAAATATCCAGCATAAATTATGCATGATATACTTACATTCATCCTTTGTATATTTTACTTTACACTCATATTTAGTTTGTGGGACTGCAGGGCTCTACAATACACCTAGACCCAGATTTGTCTTACTTTAACCTTGAGACCGGTTCAGATTATTGGTATCAAAACTGAGACTGTACTGACGCTAAACATCCCAAACCCATTATTTTATTAAAAATAAATAAATAAAAAATAACATTAAAATTAAAATATCTAATTATATTTTCGCAATTAGCTGCAAAAGTTTATTCGATGAACATCTTAAAAGTAATTTGGATTTAACTGAAGGACCTTCTGTTTTCACTTGTTTGCACAGACTGAATGCCAAATATCTCCATCTTAATCAACAGTAATGAGAGGCCTGGTGTCTCCTGTGAACTCTGTACATTCAACAGTTAATTGGCTTAATTTTAACTTAATTTAAAGAAGAAAATATGTATTTCAGTCATGCTATTCAAGAGATACATTAGCAGTGGATTAACAATTTTGTACTAAATGGAGCTCCACAACAATGAAACCTCTTCCACTGGCTGAATATTCCCATTAACCTTGACACATAAAAGCAGAGCCTCATCTTGCCTTAGCTTTCACACTTATTTTCCAAGATAATGACCTTGTATGTTTAGAGTATGTATGTAACTGTACATGCACATGTGGCTCCATCTATCTCCTGGTGAGGTGTGAAGTGGAACAGAGTCAAGGTAATGAAGAAGACGGCACTGTGTAATTACTGGGCTGAGGAGGATTACCCGTTTACTTAACCACTAATAGTTCACCTTGAAGTGCAAATTCCAAGGGGATCAAACACACACACGCTCCCTTGCCCCCTATTTGCCTTAACAGACCTTGTGTTGTTTAAAGTAGAATTTACATTTCCTAGTTCATTTCTGTCACTACTTTGGATAATGAACTGTGGCAGAGCAGCACGGGGTGTTTAACTAGATATATTAAGGGGAAATCCTCAGACACTAAAGCGTTTGGTTTAGTGCGATATTGGTGTGGTGTGAATAAAAAAATGAGTCTTATAAACTGAGACATGTAAAAAGTAGCATTTCAGATTTGTCATATTTTAAAAAACACATATATACACAATAATAACTATTAAAGAAGACATTTCAAAGTCCTATATTATGTTATTTCCTTTAAAATATGCCATATAACATAAATCAGAAAACCGCCTGTAGCTATTAATTTACCAGCCTCAGTTATGTTGTGAAATTGCATTGATTTTTAATAACTGATGTTTTAAATAAGATCCCTGCAATTTTTATGTTCGTGAGGATCAACAGGGCATATTTTATATAAATTATGTGGTTTAATTTATGTAAAAACATGAACTAGTTATACTTATGTTACCTCACTTACCTTATACAGTCCGAGCATCTTAATTCTATTCACTTTAATGAGTTTATAAGGGCTTTTCTAAGTTCTCTGAGACTGGAGATGTGTTTTGCCATTAAGTTAAAGCTAACAACAACTAGCAGACTGTCCAAAGTTGATCTCAGGAGCAGATTTTTTAATAAATCTGTACTGGGACAAGACAGATATTGCTAAAATAATGGGGGGAAAAATCTGGTACAGGCCATTTAATGTAATCTATGAAATAAAAGCCTCTTATTTATGCTTGTATGTACTATAAAGTCACATCTAATTTTATTAAAATTGTCTATTATTCTAACCACACTCGACTCTTGAAATAGACAAGCTGTGCACCTCTCCGTCTTCCCCGTGCTGAGTGTGTGAGGAGACTGGAGTAAGTGGCACCTGTGTTCCCATACACTGCACACGAGGCCCGCCGAGGTCCAATCACATCACTAACGCGTACACAGATGGAGACTGTGTTGCCGATTGCTTTCTATTTCAGAAGAGCTACGAAGAGCAGGATTTTCATTTTTCTTCCCATTACCAAATAAAACGCCCCCCGCTGTTGGAGCTGACACATGGCAGAAAACACATTAATAGCAAAGGCAAACTTTTTAAGCAGCTGTCTAAGGCCGAGCAGGGCGCCGCGGGTCTGAAAATGTGCTGTTTGTACCACTGAAATCACTGCCTTTTCAACAGGAATGGGATTGTGCCATAGAAATGTACGGCACCGTAAGCTCACCTGATGCCAGCCAAACGCAAGGGCAGCTCATTCTCAAAGCAGTCACTGTTGGACTTAGACTTGATCCACAAGGGAAATTGTGATATGTTGTGATATGGAAATAGGTTCATAATTGTGATATGGAAACTGTACGATATATTTTTTCAATGTTGCTATGTTGTAGGTTGAGCATAAATGTGAGAATGACATTATACTTCTGTGAACACAAAGTTGAATTGAATAATTTCTAAGACTTTTTAATATCATTTAAAAATGTGCTCTCCTTTTGGATAGTAGAGATTTTATTTCTTAGCTTGGAATGTTCCACAGTATGACATTAGGGTGCACCCACACTAGCCCTGTGCTTCTCAATTATTTTCTGTCATGCTCCAGGAAGAAGAAAACATTTCGCGTCCCCCACTCAACAGAACCGCTACCAAATGTGGACACATCACACCTTCACTTTCAGTAGCCTTCATAAGTTTTAGACGTGTCTCCAAAGCGGCACCTGGGACACACGCAGCATGTGTCCATCCGTATTCCGCACTGCGCTCACCTGCGTCATGAGGCGATCCGCTCCTGTGTCCTCCTCGTCTTTAACATGTTATAGTTTGGGGCACTAGTATGACAGAAACCATGTGTAATGCTGCATTAGTATCAGGTCCTCTGCTCTTTGGTATGCCACCTTATATGATGCTAACTGTGCTCACTGGTTAACTGAAGTAGCAGTCACAAAGCAGAATGACTGTTGGCAATATTCGGCACATTTTCTCAGAAAACCCCCCCCAAAAAACTAAGGCAGCTTATCAGTGTGGTTGGGGTGTAATGTCTTTAAGTGATGCCATCATTTATTCAGCTTCATGCTGTCTGCTGACAATATTTTTAGACACAGTAAACACACCGGTCTTTCCTCGTTTCCCGCCGTAGTAACAGTGAAGCCAAGTGCTACATAGAATTTACAGACACTTCATATCTCCTGCTCTGTTCTGTGTGTGCATATGCTCAGTGCAAAAAAACCCAACACTATAGCGCTACTACTCCCTGCGCACACTCTGCGTGCGTTACTGCCAACTACTGTAGTGGATCTGCAATTTAATTTTATTCTAGTACAGCGGAAAAAAAAGCATTTTCCTCAAGGTCACAAACTATTTGAGAAGAACTGCATTAGCCCAATCGATCTGTGCCCAAGCACATATAGACTGTAAAGCGCAGTGTGAGTGCAAACGAACTGTGCCAAAGCCTGGCAGAGTTTGGACTTTGGCCCAGAGGAGGAGACCTAGAGTGAGTATGCCCTACACCACCACACTGCAGGTCAGGGGTCTCATTTATAGTTTCTGATCAATAAAAAGACATGGAAATGATGTTGAAATGAGCTGCTCAATCCAAAAGCTACTAATACCTGCTCCTCAGCCTTCATCATCTCCCTCCAAATATTCCTCACCACTTCTTGCAACACCCCCTCCTGTCCAATCAGTGCACAGTCCGTCCACCTGCAGATTCACGGCTGCTTTGGTTTGTGCCACTCCCCACCTCCTGCCCAGTACCCCTCGACTTCTCATCCTCTCATCGTCCTCTTCACTCTCTTCTGTCTCACCTCTGCCACTTCGAGTGTTCAGGCCTTGGGGCAAGACATCTCCTAAACGCCATCTAACTGCCCATGCCCTTAATCATAATGTCTTCTGAACTCCTAATACTTCCTCTTTCCCTCCAGTCTCTCCAGGTTGAATAATTTTGTAACATAAGTTTGAACCCTGTGTTTCTCATCTCCCACAGGCACCACGGTGATGAGGATGACAGCGTTTGATGCAGATGACCCGGCCACAGATAATGCTGCTTTACGCTACAACATTATCAAACAGTCTCCTGACAGACCCTCTCCAAACATGTTCTACATCGACCCGGAGAGTGGAGACATTGTGACCGTCATCTCCGCCAAGCTGCTCGACAGAGAGGTAGGAAAACATTGGATTGGCTGTGGCTTTGGCACAAACTCACACTGGATTATCCCACTATAGCAACCGCTGGTTTGAGGTGCATCTTTTAGAAAGTTGTGATACTGAATACATTGTGCTTGATGGCAGAAATACTGTATATAATATAAAATTTGCTAAATGAATATGATGATAAAAAGAAAGACGTAAGAATGATGCATGGTTAAAGGAGTTAAAAGGAGGGCAAGTAATTATAGGAAAGAAAAATACAGTATTTAGAGATTTATGGACGTGAAGAATTATGAAAACATGTGCAGTGCCCAAAATTAAAGGTGCATCGTGTAATTTTTCTGGTGGATGGTGAATCAATTGCTTTTCTTCATGAAGATGTTCCCCAATTTGACATTTAACTCTACCTCACATTTATTAATTCACAGATTGTTTTATATCTTAAAAATATTCATAAAACAAGCATTCTGACTGTAAGCGGGGTTGCCTCTCCACAGATTTGACTTGTAACTTGGTCTGATTTGGTCACTATGACGACAGAAAGGTTTAATATCTCATTCTGAACAGACAAAGACAAAGCAGTAACATATCCATGGAGAAAAGCAATTGACAGTCACTCCAGCAGAAATGCGCCTTTAAGTGTACTTGTAATTTTGTACACACTTTAAGAAATAAGAAAAAGAAAATTACAAGAAAAACGAAATATTGCTTGGTTTCAGATTACATCATAACATTTTATAGGCCTACATGATTTAATACAAATGGGACCCAACTAAAATAAATATAGTATGCAGATTTTTATTGTAATACAGTGAGTTCTTGAGTCTAGTCAGTAACAGAAATGATCAGATTCAACATTTGTGAATCTCTCTTGCCCCCCATCTGGGAGTATGACATCATTACATTGTAAAACTTGAAAACTACCATAGCAGCTAAGGTGGGGAAAGTGATATATTTTACACAAAACAGCTTTTTTTTTTTTTTTCATTTGATACAAAAAAACAACATGCTTTAGAGACTGCAGATATTCTCACTTTGCAATTAAAGGTGTTAACTAAACTATTATAAATAGAGTGATGTTTTTTTTTTCTGTACTGTTCGTAATTATTGAAAGGGAAACTATCACACCAAGAAGCATCTATTTGAAGTTGTTGCCCTCTCTCTTAATTAAAACTTTTATTTAATGGTTTAGAGAAAATACAATAATAAAAAATCTGATGTTACATTCACAGATTTGTTATACCATTCACAATTACTGAAAGGGAAGCCATCGTACTAACATGCATCCATTTGACGTTTCCCTAATTTAATTAAAACTTTCTTTTTATTAATAATTTCAGCAATACAATTAAAATATGATGTTACACTCACAAATTGGTTATACCATTTGTAATTACTGAAAGGGAAGCCATCACACGCAAGTTCAAGTTTTTCCCCTCTTTTAATTAAAACTTTTTTTAATGATTTAGGCAGAATACAATAACAAAAATATGATGTTACACTCACAAATTTGTTATACCATTTGTAATTACTGAAATCACTATCATGCATCCATTTGAAGTTTTTGCCCTCTTTTAATTAAAACTTTTTTAATTATTTGGACACAACACAATCAAAATATGATGTTACACTCACAGATTTGTTAAAATTGAGGTAGTGCTTTAACTATGAGCAGCTCAAATGTACAGACCTGACCTAATATGAAGTATACTGCGTGTGTGTATATATTTAAAATCCTATCCAACCATGGCGAGACAACAGCGTGATTGCTTTTCTGAAGGGTGACCAATGGCAGAACATCGATTGGGCGCGGTGCTGGGAGAGGAGCATTAGCTGTTGTCAGACACTTAGCGCATAGTTTAATTGAGGTGATACAAGCTCATGCACAGTCTCTGGTGGTGTCCAACAAGATGCCCGCAAAAACCTGCCATCCGGAACCGAGCATGCCCACTGCAGCGCACGGCCTGATGAGCTGCGAAACATACACCAGTGTTCTACGGAGGGGTAATTGATTAGAAATGACATGTCATCAGTGTGGAGAGTGCTCATGTGATGGAGAAAGTTCTTAAAATGTTACAGTTTCTGGGTTGATTATTATTAAGAAGACAGAATCCACAAAGTAGCCATCAGTAGTGTTTATTTGAATCCCACTCTTGACATAAAAACATCATTGCTAGAGTGGTCAGATCAACATATTGGCCATGCGATTCCAACTCCCACCGATTAATGTTGTTGTTGTGTCCTCGAGCAAGAATGTGTGTGTGTGAATGGGTGAGTGTTTCCTTAATATAAAGAGCTTTGACTGCTTTCAAGGTGCTGTATTAAAATTTTACCATTTTACCTAATTAGATTGACCAGGTCAGTCCACAACTTCCAATAAGGCCAGGAACCCCCAAACTGAGGGCGAGCTGGAGCTGGGACCCCCTATTATATATATGACATACAATTGTGTTTTATATTAGTTTGGGTCTAGTGCAGTGTATCAACATCTACTCTGTTATTGTACATCCAATACTGGGGGGGCATTCCATCAAAGTCACTTAACAAGTCCAGGCTTATCTTGAGATCTTGAGCTGAAACTAGCTGCATCTCTATCACGGAAAATGGGCTCAAAGTGTACCTTTTTAATGATCTGACTAAATGAGAGAGGAGCCACAGTGCGCACAGACAAGAGTTTGATATGGGGCACTGAACTCTTCCAGTCATTCTGATCTGAGGAGCGAGAGGAAAGACACGACTCCCCCTTCCTGTTCGTTCCCCCTCCTCTCCCGGTCACTCTGCGGGTAGAGAGGAGGCTGGCTGCGGAGTATGGAGCCTGGCCGATGCCGGGGAATGGCCGGGGAATGAAGTTTCCTCACCTCTTCCCGTTGCACAGTAGTACATACAGACCTTAAGTTCTGCTCTTCACATGTAGCCAAGAAGAAACGATAAAAACCAGGCTGACGTGTTTTGACAGAGAGTGAGATACAAGGGAATGAGAGAGACAGACGTGATGAAGAAGCGCACAGCCAGAACACACTCAAAACCAGTTCATCCTCATCCTTCAACAAAAACAGTCAAACAATCAAACAAAGATTTCATGCCCCTGGGAACTGGGAGCAATGTACAACAAAACGTTTTCATAAATGCAAACTTCTTTCTCATATATTAAAAGAAACACAATATTTTACATGTAAATCTGCATTTTTATCTCTTTTGGCGGCTAGTTAGCAACTATTTATAAATATAGAATCTTCTAACTATCTAATGTTGTTTAATAAAGCTTCCGTGAAGTAATGGCATATCAACTGGAAGTAACTGACATGTCCAAAAGAAATGCCAGACAGCTAGTATCCATTTCTGTGACGGAGAGTTTTTAAAATGTTATAAATTTCACCACTGAATATTTTAAATAGTTAAAAAAAGACTGTATCCCCAAAGTAGCCATCTTCAGTTATGTGGAGCCAAGATTTAATAACATAATGTCCAAGTTCTGTTGCTGGAATCTGCTGCTTTGGAGCACGGCATTGGGCCAGACAGTAGCTTGTTTGTGGACGTGATAAATGTGTGAACTAAAACAGTTTCCTGGGGTACTTTTATACTCCATAGGTGATGACGGCAGTACTTCTACACATGCTTTCCCAACACTTTTGTTCCTGGCTCGGAGATGCCGGAGAGTCCTTCTGGAAAACTTTGGCTTCATTGTGTTTTGGAACGTTTTCTCGACGTAATTGCAGTTGGCACAGGTGTGACTGTATATTGTGCCATTAATCACTGACAAGCGTTTACTCATTATTTCTCCCAAACATACCGAAGGCAGATTTATTTAGTTATTTCAAACGCAAATTCAATTGGCCAGGGAGTGAAATCCACAGCCACCAATAGGTTTCCAGCAAGACTTTCCAATTGTGCTGCAACTGTTATCCTGCAGCCAAACAATATGAGACCTGTTTTAGCTTTGAGCCTGTAAATAGTCTTATTACATATACTCTGATATCTTGGAGCGAGTACCACTGGTGCATCCCCAATCAAAGCCATGACTATGTGTTTGTAAGTTATTACAAGTGTAGCCTCTAATATCTTTAACTTTCTTCAACCTTCTAATCTGATTTCATAAACAGCGAGAGATGCAGGACTACCGTATTTTTTGGACTATAAGTCACACTTTTTTCATGGTTTGGGTGGTCCTGCTACTTATACTCCGGTGCGACTTATATATTAAAATTTTCACATTGATAGTCATGAGAAGGGGCTCTAGACTTGTGTGTCAGTATCTCCTACTCTTATTACTCCTGTACCACTGTCACTTCACTCTACTGCTCATGTCTCCTGCAGAAAGAGCCTCTGTCCTGTCTGTATCATGTCAGTCGCACCATTACTTCTGTACCACTGAAAATTTTAAGTTTAAACAAACTCATAAAGAGAACTGAGAAGACTGAACACAAATGTCCCCGAAAAGAAAATCATATTTTGCAGATTACAAGCTGCAAGTAGTGAAATATTTAATTTAATTGAGCAGCAGAAAGAAAGTTTGGAGTGAATGAGAAACTTGTGACAACTGGGAGGGTGCACCATGCAACTTTCCTGAAAGTCATTGGATGGATCGACAAAGCATGGACTTCAGTGACAACCAAAACCATCCTGTCGGGATTCAGAAAGGCAGAAATAATTCTAACTGGAACTGATGTTGAGTCTGACAACAGCTACACTGAAGAGGAAGCTGCACTCCGTTTACCTTGAGAGGTCACAGAGTTGCTCAGAAGTGACACTGAGGATAAAGAATTCAATGGATTTAGTGATTTGGAGTGAGGTGGGGAGTTTAGTAAATTTGTTCTGTTCTGTTGTTTATGCTATAGTTATCTGAAGAACTGTTCATATGTGACATTAACAGCCTGTTGTTCTCTATTTTATTGTTATTACTATAACTTGCCTTTCAAGATGAAACGTCTTCTTGCTCTTTGATTTCATAAAACTATATATTACCCCAAAAAGTGCGACTTATAGTTCGGTGTGACTTATATATGTTTTTTTCTTCTTCATTATGCATTTTTTGGCTGGTGTGACTTATTCTCCAGAGTGACCTATAGTCCAAAAAATATGGTGCATTCATACCCCATACAACTGTACAACAACTCACCCTTATGGCCTGTCAATCACTTACAACTTAATTGACACCAATCTCTTGCAATTTTATTTTAATTTTTTTACCTTTTTTTTTTTGCTCTTTGTTTTTATTGTTATCTTGTGATATGTGAGCCACTGCGTCTAAAGACTAAAGCCTCTGCTGAGTATTGGCATATCAGTAAAAGTAAATGCTGTGTCCATTACAAAGGCTGGTCAACGAGGCTATATAGCTCGTAACCATTCCTCTTGACTTCTGCTGTTGTGGTTCAGACATGACAAAAGGCAAGGCCGCCAGGTTTAACATAGAAGATAGAAAATTTGAAAATAAATAGAAAAGTTTGTTGGTGTTAAGTCTTTCGTTACAGTTGACTTGGAGCTGTAAGTGTGTTTGGATAGACACTTCACCTGCCCTGGGGAAAGCACAAAGCAATCCGGAGAAAATTGGAAAATCCATTTTGTCACATAGAAATCAGTGATTCGGCTTGTAGCGCTGTCTCTGGGGCGTAAAGTTCTGTCTTGATATGCACATTTATTCCACCCCTATATTTGCACCCTTCACTTTTTGGGCTCATTCCTATTGTACATCAGACAGGGTTGATCAATAGCAGGCTATGATTTGTCCAAAGATTGCTCTTAGGGCTGTTTTCATTTCGTCTGGTTCTAGCGATATCAGTGTTGCTGGTAATATTTATGGCCATATTTATCATCTGTGCAGTTTAAAGGTGCTTGGTAACTTCGATGATGGAGGGCCTGCCACGTTTGTCTTCTCGGGATGTTCGATTGTATTTAACTTGTATTTATTCGATAACAGGTGCTTGTACTGCTATTTCTTATTCTGTATCCTGTTAAAGCATACACTGTAGGTCTAATCTTAATCGTGAAAAAAATACAATTACATATTTTTCATTCAGCTCTGATTAAAACAAAACAGCAGCCTTCATGCTTTGATACTTACTACTACTACAATGCCCCCCCCCACCTTAAATGTATTTGATTCATGCATGTTTGAGTAATTCTGTATGTGTGTCCTGCATTTGAGGCTTGAGTACTGAGATAATTTCAGTTTTTACCTACCCCCTATCCCCAACCACATGTCTGGACTTTCTTGTAATTATTCTATTTCGACTCCGAGTCACATTTAGAGTTTCAATTCTCTTAAAACTATTTTCCAACAATAAAAAACGTGTAAGTGAAAATCTGATGCTTGTTGCTATGAGGGGGCAGTCAGGGTTGTAGAGAGAGTGGTACGCTGGGGTACGCCGTCCACCCACTTCTCCCAATGTGAGATATAAAAAAATAACAAATATAAAATAGATACAACTTAAATGTCAAACCGGAGCTATTGGCAATGGTGAGAACTGCATAAGCTCATGATGTCTGCAGTAGTGTCCGACAGTGACCTGCAACATGAGGGACCAGGACTGAACCAGGACTAAACCAGGACTGAACCAGGATAAAACCAGGACTAAGCCAGGACAGAACCAGGACTGAACCAGGACTAAACCAGGACTGAACCAGGACTGAACCAGGACTAAACCAGGACTAAACCAGGACTAAACCAGGACTGAACCAGGACTGAACCAGGATTAAACCAGGACTAAACCAGGACTGAACCAGGATAAAACCAGGACTAAGCCAGGACAGAACCAGGTCTAAACCAGGACTGAACCAGGACTAAACCAGGACTGAACCAGGACTAAACCAAGACTGAACCAGGATTAAACCAGGACTGAACCAGGACTAAACCAGGACTGAACCAGGATTAAACCAGGACTGAACCAGGACTAAACCAGGAACCAGGACTAAACCAGGACTGAACCAGGATTAAACCAGGACTGAACCAGGACTAAACCAGGACTGAACCAGGACTGAACCAGGACTGAACCAGGATTAAACCAGGACTGAACCAGGACTAAACCAGGACTGAACCAGGACTGAACCAGGACTAAACCAGGACTGAACCAGGATTAAACCAGGACTGAACCAGGATTAAACCAGGACTGAACCAGGACTAAACCAGGACTGAACCAGGACTAAACCAAGACTGAACCAGGATTAAACCAGGACTGACCCAGGACTAAGCCAAGACAGAACCAGGTCTAAACCAGGACTAAACCAGGACTGAACCAGGACTAAACCAGGACTGAACCAGGACTAAACCAAGACTGAACCAGGATTAAACCAGGACTGAACAAGGTCTAAACCAGGACTGAACCAGGATTAAACCAGGATTAAACCAGGACTGAACCAGGACTAAGCCAGGACTGAACCAGGTCTAAACCAGGACTAAACCAGGACTGAACCAGGATTAAGCCAGGACTGAACCAGGTCTAAACCAGGACTGAACCAGGACTGAACCAGGACTAAACCAGGACTGAACCAGGACTAAACCAGGACTGAACCAGGACTAAACCAAGACTGAACCAGGATTAAACCAGGACTGAACTAGGACTAAACCAGGATTAAACCAGGACTGAACCAGGATTAAACCAGGACTGAACCAGGACTAAGCCAGGACTGAACCAGGTCTAAACCAGGACTAAACCAGGACTGAACCAGGACTAAACCAGGACAGAACCAGGACTAAACCAGGATTAAACCAGGACTGAACCAGGACTAAACTGGGACTGAACCAGGATTAAACCAGGACTGAATCAGGACTGAACCAGGACTAAACCAAGACTGAACCAGGATTAAACCAGGACTGAACTAGGACTAAACCAGGATTAAACCAGGACTGAACCAGGATTAAACCAGGACTGAACCAGGACTAAACCAGGACTGAACCAGGTCTAAACCAGGACTAAACCAGGACTGAACCAGGACTGAACCAGGACTAAGCCAGGACAGAACCAGGACTAAACTGGGACTGAACCAGGATTAAACCAGGACTGAATCAGGACTAAGCCAGGACAGAACCAGGACTAAACCAGGACTGAGTGTTGGGGCTGGTCCAGCGGTGCGCCCTTGTAGACCGCCGGGTGACCATAGGTGAAAGGACTGCTCCCACACTCCAAGGGGCTAAGTGCAGCCATCGCCCAATTGTGGACACCCTGCTCCGTGGGCTCGGGGTTCTCTCTCTCTCTCTTTCTTTCCAAGAGTCCAAGATTAGTCCTGGTTTAGTCCTGTTTTAGACCTGGTTTAGTCCTGGTGTAGTCCTGGTTTGGACCTGGTTTAGACCTGTTTTAGTCCTGTTGTAGTCCTGGTTTGGATCTGGTTTAGACCTGGTTTAGTCCTGGTGTAGACCTGGTGTAGTTCTGCTTTAGACCTGGTTTAGACCTGATTTAGTCCTGGTTTAGTCCTGGTTTAGACCTGATTTAGTCCTGGTTCAGTCCTGGTTCAGTCCTGGTTTAGTCCTGGCTCAGTCCTGGTTTAGTCCTGGTTTAGTCCTACTGGTTCAGTCACAAATCGCGTACCCCCACTTAAAAAAAAATCCCCACTACACCACTGGTTGCAGTCAGTTCTATTATTTTGAACAAAAAGTCAAGGACCCATTTATGTTAAAGTTGCCCTGCGTAACATTTCTAGTGGAGGGTACGGCACCTGCTTATCTCCATGGAAATATTATTGCTTTGTCTAGAATATTCCACAGTATATATTAAACCACAAGGAGAGACAAGCAAGTTACAGATCTATACTACATTACAGTTCAGATCTGTGGAGAGTCACCTACGTTCACAGAAAAAATGACTTTACTTTGATACTAAACACCAGACAAATCCCAATATGTGCTTTTCCAATATCAAAGTCTGTATCTTTATCAGGTTAAACAACACATTTTCACCTGCTCCCTTAAAATATGTACATTCCATATATTTATCAGGTGTGATTTTTATCTGTCTTTAACCCTGTTTAAACAGACTCACCCACTTCCCACTTTAACAAATTTTAAATCGCTGTACGGCGGAGAAGTTTAATTGGAGAGGAAATGTGTTTGAGAGCTGTGAGGGATGAGTCATGAGCGGTGGTGAGCGTGCCCGCCCTTTTGGCACATGTGAAAGACAAACATATGGTGCTATGAGAGTGTGAGCGTGAGTGGATGTACGCCTGACAGAGGAAGTCACATCTTCACAGGAACGCCACTCATGCGCCATGCCAAAGAAACTAATTATTCCTGATGTGTTTTTTTTTTTTTTTTTATCCGTAGTTTTGCAGTCAGCTGTGCTTTCATATGCTCCACCACACTGCACTCTTTTACAGAATCAGAGGAGATGAGTGGAGGCAGATCCGCAGGGGGTGTGAGTTATTCTCTAAAGTCTCCTCTATAACAAGATGTGGTTCATTTGCATTGAGTCACACACTGAACTGTGCAGAAGATTTAGTGGTATGTGAAGGGTATCATTCAGAGCAATCATAGTGTATACTGTATATGTATACGTGGATTATGGCAATTATATCATTCTGAACAGTTATAACTGTCCATCACCTGCTTGACTTCATGTTGTTTTTCCCTGAAATGTTCCACAGTATGGCATTTCATTTAATTATCTCCATGGAAACAAGCAGACCACGTTAGCAGGCCAAGTTACAGGTCAGATCTGTGGAGAAACGGACCCACTGACAGAAATAAGTCATGTGTTTTTGCAGTAGTTTGTAACACACTGAGTAACTGTAATTGAATAAATACAAGACATATATATTTTTAATGTCATGCTGTGGAATATCTTAAAGCAATAAGAGTACCATGGAGACCAGCAGAAGGCAGACCCTTCACCTGAAAAGTTGCACAGTGCTCCTTTAAAATCAGTGCTAATTCAGCTCATATTTTCCCAATTCATTGCCTTGCTTTATAAATCATAAGTCATAACTGAACAGATTTTGGTCAGTCCACTGCTTTAATTGATATTTCTTTGAAAACTGATTGAAAAATGATTTTGAACTGATATGACACCTTTTTTGAACATTTTAGAGTAACTTGACACGATTTGGGATGGGGAAGGTTATGTTTTTAAATTTTTTTGTTTTTGTAAAATCAATCAATAAAAAAAGAAGATTGAAAATGGATTAAATTAAACATATTTTCAACTAAATAACTTTTGCATAACATGGGGGTAGGCAACCACTATCTCAAAAGTCTGGTGTGGCTCTTTGTACTTGAAAAAAAGGTTAAGTAAGACATTTAAATTAAAATTAAAATGATTCTACAAAATTGATTAAAATAAAATGTGAAATTCTTAACTTTGCAATTTATTAAAAACAATAAACAGTAGAAATGCTTCTTTTAATATATCAATTTGTTTCATTGTTTGTGGATGAAATAACAGTTGCCAACATGCCTTTCTGATTTTAATTTGGTTTGAAAAAGACCAGTGCAACTTTTTTACATTTAAAGGTACGAGGGCAAAGAGGCTGCCAACTGTGATTGACTCAACTCTATCACGCTGACCCAGCTAAAAGTCTGCTCTCATCACAGATATTCTTTACAGCAGAAATGAGTTGCCAGGTGTATCATTTTTCAGTAAAACTAGAATATAAAAGCCATATTTGTACTTTTGGATTGACTTCATAGACTGATAAATGAGTAGCAGTCCCTCATGTGTGATGCCAGTCTGTGATGGCATGAGAAAAGTGAAGGTTTATTGGTGGGAGGTGCGCACAGATGAGCTGAGTTGCGCGCTGCTCGTTTTCCTGTCTGTCTATTTTGGGGCGTGCAATCAGTGTGTGTGTGTGTGTGTGTGTGTGTGTGTGTGTGTGTGTGTGTGTGTGTGTGTGTGTGTGTGTGTGTGTGTAAGAGAAGAGGACAGACGCTAATGGCACACTGACTTTGTGACTGGGTAATGCTCTGTGGCCAATCTGGAAGCTGTCAGAGCAGAGGACGGCCAATCGATAGAGCCATGTTCCACAGCGGTGAGGCGCACACCGCACACTGGATGACTCTTTCAGTCAGGGTCTGAACAAGAGTATTTTTACTTCCATATCATATTAAAGTTCAGCTTTATTTACATGAGTGCAATGTGGTTTTATTACTTTTTTTTATATATATAGTGTATTAAACCACAGCTTAAAGGTCATATATAATGTGAAATTGTCTTTTGTGAACTTAAAATGTACCTGAAGTTGCATTTTGTTTCATTCTTACATGTTTGAGCAGCTACCTTTACCTTAAGTTCAGTAGAGATTGACAATTGCAGGGATGAAATTATCCATATGATTCTAGTGAAAGTGCATAGAGTTTACACAATGGAGCACTTCCTCTGTTACCAGATGACATCACAAGGTGGAACCGAGTGTTTTCTTGTTTGAGAGAAGAACTAATTTGTGTTTTCAGTGCTTGAAAACAAAACACAACTCCATGCATGTTTGTTGAGAAAACAAATTATAACACAGATAAGAAAATAGAGTAATATGGTAATGATTACAGAATAATTACAGTTTTTTTTTTTTTTTTTTATAAATATATAGAATTACATTTAGCAAAACATATTTGACATTTACAGTATAATAATATAAAATCTTTGTGCATTTTGGAGCTTATCTGTGTTGACTGTAGCGTTCATATAAAGCGTGTCATGTGTGAACATATGCTGCGTACCTGTGTGCACATACATAGAGACTGTACATATGTTTACATGACATTATCTGCTCAGCTGTGCTTCAGCAGGACACAGGAGAGACACTGGATGAATGCAGACACATGTTAGTGATGTGATTGTACCCATGTATGAATGGTTTAGCCTGAACCTGGTGGGGTTTGGTCTGATAAGAACAGCTCCAGTGTAATGGTGGCCACACTATGTCACACTATGAGGCTTCAAAGATGGACAAAATCTGTCAAATTGTGATGCCATTTTTAAGAAAAAAAGAAAATAATTTATGTTTCCATACAATGTTTATTTATGTTTCCATTCATTTTATTTTTTTTAATCAAGATCTAGAACAAAAGTCAATTTTCATATTCAACCCTATGTCAATCATTATTTCATCTTTGCTCTGTCTTTTATATGACCTATAGATGAGATAGATTTACTATATTTCTATATTTTTATTTGACACCACTCTCTTTTTGCTACTTATTTTGAATGTATTATTACCATTTATATTCTTGTTCTTTGTTATTATATTTATTGTGATGTGTGCGCTACTGTATCCAAATAATTTCCCTTGTGGATCAGTAAAGTTTGTCTAAGTTTAGGTCAAAAATTACACCATAAATCACTGCTGATAATCAATGACCAGTGGTATAATGTAATAAAGTAAAATTATTAAAGTACTGTTCTTCCTCTGTACTTTCTACTTCACTATTTTTATTTTTTATTATGTTTTTAATTTAACAGGACTGAGAAGTAAAATCATTTTTTATTATCATTTGAGACCTGCTGAAAAGGTTAAGGGGTTTATTTTTATCCCATTGATCAAAATTCATCAGAAAATTTTTGCAAAATCATTAAACTTGAAGTTTCATTAGATCTCAAAATCTGCTTGAAACACTCCAACTTTTTACTCTTTAAGCACATTTTTAAACACGTACTGTAATACTTTTACCCAAGTAATTTTTTTTCATGTGCTATTTTTACTTTCACTTGAGTATTTTTTGGTATTTCTACTTTTACTTAAGTAACAAAATTGAGTACGGTCTCTGTCAGTAAACCCACAATCCCTGTTAAGACCTACAGTACAGCATTCTATTTGTGACAATGGACAATGGAGTTGCTTTATTTACCTCGAACACATACATGTCACCACTTCACCACAGTGTTTAAATTGGACATTTCCGTGCATTATTTTGTCCACATTCTCTTGCCGTCCGTCTCCTGTTTCTCCCCTCAGCGTCGGCATCCACCTACTCTGTCAACACTGCTCTGTGGACATCCAATTACTGGCAGGTCATAGAGTAGCAATTCTATTCAGAGCTTCGCCATTCAAACAGCCATTCAAATCACATCTTTCAAGAGTCACAGCTCACACCACACAGCAAAATGTTGTTTCCGAACTACCTTTTCTCTCAGGTCCGGCTCCTAATCTGATCCTGCGAGCATAATTGAATGTCAGTCGTCACATAAGCGCGCTCCCTCTCTTCAATTAGCATCTCGTTTCCTGGTGTCGCCGCGGAGACACAAAGCGGGCGGAGAAATATTTACTCCTCCCAGGTAGAAGCCAGTTATTGTATCATGTCATTTATATGCAAATAATACAGCGGCAAGAACACACTGATAAGATTTCATTACAGCAGATCTGATGCTCACTTCACTTTATAAACTCCCCTTTCATTCTCCTATTAAGATGAAGAGATTGGAAATACGCAGGGAGCTGATTGGTGGCAATGGAAGCTCAATGCTGAACTATAAGTGTAAGTATAGATCCGGCTAAGAACTGGTTTATAGCAAGGGATTTTTTAAACACAAGCAGTGGTGGAATGTGATGAAGTACAATTAGTAAAGTACTTGAAGTGCCTATGACAGGT
The DNA here is from genome assembly GCF_026225935.1 of Boleophthalmus pectinirostris. Lineage (NCBI taxonomy): Eukaryota > Metazoa > Chordata > Actinopteri > Gobiiformes > Gobiidae > Boleophthalmus > Boleophthalmus pectinirostris. The sequence continues at coordinate 28,298,017 of NW_026571152.1, forward strand.
TGAGCTACACATTTGACTAAAACACAGTGAAAATCATAATGTTTAAAATTGTATAAAGAACTTCATTTTTTTCCACCAGTTTTGCAGGTTTTTAGGTTTCAAATGTGATTTTCTCTCCAGCGACTAGGTCAGGAATCGGAATACACTAGACGATTCGCAAAACCCCGGGAAGTGCGAGTTCGGGTACCAGCCAGTCAGCGAAGAGCCATACATTCTTTGTTGGCAATGATTCACGAGATCAAGGATTTAAAGTTGGAACAAAGAGAATGTTTGCTGAATTTTATCAAGGGGAAAGACATGATTGCCCTTCTTCCTATGGGATTTGGCCAAAGCTTAATATATCAGTTAGCCCTGTTGGCGGCGCGTTACATACGTCACGACCAAATAGCAGCGACTGTTTAAATAAAATAAGTACCCGTCTACCATCTAGTGAACAAATTCTAATGCTGCGAGGTCAGGCGGTTTCTACGAAGTGAAACCGGCTGAACTTCCTGGTTGAAAATCAGAGAATTACATAACCGTTTCCGAGCAACCATATGGTCCACTAGGCCAAAACTCCTCTAATGTAACAGGAATTATTACTTGACACTGAAAAATGTAAGAAAACACCTTTATTTTGTTGATGTTTAAGGTATTAGAAAAATGTGTTTCTTGTGTAAGATGTGCCAAACTTTTGGATAAAATTCTTTCTACTTGTAATTTTCAACATATTTTTCAACTTTTCTTCACAAATTGCTACTTAACTGGTGTAAAACTATAATTTATATTTACAACAGGATTTATTGCACCAAATTAAGTAAAACAATTAAATAAAAGTTAAATTTTAGGTGTCTGTACTTTACTTAAGAACAATTTAAAGTGGATACTTTACTTCACTATACTACAGTATTTGAGAGACGGTATCTGTACTTTCTACTCTACTACATTTTTAAACAGGACCAAAAAGTAACAGTATATCTTCTTTTAGTACTGTTTGAGACTGTTCAGAAAAAGCTGAGGGTTTATTTTGAACACAATCATAATTTGAGTAAACAAAAATAAATAAAAACAGTTAGAATTTTTTTATTATTATTTTTTTTTATCAAGGTCACCACATTTGAAGTCAAAAATCTGTGTGCTTTTACTTTTTACTCTTTAAGTACACTTTAATACATTTACTTAAGTAAATTTTTTCATGTGAGTAGTTTTTTGCTCCGGTATCTGTACTTTTACTTTAATATCAAAATACTTCTTCCACCTCTGAAAACAAGAGTTCGAAAATACCTACAAGGTTTTTTAAGAGCGGAAGCTTTACGTGAAGTGGATTCCCAGAAACAGAACCCCCCCCAAAAAAAAAAAAAAAACAGATGAATCACAGCAATTTTAGAAACACTACAAATGTTATATTCCTGGCTCTGCACTTTGTATTGGAGTATGCCTGAATTTCTATCTAAACCTGAGAGGATGTTTTTCAGATGCAGATGTTAATGAAGTGTGCATTTATAGTGAGGGGAGCAGCAGGGGTTATAGTGTAGGTAAACAAAATGAAGGAGGTGCAAAAGTACCACGGAATATATTTATTATGTTTGCTGTATAGATAACACGCAGATGGTGGAAGGTGTGGGGATTAACAGATTGTAGAGTTTTTTGATGCTGCTATCACTACATATGATTTTGTGCAGCACAGTCATTAAGTAATAATAATAATAATAATAATAATAATAATATTATTATTATTATTATTATTATTATTATTATTATTATTATATTAATTTTATTTTTGTCTCTCTCTCTTTTTTAACTGTCATATTAATAGAGATGATTCTAAATGGAGTAGGCAGGAGAAAAAGAAACATGTGAATACTAGTATCATTGTAGTAGTAGCAGTAGAAATTCTTTACAGTTTGCATGGTGAGTCATTTACAAAAGCCCCATAGTAAAAGCCCCAATTTAAAAATAATACCTTTGAATGAGGGTAAATGCATTCACTAATTATTAAGTTATGCACACTGTTTGAAAAAAAGAGAAAAGCAGGCAGGGGTCAAAGTACCACAGTGCACAGACCTTTAAGATTTGTAACTGAAAATGAAATAACAGGGTTTTAATGCACAGCATGCACAATCAATTTTATTTGAGGCATGTAAAAAGCAGACTAGTACTCATGCACTTTTCTTCTTATCCTTCTCTTTGTAAGTGGTCCTTCGAATATTCTCTCTGTGCCCACACTTAACACCGCACTGTACAGTATAATAATATAGTACAGCACAGTTATGTTGAAGTAAAGAGCACATGGCTTCAGTTTTGTGCCTGGAGATGTCTGAGTAAGACGCACATATAAGTCTAAGTATAGAATGCTCTTGAATACAGTGTGGTCCATAAGAGTGAGTCACACACATGCTTGGGTCTGTCTGCAGGACTCCGGCAGGTCTGATCAATGCAGTCTATATCACGCTCATTTGTTCTCCCAAAACATGAGGCACTGATGAAAAGCCCCCCAATGCCCCCTCCCTCCCACACCCCCTCCCTCCTTCCACTCCTTTCACTCCTTCTATCATGCCTGTGTCCAGTTGCATTAGTCAGGAAATGAGATTCCTCCTAATTAATTAGATCTCCGAGTGCTAAAGATGAAGATTACATCCCAATGAAGGTTAGAGGTGTCAATCACAGTTTTTTTAGGCGGTGCATTCCTCTGGATAAATTGCAGCCCCAGGGCATTGTGTGTAAAAGTGTGTGTTGTTAATCTAGTTTTGTCTGTCTCTTGGCTTTAATTGAGTCTCAGTGAGGCTTCATTTGAGCCTGAACAAGAGAAATGTTCTCCAGCAGTGCCACCAGATGCACTGAGTTTTACACTGTTTTAAGTCAAATAAAACTGTGAATATGTGTACAAAGTAAAATATACAAGAACTGTATCTTAAATGTAGCATCGCTGTTGGCCAACAATATATAGAATAATACTTGAAAGCTTTCTTTTAAACCAATTACTTTTAAAGGTATTAATCTAGTATTTCAAGGTATTGATATTATGCAAAATTGACTCTTGTGAGCTTTAAGCCATGTTAAAATGTTGTTCCCTCATCAAAAACATACCTGGAGTTGTGTTTTGTTTCATTCACACATATCTAAGTAAACTTTTATTATAAGTCTGTCTACATGTCCAAAGCTCAAAATGCTCTGTTCCACTTTCATGTAGTTTCAAGCTAACAACTGCCTTTTACCTTTAGTTCAGTAGAGATTGGAAATTCCGGTCTGAAATTAACCAAACGATTCTAGTGAAGGTGTATGGAGATGAAAAACACAGAGGAGCACTTCCTGTATGCATGGCATCGCAGAATCACTAGAAGCATCACTAGAAGCAAAGCCTGAATATGCAGGTTTTGCTTGAATATGCACGTTTTGTGAATGAAACAGAACAACTCCAGGTATTTTTTTGTTGAGGAAAAACATTGTAATATAAACCAGAAAACAGTGTAATACGAGCCCTTTAAATATTTATACCTGATGTCATTGTAGTAAGGAGTAAGCACATACTAAAAAAATACACTTAAAGGTGCTGTACCTGATTTTTTTGTGTGAAAAATGTGGAAAACAAAAATAGTTCATTTCAAATAGTCCGTTTCCAAATCTTATACATACTGAACATTCTAATTATTCACTGTGGTGAGTTTATAAGTTCTTGTCACAAGTCTGAGGCCAAAGCAAGTTTAAGGCTAACAACAACTTGCCTGTTAACACATATTTCCTGATTATCAGACATTCAATAAAATGCTTTCTCAGATGCTTAAGAGCTGCTTATGCAGTACATCTATACTGGGCTAAAACAAATGTTGCTCAAATACATGGTAAAAATGTGGATACAGGTCCTTTTAAAAACATATTAGTAATGTTTATTTTTCTTATTATTATTTTTTATTTAGTTTTCCTTGATAAGCAAGACAGGTACATGATTCAGGACCCAAACATATTTGTAAAGTATTGTAAAATATCCTCTTTATTAAAATAATGTTCTGGTCTTAAGACTAATCATCTTTCACCAATCTGTTTTATAGAAAAACATTTTGAATATAAACTCCTACCTCATTTCCATCACTATCAACAAAAGCACAAACTCGTTCTTGTATGAAACACCAAACCTCACCACAACCGAAAATACCTCAAATCAATAGAACCTGTAGTGCAATTTCAGATTGACAGCGGAGCAGTCAAATACATTCTGTTCTCAAATCAACTGAGTGGCAATATATGCTGCATAATAAGCACATTCAAATATTAGCCTATTCAAATGCATACAGAAGAAAATACCTGAGACCTTTTTAAAATTCACAACCAATCTACAGGAGTGAAGAGCAGTGACTTGTCCCGCGGACGTTCTGAAAGAGGAGAGGGAGAGGAGGAGAGGAGGAGAGGGGGAGGATAAAGCAGACTGACAGAGGAGCGGAGAAGGCAGGTGAAGGCACACAGGGTAGAATAATTAAGGGTTGGAGGAAAGAGGAGAAGAGATGGGCATAGGGTTAACAGAAGCACAGTGTTAGCTAAATAAAAGTATTATAATATGAACTACAAACATGCCACTTAGCAACTGTACCATTGTAATCGCCAGGGAGTGTTTAAACCTGCTGTTGTGATTTAACTATTTTAGTGAGTGAGTATTTTATTCTTGTTTTCAGTTTTATTTAAATGAATACATGTTTGAAAGACCTACCATTTGCATATCAATATTTCATTTTAAAAAACCTCTTCCGTTTTGCGAAGAAATACTTTTCTTTGGATTCAACTACTAACTAAAATTAGATAAAGGAGCCGGGCGAGGAGCTGCACTGAGAAGATAGCTACAGAAAAACTAAGTGGGATATTTTTCTCCATTCCATTTTTTAAAGTAAAAACTGAGTGTTACAACTTCAGAAAGTGGAAGAAGTACTTTGACTTTGAGTTGATATGGGAGCCAGGTCCCAGCTGTCACAGTGGCTCAGGGGTCCTGCTTCAGTGAGTGTCTGATAAATCCTGTGGCCTCAAAGATAAGAAGTGCACCTGGACAGGAGACCCCAGTCACTCACAGTCAGCCAAAAGGAAAAGAGAGATTCTACGTTTTGTGTGTGGCACTCAGCTGGTCTCTTTATGAATGTGTAGTCTCACTGTGAATGAGGTCATGAGTGCAGATTGGCAGCTACACTTTGATAATTTGCTCCAGGGCAGTGGTACGACTTGCTGATAGGACTTTCAACCAATGAGAGTGACGGCAGGAGCTCAAATGTAGAGGTCTTTGTCCACTGATCCGAAGGTTGGCGGTTCGAATCCCGCTCTTGACATTACTGGTTGAGCTGATCCACTGATCCTCAGGTTGGTGCGATTCAAGCTTCCAGAAATGAATGCTGTCATAGTGTCCTTGGTCAAGACGATTAGCCCGAAGTGTGTGTAAATGGGTGAGTGGTTCCTTGATGTAAAGCTCTTTGAGTACCTTGAAGGTGGGCAAGTGCTGTATAAAAATATGATCATTTACTGAGAGTGACTGAGGAATAAATCAATAACGGACACATTTATGTCTAGAAGTGTCATTATAATTTATTTATTTATTTATTGCTCATGCTATTATTATTTTTTTTTACCATCAATTTAAAGAGAACAACAAAAAATGAATCTGAAAATTAACATATATGACCATTTACTGGGAGTGACTGAGGAAAAAATCAATAATGGCCACATTTATGTCTCGAACTGCAATTTGTATTTATTTAATTATTTATTTGTTTATTTATTTATTTATTGCTCATGCTTTTATTTTGTGGCCATCAATTTAAAGAGAACAACAACAAAAAATCTGAAAATGAAGATAAATACAGATTTCTACGATTATTTGTCTTGTCTTTGCTGCATGAACAAAAAGGAATAGGAAGAAGATAAATCTTAATAAACCCTGCTCCTTATTATTATTATTACCTAAAACTATGCTTGGAATAAGATGCTTGCTTAAAAAATTTATATTCAATCAATGTGAAAACATTATGTAACAAATGATTATGTCAAAGGTTCTATATATTCAGCCTTGTCTTTTTGTGTATATCTGCAAACAGTTTGGAAATATTCCAATTATTAGTATGCCCGTATTGAAAATAGCATAACCACCTTTAATAGAGGGGTCAGATTCTTTACATTGACATATTTTCTGCTTAAAATAAATTACTTGACTTGCTGATGCAGAATAATTAGATCTAGATAGAGCTGGTGCTACGGTTTTGAGGACTGAAGAAGTCTGACTCAGATTTGTCACGGCTGAAGTGAGTGAAGACAGCGCCACTCTGACAGGGACAATAAAAGTCCCATATTCTGTCTGTCTGTCTGTCTGCAGGAAGAAGAGCTACCACAAGGCCCTGCATCTCCAAATCAAAGGCATCTCCTTAATTCTGGTGTCAAGGATTATAGCGATTTGAGCAGATCCTATTGAAAAGCTTACAGAATCTTTGTGGATGATATGTGCAGCAATATGACTTTGATATAAATCCCTCAAAGACGAAACAGAAAACTTGTTACACTGCCACACTTGATGTCAGTTGCTGGTGTAGAAGCTGTATGAGTTCTTGTCATCTTGTATTGAGCTGTCAGTGCATGTGACACGTTATATGTGCCACAGAGCTTCCACACTGGGTTTAACACGTTTATTCAGTCTCATAATTACAGTCAGTGAGAAGCCATGTGTTAGTATGCATAATAACACAAAGCACAGAAGTATTAAGTATGATATTAAGATTTCTCAGACTAGGAACGCCCCACAAGACTGATATTAGAACCATGACAAGCTCACGCTAATACTTATTTTCACCCTTTATACTTTAAAGATCCCATATTCTGATCTATCATGTTGTTTCCTCACAAACATACCTGAAGTTGTGTTTTGTTTCATTCACACATGTTGAACACACAAGCCCTGAATATTTATTTTTTTCTCCCAAACAAAAAACACTCTATAGCTTGTGATGTCATGTGTTGATTCAGGAGGTTCTCCACTGTGTTTTAACTACATACTCTTTTACTAGAATCATTCGAATGATTTCAGTCCTGTAATTGCCAATCTCTACTGAATAAAAGGTAAATGCTAGCTGTTAACTTGAAAATTACCACTTCATGACATCACAAGGTGGGACAGAGCATTTTGAGCTTTGGAGATGTAGACAGAATAATGAAGGGTTACTCAAACATGTGTGAATGAAACAAAAACACAACTCCAGGAATGTTTCTGATGAGATAACAACATGACTAAAAGCTCACACCCATTTTGTGTAATATAGGACCTTTAAAGACGCACTGTGTCACTTTTGTGGTAGCATAGTCCCCATTCTGCTTGCCTCTGTGGAGATGTTATTGCTTTGCCAAGAATATTACACAGACAGCATTACACTCATCTATATTGCATTTATTCAATTACGTTTGTTTTTATTGCTTTGATTTTATTGCTGGAAAAACATGAACTATTTGCTGTTAACTGGGTTGTTTTGATACTCAGATTTTACCTGTAAATTGCCCTTGTAGCATCACATGCTTGTTGTCTCCATAAGCTTAATGCCATACTGTGGAACTTAACATCTCCTTGGACACAAGCAGCTGGCCTCTTCCAGCAAAGTTGCATAGCTTTAAATTCTTTAAGCCTTAAATTATTAATTTATGATTCTGCACAAAATATTCCAAGAGTACTCTGTGGGAATGGTACCAAATGTATATCTCTATATATTATTAAGGCCCTATAAATGTCTCCTGTGAACTTAATGTTGTTATTTTGTTTCATTTACACAAGTTATTATTAATCTGTCTAGATCTCAAAAGCTCAAAATGCTCTGTTCCACCTTGTGATTTCATGAAGTGATAGTTTTCAAGTTAACAGCCACCTCTTACCTTTAGTTCAGTAAAGACTGTAAATCCCAGGGCTGAAATTATCCAAATGATTCTAATGAAGATGTGTGGAGCTTAAAAACACAGTGGAGCACTACCTGTATTACCTCATGACATTGCAAAGTGGAATAGAGTGTTTTCTGTTATAGAAAATAACAGCCTAAATATGCAGGGAGTGTGTTAAACATGTGTGAATGAAACAAAACACAATTCCAGGTCTTTTTGCGATGAGGAAACATTATAATAGAAAATTGTGTAATATAAGCCCTTTAATAGCTGGATCAGAATCTGTAGGTACCAAAATTGCATTTGGAATAACTCTACATTACAATAAAAGAAACAAAAATGTAATAGATAATATTTAATTGCATACAGTAGAATTAATAAAACCCTGGATATATACACATTAGTATTTATGTGTGACAAATGGATGCATTTGAAAATAAACCGTAGCCAAAGTAGCATAAGAAGTGCAAGGTCTCACACAGCTATACTCACAGCTATACTAATTAAACACTAATCATTATCTCCTATTTGTTTTTGGAATGGACGCGCTACACACAATCAGTTCCAAATGTACGCATAATTATTTCTTGTGCCAATTCCCTGCTTTATCTGCAGCAGTGGTGTCATTTTAATTGGAACTTAATGAGGTTTACCTAGTGATTCTAATTAAGCATAACATAGCCACTGTTGGAGGTGACCGTAGGGTTGATAAAAGTGCAGGATACAGAATACAGTGGACAGTGGTGGAGCGTGGAGCTATGGGCCTGCCTCATCAGTCATTCACAGAGGAAATGTGAAGCCCACTGCAGTCCCAGGGAGAAAATGAAGTCAGCCACACTTCAGGTCAAGGACAAGGCGCTCTGGAGATTGGAGTTGGAATTGTGGTTTTCAGGGGCTGGGTATTTTAGGAATTACATTTAAAATACTGACGTCTTAATTTATTTTGTCCTATTAATAAAATTATTTTTGCAATTGGTGGGGTACAGTAGCCAGGCTGGCGCCACCTAATACCTCCACTCAATTTAATTTCTTTCCAGCGACTAGGTCAGGAATTGTAATACACTAGATGGTTTGCAAGAACCCCAGAAGTTGTAGACTGCGCACCAACCAATCATTGAAGAGCTGTAAAGCCATGATGTCAAACTCAAGCGCCTGTCTGGGTCCCTTTTGTAAACAACAGTAAAGAAAAGCGGTCGAGATAGGTGTAGACGAAGACAGACATTCTGTGTTGGCAACGATTCACGAGGTCGAGGATTTAAAGCCGGAACAAAGAGAATGTTTGGTGAATTTTATCAAGGGGAAAGATGGTAATACCATTCTTCCTACAGGATTTGGCACATTGCATATGTCAAGACCAAATAAAATAAATAAAAAAAAGTACCCGCCTCCCGTCAAGCCAACGAATCCGAATGACGGTTTCCACAAAGTGAAACCGTCTGATGAATCAGGCTAGAGGTACAGCTACAGACTGTGTATATACAGTATAAATGGACATAGCTAACCCACTAGCCACTGTGTTCCAAATAGGAACTGACCGTGGAGATGTGTTTTATTTAGCTGTTTTTCCGTTAATAATTTCCTCTTCCTAATATGGAACTCAGATCCAAATTTGCCGTATAACTGCTTGCCTCCTGAGCTCCATTTGACTGGAGCGCTATGAGTGGCATCACATTCCTTTAGTCCACTTCTTTTTTACAGTATATGGGTAGAACCTGATTTTTTTATCTATAAAAAGTGGAAGTGTGTATTGGTCATTTGATTTACAGAGGTTTTACACTGGACAATAAACTGAGACGAAGGGGCTGTATTACTCTCACACACCTGGGATACTGTCCTGAAGTCAGACTGCAGATGGCTCTATAGTCCAGCCTCTATCAAATGGATGATGTTACCAACATCTTGTGCAAATCAGCTGACAAGACATGACTCAAATTCAAGTTTGTTACGTCAACATCACGTTTTCTGGCATGAAAACAAACTATGAGGGATGTAACAATAACCGAAACATCGTGATATCGTATTGTCAAAGTTCTCAATAATATTGTGGACCATCACAATATATCGAATTACAAGTCTCTTTTCTTAAATTAAGAGTTATGGTGCAACAATAGCTAAAAAAATAAAAAAGAAAAACAGAGGGAACTACATAGACCATGATCCTTTGCTCCATTTCAGTGTAGACTACAAGAAGAAATAACAGTTCTAAGCACTTTAAAGTCTTAGTTCCTTGGATTAAGTCTTGTCAAGGCGTTTTAACAGGGAAAAAGTAGCATATTAACAGTTTTAGCTGTTTAGCCTCCACAAAATATCACAATAAATATCATACTGTGAGATGTATATCGTGAAAATATCGTACCGAGAGATTTGGATATTGTTACATCCCTAATTGTGAGCCTCCCCACCATATCGTGAGTTTTCCCACGATATCACAATAAATATCGTACCGTGAGACTTGGATATTGTTACTTTGGTCTGACAAAAAATTATATTTTAAACTGTTACCTGTGGCCCCTTATGTTCCCATCTTTTTTGCACATCGCCAGAGTTCAGATACATACGTTTTGTGGCCATGTGATTTGCTTTTTCAAATGGTGAAATAATACAGGTGAATAATACTAGTGATTCACTGTTTCATAATTAAATGCAGGCATTCAGCATTTGGATTTTGACACAAAGTTTTGTTTTTGTGAGGAGGGAAACAAAATCCACTCATTTACAAGAAAAAGGAGTCTGTAATCCCATCTTTAAATATAGCATTCCCAGTTAGGCCGTGAGCTAAACAGACCACATTACACAGATTAGTGACAAAAATGGAAGATGTTTTTCTGCAAGTGAAAACCAAAAGACTATTCCAAGGAGATTTTAGACTAAAAGTAATTTAAATTAGTGTCTTAGTCTGTATAATACCACCACTGAAATGTTTTAGATTACCTTAAAACCATGTTGTTATGTTGTTACCTCCTCAAATACATAGCTGGAGTTGTATTTTGTTTCATTCACACAAATTTGAGTAATCCTGCATTAGTCTGTCGATGTCTCCAAAGCTCAAAATTCTCTGTTCCACCTTGTGATGTCATGAAAAAGTTTTAAAATTACCAGCTACATTTTATCATTTGTTCAGTAGAGATTGGCAATTCCAGAGCTGAAATTTAGCATTATTATTCTGTTTGAGAGAAGGACACAGCCTAGATTTCCAAGATTTGTGTGTAAATTAAACAAAACACAACTCCAGGTTTGTTTGTGATGAGGGAACAACTTATAACATAGATCACACAATAGCGTAATATGGGCTCTTTAATTCCGTACTGAGAACTTCCCTGAACAGATGATTGAAACCAGCAGAGTGCTCATTCTCCCTTTACTCTTTCCACAATGTGCTATCCTCTGTAGACTTAACATCCTTGGAGGCAGAGCTATTTTAGGCCCGAACGTTGGTGAATATTGATGAGTCAGATTGCCAGCGGTTGGTGAGAATCAATCCCGGTGAAGAATGGGAGTGTCGCGCGGCAGAGGCTCAGGCCAAGTTGTTGTTCCTTTCGCCCCAAAGGCAAACGTGAGCGGCCTGGTGAATGCCCGTAGTCCCGCATCTGCATTCTGCGTGTGGCGGCGGGCAGATGCTCTCACCGTGAATAGCGCATTTACATGTTGTCCAATGGAAACAGATGCACATGGAATCGGGCAGGGCGGGTCGACAGCTTGTGGCGTACGCTGGTGAGTTTGGGGGAGGTGTATGCGGGGTGTAAGTGCTTTTCAGGGTTGTCCATTAACAGGATGCGGGCACGTGTCTGACATTAGCCTTAAAGTGCACTACGAGATGTAGTTCGGGAGAAATCACGTCATGACAAGTAATGAGTATTATGTCCTTTCAGCTTGTTGTCGAAAAGGACTGTCTCGCATCCCAGTCTTACCCCTTCAATCACTGAGCTACGCCTCTGATGTATGAGCCAAAGTGCCCTCACATCATTAGAGACAATAACCTCCAGATATACTGTGTGTGTGTGTTTGTGTGTATCTATGTGCATGTGTTTTTTTGCTGTCAATTACTTACCAAGTAAAAGCCCAGTGATCTCATGTTGAGTAGTCCTCTATTATGGTGCTTGGAAAAAATATATTGATTAGTGGCGCCATTTATCGTCTGCGGCTTTGATATATTCCCTACATTCCTTATCCATAAACTCTGATCCATTATTATTGTGGCAAATGATAAATGAGATAAAAAATACAGCTTAGCCATTTAAATATAGTCTTTTTAGCTCGAGCACAGTGGCACAGAGGAGGGACTTTGATCCTGCTTTTGTGTCTTTATGAAAAATGGCAGTGTAGGAGCAGTGGGCTGCGCTTCGTCTAGGAGAGAATAGGGTCCAGCAGAGATCACAAGATTACTCAAACATGGATGAACACAATATAAAAGGTTTTTAATTAGGTGACAATGTTTAGCTCCAAAAGTTGATCTTGCATAATGCCCCCTCTTTAAGGTTTTCTTTTGCTCACGCACATTTGGAAAATAGTCTCAGATATCCGTATTGTAAGTTGGGAGGTGATTCAGACTTGATGGTTGACAATAAAAATACAGCCTGAAGTCTAAAATGGCTCAATTAACAACACTATAGAATGTGTCCAACATGGTTCAGCCTCAAAGCCTCTGATGCTCGGGAAGTCATTAGTAAAATCACCCCAGTCTCATAACACAAACTGTTTCTGTCCTTCACATTCCAGCGTGGACTGGTCTTAACGTGCCACCGCCTGAAAGGCATTTTCCATTACTCTCTCAATGGGGGATCTGCTGCTACAGCTGGACCATGCTAATAGTGTCATACTCCATTTTTCCTCACGCTTCACAGACTTGGCACCACTAATCTACTTACTGTTTTTATTGCGAGCACGCTTGATGGCTACTCAGCGAGAGATGAGTGGCTTTCTATTGGAAGAAAAACTGGAACATTCAGACTCGCCCTGTAATTTGTTTCTGCCTCTTGCAAATATTGATAAAAGTGGTTTCTTTATTTAAACCGTGAGCCACTCCATGATTTTCTTGGCACAATGTTGGTGCTCAAAATTAATGAGGAAGATTTTTTTTCAAACACAAATGACCATTTGAAACCATTTCATTATCCTTTCTTTTACTATCACACTGTTTGGCATTTCAGCGTCTCTCAGGTCTTGGCATAATTCTCTAAACCCATTTCACAATTTCATGAAAATTAGGATTCTCTGAGAAGACTTTGAGACAAAAATTGCTGTTTTTTTCCCAGTGCGAAGCATGGATAAATAAAGGGAGCTGTGCATGGAAGGGCATTTGAGATATTTATGTATCATAAGAAGTTTAAAAGTGCAACTTTTCTGGTGGAGGGTCCATCAGATGCTTCTCTTCATGGAGATGTTATTGCTTTGTCTGGAATGTTTCAGTTTGCCATTAATCCTTTCTATCTTTGTAAAGTCCAATCCAGAACAACTTACAGGTCAGATCTGCGGAGAGGCAACTCCGCTCACAGTCAGAATGAAATTTTGAACAGTAAAACCATCTGTAATTGAATAAATGTATCGTAGTGATGGACCCCTAACCAAAACATTACGTAGTGCAACTTTAAGTTACATTTATGTTCCCCAGGGAAATTTGTCCTCTGCATTTAACCAATTGCTGATAAAACTTTTGACATTTTGTATGGAAGGCTTTAACAACATTCAGTCTGTTTTATCTGCACACTTGTTATTATTAGTTTTACATTTTGACACCTGTAGAATAAAGCTTACATTTTCACTGGCCTCAATTTGCTTGTCAATGCCAAAACCACTGATACAAACCCACTGATGTTTAAACCGTGCACACACATACATGGGAAGGACTGTTGCAGACAGCTGGAAGATTCCTTCACATTGACCACTTAGCTGCACATAATGACAGCTCCTATCTGTGTATTTCATTCATTAGGACCACTGTCTGCAGAGTCTGACAACACGCACCATAAATTTGCATGTGTTTATGGCGAGAAGTGGAGCGGAATCAGCCTTTCCCATTAGTATGCATGAGCGTCATTAAAGATGCACTCATCAGCTGTACTTTTTATGCACACTCCCTTGCACTAGTACAAATCACTGCTAATCAACTGGGCTGACATTTTCCAGCAATTATAAGCAGCCTGTCCTGATTTTTATAGCCAGCCATGGATCACTAGTTTTGGCCGGGAGTGCCCCCAATGACAACATATCACTCCCCAGAGAGATGGAGACATTTTGTACACAAGAAAGACCGCACAAACACACTGGTTCAGCACAGTGAGCCAAGAATCACATTTGGAATTAATTATAGCGTTGCCAAGCATAATGTCCTCAAAATAAGCAGCTCGGCAGCTAATTGTTGGTAAGAGTTCAAGAGGTGACTTTGATTAAAATGGCATCACTGAATGTTTACTTCAGATTAAGTGCCCAGTTTGAACCACAGCAATTATTATTCTTGATTTAATTTGCAAATTATTGATTATTTTCTGGTAAGTGTTTACAAGCGTCAATGAAAAAAAAACAAAAAACACTCGCATAACAATTCAGATGTTATTGCCTTAAGCAAAAAGGTCAGATTAATTTGTAGAAATTTAAAGAAATACATACAAAATGAAAAACAGTCTGTGACCTTTATGCAGATACGAAGTAAACATGCTCAAATCAGATATTGATTTTATAATAATAGTTGGACTGTGAATTCATTCAACAACAGTTTTACATATTTTAAAGGCCCTATATTACACAAAATTTAATGTCTGTTTACACAAGAACTCTTGTGGGTAAAACAACAAAATATTTTATCAGAAGTGCTTTTCGTTTAGACGGTGACAGTGTTTTTGGGGCTTAAAAACACAAAAAGTTGAAACCACCCTCCAGAGTGGAAAGGTTGAATACACTCTGCCTTAGCGTTTCCGTCTACACTGCCCAAGACGCAAAACTCTGGTCAGATCTGCTCACGTTGGGTACATGTATAAGTCACATGCATCACCGAGCCGCCTGGCATGCATACCCAATTGAATTACACACACTTTTGCATCACCGTATGCACGCAGATTTCCCCCTGGAAACGTTTGCCTAAGTGTGGAATAAAAAGTGAAAACACATCACCAGTTTTGCGTCTTCTATTCAGAACAAAATGTAACCTGGCTCTTGTGTGCTTTACGCCAAATTATAGTGTTGTCAAAAATATTTGTGGAGTTGTGTTTTGTTTCATTCATACATGTTTGAGTAAGTCTTTATTATTAGATGTTCTACACCTCAAAAGCGCAACATTTTTTTGTTTCACCTTGTAATGCCATGAAGCGGTTGTTTTTAAGTTAACAGCTATTTTTTACCATTTACTTCAGTAGAGATTGGCAGTTCCAGGGCTGAAATCATCCAAATGATTCTAGGGAAGGTGTATGGAGTAAAACCATAGTGGAGCACTTCCTGTATATTACCTGACATCACAAGGTGGAGTGTTTCCTGTTTGAGAGAAGTCTAAGAAGCCTAAATATGCAGAGCTTGTTTTAAACATGTGTGAATGAAACAAAACACAACTCGAGATATGTTTTTGATGAGGAAACAACATTATAGCTTAGATAGATAGAAAATAGTGTAATACTGGCCCTTTAAAACATATTTATGTTCACATGTTTCTTATGTCAACTATTCAACCAGAGAGTCATATGAGCCCCACATGTTGTGTTGTCACATCTTAGGTCCAAATCGAGTGTGTTTGTGCACTCAGTAGGTAACGTATACACCTTTTCATAGGCCTATTTCTTAGCCAAGTAAGTCTGCGCAGATGGTTTTATTAAGTATTGTTATCTGCTAATAAACTACAAAAGACTGCAGCAACAATTTTCAAGCTTATAAAAACAAAGCAGTGTATCCCTGTAGGAGCTGCTGATCCAGACAGCATTGTTACTATTAATTTGAAAATATACTCCAACTTTAATCAAATATGACACATTTCTTATCACTTGTTTGCGCCTCTATTTTGCTTTTCATTTTCTCACTTGAAAATATTGGCCAATGACTTGACAGACAGGCCTGTGCTCTTTTAGCTGGCCTGATGAAAGAGGGCTTTAGAGCGGAGCACAACACAAACACTGACCCCCAGACGCAGGGCCCACATTAAAGCCACGCTCCTTTGTGATGCCGCCGCAGTATAATTGGGTCCTCTGTTGTGTGCATTCATGTGAGGCTGCTATGGAGGCATTTAGCTGTGTACAATATAAGCCAAATAACACTGCATCCAGATAACAGTCCTGCAGGTTAAAGAGGTACATTAGCATATTTACACAGACAGGCTATCTTTTCTTCTTCTTCTTATAGACTGTAATGTCCATTCTCATGACATCAAGTAGTTTCACCAAGTACTAAAGAGTTTATAGATCCTTAGAGAGCCTATATTACACTGTTTTCTGATTTATGTTTTAATGTTGAGCCGACTGTTATGAGCTAATCATATGTCATTTCAATGCTCATATTCATCTCGGCTATGCGTTTCTTCAGCCCACCTTGTATTGTCTTGCATTTTGCCATTTGGATTTTTATTACTAGTACTTTATTTACTCATTTTAAACCAAGAATAGATTTTATATTGTACATTTATGTAGTTATTTCCCTTGTGGTGCAGTAAAGTTTGCTCAGTAAAGCCCAGTAAACTCAAATCCTGCATGCATATCGGATAGTTGGCAATAATCCTGTTTTTTTTAAGTGATTCAGCCTTGCCTTTTGTCTCATTATAGAATTCTGGAAAATTCCACTGAGTGCAAGCTTTGATGATGAAGGTATCTAATAACACTGCTATAACAGCCATTTTCAAGGTCGTAACATGAATTAATCCCTGGCCCCGTAGCAAACCAACATAACCCGAGATTAATGGGTGGTTTCTCATTTATCGACAGTGTAATTGTTCTGATTATGGTGCAGGATGAATAATAAGAATAATACCAGCGACAGACAGTCAAACCCACCTCCAGACTGGCAGTGTGGAGAGCTGCGTAGAGATGAGTCTTGTTGTTAATAAAGTGTTTTTAAATCAGGATTAGGTGATTGCACTTGAACAAAGTGGCACATTTAAACGGGTCATATTGCACCATTTTCAGATCTCTGTTATAATATTGTTTTCTCATCACAAACGCACATGGAGTTGTGTTTTGTTTCATTCACACATGTTCAACACACAAATCTTGACTCAGGTCTGAGGTCTTGTCTCAAATGGAAGACACTCTGTTCCACCTTGTGATGTCATGTGGTAATACAGGAAGTGCTTCATACACAATCTGTGTATCATCAAAGAAAACTAAAAATTAGAAAATGAAAAACAACAATTTTCTTCATTATTTGTCTCCAAAACCAAAATGAAAAGAGGGATTACAATTTGTTTTTTCAGTGTTCAATTTTGTGTTTAAATGAATAAAGGAAAAAACTGATAATGGCAGTTTCCAGTTTCAATTACTTAAACTGCGATGCTGGACTGTTGCGCCGCATAAAGGCTGAACCAGGACTGAATCAGGACTAAAACAGGACTAAACCAGGACTAAACCAGGACTGACCTAGGATGACCCGTGCAGACCATCGGGTCAGCGCCCCACGGGGTTAAGCGCGTCCCGTCTCTCTCTCTCTCTCTCTCTCTCTCTCTGGTCCTGGTTTAGATCTGGTTCAGTCCTGGAATCAGTCTGTGTGCAGCACAAAAGTCCAGCATTGCAGTTTAAGTCACAGAAACTGTAAATGACATTACTTGTTTGGTTTTTTTTTGGTTTGTTTGTTTGTTTTTTTTCCATTATTCATTTAAACACAAAATCGAAACCTGGAAAAAAAAAAATAAAAAATCATCATCTGTTTTTTTTCATTTTGGTTTTGGAGACAAATAATGAAGACAGCAGTTTTTTTTTTTTTTTTTTTTCATGTTCTTATTTTTGGTTTTATTTTGAAAAACAAGTGAACGAATGATACATGGATTATACACTTTCATTAGAATCATTTGGATTATTTCAATTATTTTCATGACGTCACAAGGAGGAACAAGGCATGTTGAGTTTTGGAGATGTAAGTTTCTGAGGCAGTAACGACATTCAAACATGGCAGGGGGTGAGGTTGGTTAAGTGTCTTGCCCTAGGACACAACAGCATTCATCTGTGGTAGTGAGATTTGAACCGCCAACTTGTGTGTCAGTGGGCAAACACTTTTCCAACTGAGCTTTAACTTTAAAGTTAGCTGCTGTTTGGTTATAAATAGTCCAACTCCATTCGTGCTGCTGGAACATCCGTCAAAAGAAACACTCTCATTTACTTTTAACACATTATAATTGTTACGGCAGATGCGAGGGTATTGGACCGGAGATGATGTAAATGAGACGTACTTTGTTACTACATTTACTAGACTAATATTCTTTTAAAATACTTTGTTGCTAACTTTCTACCATAAATTACGTTGAGTGAATCTCATTTAGTAATCGCGTTGTTGCTGTTCCGACCATAATTCTTTTGCGTTCGTGGATATGGTGGTCTAAACGCATTCACCACTGATGATTCCAGGAGATGTTATGACTTAAAATGAAGTGCCATGTTGGGCAGATCATGTTTTTACTTTCCTTGAAGAATGGAAACTATTTTGAGCTTTCGGTTTGTGCAGCAGCTGGGTGCCACTTTCTATTCCGTTTTGGGGTTTTAAGACTTCGCGCACTGACAAATGTGGCAATGAGTCGTAATCACAGAGCCAGGTTTCACAGTCCAAATGAACTAGTGTGACGACTCACAATGGCTTTCTGTTGTCGAGGAACAAAGAGAGACACTGCAATTGAAAATGAACAAAAAGACAAATTATATTCTTGTTGCGTTCCACTCTAGAATTGAAAATGTGCTACTGGAAACTTCTTCATCTTGCAATATGTTTTCAACTTTTTGATGTGTTGTGTCTGAAGAGGATACTGGATTCCTGGGTAGATTACTTGAATAAAATGTGCCAAGCAATTTTGCAATTTTTACATTTATTTGCTTACGGGAAAAACTGTGAACTGTCAACCAATTCTGAATGCAGCGCTCATTTTCCATAAATCAAAACAGATGAATATTAGAATTAACATGGACATGTATTAAAGGGCCCATATTGCGCCGTTTCCTCATCTATGTTATAATATTCCCTTGTCAGAAACATACCTGTAGCTGTGTTTTTTTCATTGGCTCATGTTCAAAACACTGAGTTCTTCTCTCAAACTGAAAACACTGCACCTTGTAATGTGATGTGATAATACAAGAAGTGCTTCACTGTGTTTTTAAACTTCATGCACCTTAACTTTTCCCATAGATTTTTCAAACAATTCAAATATTAAAATTTTAAAGACACAGTGGAGGCTAAGCATCTTCATGATAACTAATGTATTTTTCAGACTATAAATTGCACTTTTTTTCATGGTTTGGGTGGTCCTGTAACTTATATTCCAGTGTGACTTATATATTAAAATGTTCACACTGACAGCCGTGAGAGGGTGCTCTAGGCTATTGCTTCTGTATCACTGTCACTTCGCACCCTACTGTGCATGTCTCTTGCAGAAAGATCCGCTGACCTGCTGCAAGTAGTGAAATATGTTGCTCAAAACGGTAATTGAGCAGTAGAAACAGTTTGGAGTGAGTGAGAAACTTGTGAGGGGCTGGCGGAAAACGAGGATGGAGAACACAGCTTCAGTAACTGGGAGGGTGCATCATGCAACTTTCCTGGAAGTCAATGGATGGATCGACAAAGCCTGGACTTCAGTGACAACTGAAACCATCCTGTCGGGATTGAGAAAGGCCGGAATAATTCTAACTGGAACTGATGCTTAGTCTGACGACAGCTACACAGAAGAAGAACCGGTGCTCCATTTACCTCCGTAGGTCACAGGGTTGCTCAGAAGTGACACTGAGCATGAAGAATTCAATGGATTTTGTGATTTGCAGTGAGATGGAGAGTTTGGTAAACTCTTTATGTTCTGTTGTTTATGCTATAGTTCTCTGAATAACTGTTATGTTACGTAAACAGCCTGTTGTTCTCTGTTCTAAAGTTACATTACTATAACTTGCCTTTCAAGATGAAATGTCGGTTCCTGGACTCTGATTATATAAAATAAATTTCCCCAAAAAAGTGTTACTTCTTGTCCGGTGCGACTTATATATGTTTTTTTCTTCTTCATTACGCATTTTTTTTGGCTGGTGTGACTTATACTCCGGAGCGACTTATAGTCCGAAAAATACAATAATATCCATAAAGGAGTTGTTTTAGGTTAAAAAAAGAAGCAAAGATTTAAAATAGACAATTCTGTGAAATATTTTAATAACTTCTTGCTTTATAAAGTTTCAGAAACAGATTTTGAACAAAATTATAAATCTTATGGTCATTAGTTATTAGTTTTTGTTTGAATGAATGAATGGGAAATTTGGTTCAAGAACCATTGAGTGGACGGTTATTGTTCAGGTCCGTCAAATATGTTTTCCAGTCACAGTCAAATTGTCAGAAGTCTTGTAAAATCCATTCTGTGTTCACTGGATATTCCACAGTGTACCCATACCTGACTGTGCTCTATTTACTGATAGGTACTCCTTGTTCCATAATGTTCCCATGATGCTAAAGAAACAAGTACACACACTTTGAACATTTCAGTAAACATCTGCAGTTGTCCCCTGTTGCCATGTGCACACTTGAGTTTGATGTGGGATTGATGTAGAGGCTGTAGAGTTCCTGGTACTGGGTCCTTACGCCGCAGTGGGAAGTAGACACGCTCAGCTTGCTTTGTTTGTGCAGCATTCTGGGCCCAGAGACAGCGCGGGGCTGAGCGCGGGGCTGAGCAGGGGGCTGAGCGCGGGGCTGAGCGCGGGGCTGAGCAGGGGGCTGAGCACGGGGCGGCCAGCTGAGAGGGGCTCGCCAAGTGTGTGTGCACTGGTCTGGAGGAGAGTCACAGCTAATAGACATGCTTCAAAATATGTCTTATATTTGTCTATGTTTTGTCACTTTCAAGAAGTTGACTTAAATGATCAAACTGTATATTTTGGGCAAGCACTTAAAAGCCCTGAACCTGTATTTGAGCAAAATTTGAGCAAAGAGTAAGGAACTGTTGAGGTCAAAATAAGTCAGTCATGCCCTGTGTGCATCAAATTATAAAGCTTCTTTTGTCGGAGAATCGGGAAGTGTGTTGTTAGCATGGTAGTTGTTATTAGATGTACTGTGGTGTGAAAACATTGCCTCTGAAAGCTGATCTAATTGTGTTTAATAATTAGGATGCTCTGAAGTAAGTAAGGAATATCTGGACCACTGCAAACTATTTATGACCTAGATTTTTTATGTTTTTAAGCTATAAGGTATATTAAATATTATAATGTATATATATCATATAATATTTGTATAGCAGTATTCTTATGTACAACTAAGGGAGCTGTCACATTTGCATCAGACATGTTTAATTTCTTTCTTTCTTTTTTTTTTACAACTTTATTTATCAACATTTTCAGTGTACTGTTAATGCCAGATAATCATTAAAATACACTGTAAGTATAAAATGCAATAAAAATAAAAAAAATAAAAAAAGAGTTAAATAAACAAAAATAAATCAGTAAGTTTAAATTCACATTCTGTATGATTTACATGACAGAAACATGTAAAAAAAAAAGCCATATAATAACAACAAAAATAAATATAAATATAATAAAAAATAAAATATAACATTGAAGATAAAATAGATTTAAAAAATTTAAAAGTAAAAAAATAAAATAAAACACACACAAACACACATTGAGGCACACACATACAAAAAAGCACAACATACAAATGTTTACAACTATGTCTTATAGCAACAATGCCACCTTCTTTTTCAGGGGTCCCCTACAAATTCAGATGCTCCAAAATAGGTCTCCATACCTTCTGAAATTTTTGAGGGTTGCCTTACAGACATGTTTAATATCTGACAAAAATACACTCCAGACTAACCAATATCAACTTGCATGTGAAAAAGCAATTTGAATGAAGACTTCTGCAAGACTGTAAGGAACAAACTAGATCTAAATCAGCACTTTTTGTCTCGACCCTAAGGTTTTATTAGAGAAAGTAGCTTTAGCATAAAAAGAGAACAGAGAGGGTGGAGACATTCAGCAAACACTCATGGTTCTGAAGCGACCCCACGAGGCTGAGGCAGCACCCTCCACATTTGCACAACGCCTTTAAACAGCACACCACTGACAAGCAGTAAATCAGCACAATTTTCAAATATAATACCACTACCGAAAGAAGAAGTCGTATGTTATTGCAGACATTAATGGTGTCATAAATGTCCCAAACAACCTCCAAATTTATGTCTCCTTCATGAGGTCATATTTTGTAATATTACTGTAAAGCTCAACAATACTAATAATATACTGGTGTAAGATTTATTGAGGCTGTAATCATTTTGTAAAGGTCATTTGTAATATTCATCCAACAGACATTGATTTCTTTGTAATACTGCCATCATGACTGTACAACATTATCCAGAGCAGAGAGACATGAGTATGTTACAGCTCTGAATAAAGAAGTACCAAGTAAATACACCAACCCTAGCGACTGATACTATAAAAGTCAAACGTTTCAGGAGAGCTTGACTAAAATCAGCCAATGACGCTCATCTCCCAATTAATCCTCTTAATTTGGAGATGACGAAGAGTGTCTAAAATGGCGGGTCCGGTGGGACAGTTCCGCCACCTCCGCTCCCCGGTGAACCTCGGCCTGTTTGATCCGTTCTAATCTAATTAACACTTTTAAGAGGAACACCTGGGCTCCTCGCCGGCGTCCTCTCTCCGTCGCGCTCCGCCATCGCCACATACGCTCCCAGATGGGCCTTTGATAGCTCTGATGGTGACAGGCACGGGATAATGATTGCACTTCACTCCACCACTCGCGCACATAAAACAGGCTAGTGTGTCTCTATGTGCTAATAGGTACCCAATATACATCTAACCGCTCGCTAAATGACACAATTAGACCGTGCTCTGATGGCGCACCTGATTAGATTAGCCCCGGCCCGCGCTTCCTGCTCTGGCGTAAGCGTAGCGTAAGCTCGAAACCCCAACCTTGACCCCAATTAGCTTAGCGCTCATCAGAGGGAGCTAAGGGGACCATGGTAGCAGCCGCTTATCACCCCGATGCTAATTGGACTGATGAAGCGGGTAAATATGGTCAACACTGAGGCGACGCAAGGGCCCAGATCAATAAAGAAAAAGTGGGAATTGACCAGGATGTCTCAAAGCTGGGAATATAAAACTGACAAGGAAAAATGCTAAAACCTTCCTCATCTGCTGAAAACGTTTGGCTCTTACACCAATCAAAAATATGATGCAACCAGGCACAAGAGCAGGTTAAAACATTTTATGGACTGATACAAAGGTATAGCGCAAAGTCAGAGAGGTCATGCTGAGATGGTTTCCCCAGAGAACAGGATTGCACTATTGAGTTCAGATTGTACGTCAAAAACTTCATGTTACTGGCCAGATGTGCTGAATTTCACAGAACATAAAAAAAAAAAAACTGAACACAAAAACTATGGGACACAGTGATGAGCTGCTGGTCATTACTGATAAATGAATCTAGTGTCAGAATAATTTTGAGTGAATGCTAAGTTTACTATTTTGCATATTTCATATAAACTGAAAATTCTCTGAGTTGTAACAGCACAATCCCAAACTGTATCTGAGGCAGTACCAGACAGAAGAGGAAAACTAATAAAGGACCCAAATTTGATTGGGGGATGTAGTTGGCATTACAGCAGTGCTTTTTGTCTAATTTGCAAATGTCATTTGTAAAGGTGCACTGCGTGAAATTTCTTATGGAGGATAGGCCACTTGCTTGTCTCCATGAAAATGTTATTGCTTTGTCTGGAATGTTCCACAGCAGGGGTCACCAAACTTTTTTTACTCTAGGGGCCATATTATCACTTCTGATTGGGATGGGGGGCCGTGGTCGGGTCGGAGCCGTATAACAGAATTGTATGATTCTGGTGACGCAGCTTATATTCTTTCAAAACCTCCACACTTTCTTTACATATCAGACAAACTGCATGGTCCTTACACTGAATGAAAATATAATCAGTTGTCCACTGTTCTTTGAAAACTCGGCACTCTCTGTCAAGTTTTCCTACTTTAACACTCACCATTTTGTTGTCCTTAACTGCACTACAGTACTCTGCGTGTGCGTTGACTGTCACTGTTTGATCTCGAGCTTAAGTGTAGAAAATTCGGCGGCAAATGTAAATACGTCATAAAATCAACACATTACAAGATGCCGACATGTTATTATTTGCCAAAAAAGTAATAATAATAATAATAAAAAAAAGGTTATGACAGCTTTTGAGGATAGCCTCATTGGGCCAGTTTAAGTAGTGGGGGGTAGAGGGCCTGGTGGGCTGGAGTCGGCCTGTGAGCCTTAGTATGATGACCCCTGTTCCACAGTATAGATTAAACATACTGTATCTATCACAGGGGAGACAAGCAGGTTACAACACAATGCTACATTACAATTCAGATCTGTGGAGAGTCACCCTATTCCCTGAAGGAGTTATTGCTTTTTTGAGCAATAGAAACATCTGTAATGAATGAATGCTACATGGATATGTTTAATGTCATACCATGAAACATTCCAGGGAAAGCAATATGACAAAAAATTTTTTTTTTTTTTTTTTATACATCCAGCTTTTCCGCACATGTGCAGTGGCTGGTAGGCAAAAAGTCAGTGAGGCTGCTCGTTTGTGTTGACAGTAGCCTTGCATATGTCTGTCATGAGATAACTCGTGTTATTTTGAAGTAGGTTTTGCATGTAATTGTTCTGACATGACGTCATCATCTTACTCTAAGTCACTGAATGTTGAGGATCAAAAACCTACACGGAAAAGTTAAATCTCGCTGATAACTGTTGACGATGTTGATGCTGACTGTTGATACTGACTTGTTGATAGGGACGCTTTTTGCCTATCAAAATGGCTGCTGCCCCAGACTTGACATCATCGTGTTTTCTCATGTAGCATTTCCATGGAGACAAGCAGGTAGAGGAGGAGAGTCTGCCACCTATCCAGATATGCATCTTGCATTTACTTAAGAACATGGGTTTTTATTGACCTAAAAAACTTGCATTCTTACTGTACTGTGAGTGGGCTTGCCTTTCCACTGATCCAACATGTAACTTGGCCCTGTAGTGTCACATGATAAAGCCATACAGTGCCATATTGCCATTTCAGGCAATATCTACATGGAGAGAGGCAGGTGATAGACTCTTCACCAGAAAAGTTACACAGTGCACCTTTAAAAGTAGTCTGTTGGTTTCTCTTTTAGTGTTTATGTCAACTGAATATTTATAAACTTGTAAATACCTCTCAAAAAGAACCCAATTTCACACTGATTTAACACAAATGAATAATTCTCTGGCTACAAAATATAATCATCCATTTTTATATAATGTTTATAAAAGAAACACAACACCCAAAGTCATCAAGTACAGCCGTGCGAGCAAACAAGCCACGGTGAAGAGGAACAGCAATATTCTTCAGAACTAACATTTGGTCTTCAAACAACAGCTCTCAGAGAAGTCTCCGCTGTGTGTTTTTTAAATGTCGGAGCAGATGGGCTGCAGAGGAGGAACTGCTCAAGTCTGTCAGATGTGCTAGACTGGCACTTTTAGAGGCACTGCATTTCAAAGGCACTGGATGGAGAAAAGTTGTGTAATTTTAAAATAAATTGCTATGTCGTGTACAGAATATTTGTAAGATGGTGTTTTTAATAGGCTGTGTCTCATCAAGAAAACGAACATATTGAGAATCTGGCATCTACTTTCAACCAACAGGTGCTTGGTGAGATGTGCTGAAACAAAGTAATCAAAGTAAAGTATTCTCTTGTGGTTAAGCCTGGAAATTATGAGGGAATAGTTTCTGCATGGGAGTTTTAGACAACAAGCAGCATACAATTTACATGTCTCCTCTCTGATTATACAAAAATGTGATCTAGCTTTCCAATAGTGCCAACAACATAGGCACTATTATTAAAATAAATGGAAAACTGGGCTCCACTTTCATAAAACATGTGTTATAGTTTGGCTGTTTCACAGTTTCACACTCTCCACTATTTCATGACAGTATTGATAACATGCTTTTTACTAGGGAAACAACACTACGACCATGCCAATAGCACTTTAAAGTAGGGTCTGTCTTTACTAGGTACTAATGGGGGGTAGTTAGTAGACTTGGCTGGTATTTGGAGTGGTAGTTACAGTGGTACTTGCAATGGTACATTGGCTGGTAATTGTACTGGTAGATACAGTATAACTAATAGCAATATTTTGTGGTACTTCGAGCAGTACTTACAGTGGGGCAAGAGGTGATACTTAGGCTGAATCCCATTACACCCCTTGGCCATAATTTCCCCTACCCCTCCATTTTGTGCGTTCATGTGTAGGTGTAGGGGTGGCCCAGTTACCGTTATGGCATAGGGATAGGGGAAAGTGGTGGAGCTTTATACCCCTCCAAACGAAGATTTTTCAGAGGCACACTCCAAATGGAAGGGTATGAGCAATTTCCCAGAATGCGTTCCGAATCACCGGCAAGATGGCTGCTACCAAGACCACAGAGCAAAGAATCCACAGTTGTAGACAGCATGTTGGATTTCTGGCAAAAGCTTGCTGCGTCTGCTTACGTAAAAGTTGACACTACTGATGATGCATGTGATTGTTGAAGAAGTGTCCCAATTCGTAGGGGTTTACTTTCAACCCCTACCCCTGTAGCTCAGTTTCAAGGGGCAAATGGCAGGGGTAGAAATTAGAAATGGGATTGACCCTTATACTAATAGTTAGTGATACTTAGACTAATAGTCAGTGTTGGGGAGTAACAGATTACATGTACCGGAGTTACGTAATCAGAGTACAAATTATGAGTAACTGTATTCAGTTACAGTTACCGTTTCAATGAGTGGTAATTGGATTACAGTTATTTTGTTGAAATAAATGGATTACATGGCGGTATTTTCCTGTTTTCACATTTTGGGCTATATCCCTATCTTTTTTTTTTTCAGAAATTCCACTCATTGCTGGAAACTAAACCAGGTCTAAATGAGATCTTAACCGGGTCTAAACCAGGACTAAAAAACAGGTCTAAACTAGATCTAAACCAGGTCTAAACTGGGTCTAAACCAGGTCTAAACCAGATCTAAAACCAGGTCTAAACCAGGACTAGGACTAAAACCAGGACTAAACCAGGACTAAAACAGGACTAAACCAGGACTAAAATCAGGTCTAAACTAGATCTACACTAGATCTAAACCAGGTCTAAAACCAGGTCTAAACCAGGTCTAAAGCAGGTCTAAAACCAGGTCTAAAACCAGGTCTAAACCAGGACTAAACCAGGACTAAACCAGGACTAAAACAGGATTTAATAGGACTAAACCATGCTGCGCGGATGTGTCTCCTCCTCTTCTATCAATAATATTTTGAATTTGGTCAAATAAAGTCTGTTCTTTTAATTTTCTTTTAGCAGACAAAACTTCTTATGTTACGATATCCTCATCTTTGCTTCTATACAGCAAACCAAGTAATCCAAAGTATTCAGATTACTTTTCTCACTTTAAGTAATTTAATGGATTATGTTACAAACTACATTTTGGGGTATGTAATCTGTAATCTGTAGGGGAATACATTTAATAAAAGTAACCTTCCCAACACTGCTAATAGTTGTTGCAAATATTAGTATTTATTGATACATGCAAAACACTGATAATGCATCTGGACACATGAAAGTTCATAATTGTTGGGAGATAAATTGCAATAAAAATTTGAATTATTGCTCAGCTTTGCCATTATTACACGGGTGTCGAAACTTTTTTAACAGAGGGCTCCATATCTGAACATATTTGTAGCGTCGGACCACAGACTGATCATCAGTGTGTTGAGTTATTCAGACGGGTCCATTTCTCACAGCTTTGACAGAGCCATATGGTTCATTAATTTTAGTCTGTGTCAAAATGCAGTGTGATGTTATTGAGTTTACAGAGGCAGAATTACTTAAAGATGCACTGCGCAAATTTTCTTGTGGAGGGACCGTCACTTGCTTATCTCCATGGAGATGTTATTGCTTTGCCTGGAATGTTCCAATGATCACTTTAAAGGGACAGTTTGGAATTTTGGACATAGGACCACATTTCCTAGTTAGCCAGAGTGTTGGAGACGTGTGGAAACACATTTTTAAATACTCCATCCAGACCTTGTATTTGCAGAGGTCACTGGTGCTAGGCTAGTGCATGTCAATGGCCAAAAATAGCCTGCCCACTCCATAAAGCACCCGAAGCAAAACTATCATTACCCCAGACTGTCGATGTGAATGTCTGTGTTGATAGAATAATTTTAGAAGTAAAACCAGCCTTGCATTTGAAGGATTTATGTCTAAGCAGCAGTACTGAGTTGTACTTCCTGATAGAAAGCTCGGAAGCGGAAGACTGATATCACCTAGCACCTATCTTACCGGCAAAATAAAATTCCGCTGCTGCTGAGAAAATAGTCCCATGTGACGATCCATGCAATGCAAGGTTAGTTTTATTTCTAACATTATTCTATCAACACAGACATTTACATCGACAGTCTGGTGTAATAATTATTTTGTTTCGGGTGCTTTGTGAAGTGGGTAAGACTGTTTTTAGTGGCAGAATAACTATGACCATTGACATGCACTAGCCTAGCACCAGCAATCTCTGCAAATACAAGGACTGGATGGAATATTTTAAAAAGAGTCTCCACACGTCTCCAACACTCAATGAGGAAATGTGGTCCTAAGTCCAAAATTCCAGACTGTCCCTTTAAACATTTCAAAATTTCCTTCTAGCATTTATTCATTGCAGGTGTTTTTATTGCTCAAAAATGCAAGAATTCCTTCT
This sequence comes from Boleophthalmus pectinirostris, assembly GCF_026225935.1. Classification (NCBI taxonomy): domain Eukaryota; kingdom Metazoa; phylum Chordata; class Actinopteri; order Gobiiformes; family Gobiidae; genus Boleophthalmus; species Boleophthalmus pectinirostris. The sequence continues at coordinate 28,326,762 of NW_026571152.1, forward strand.
GTGAATAGGGGCTTTAAATTTGGGTAAATTTGCAGTTTAAAAAAAAAGAAAAAAAAAGTTCATCTTATAATCTTTTTGGACAGTTCAGCAGAGTGCAAAAAATGTAATGTATGTATAGGCCTGTCCTGTCACAATAATTACTTACCCTAATATAAGACCTCTAAGTTTGAGTTAAACCTCACTTGGAAGGCCTACATTATAACCAATGAATGTATTTTTCTGACATTGTAAAGTCTCTGTAAGTTAGTTTTCTGTACTGTTACTTCCCACTTGCCTGAAGATTCACAATATTCTCAAGGCTAAGGAGAAGTGTGTGAAATACATCTTCTAAAACATAACCCAAAGTGGGAAACATATGTAGCAGGCAAAAAGATGGAATCAGAGGGAGTGAGACAGACAGCTAAAGGAGCAGATCTCGCTGACAGTCCTCTGAGCCGTCGCCGTGGGGAAGATTGGGACTTGTTTCACTTGAATGCATGCTGAATTGCTGCCTGTTTGTGGTGGGGTTTCTCTGCAGCTGAATCATTTGAACTATTCATTTTGTTCTCTGTAAGCGCGGGGGGAAACATGCAGGCCTGACACTTGTACTTGTCAAGACCATATTTATAAAACGCTATTTACTGTAGGCATAGATCTGAGCTCCGAGGAACAGACACACGCACTGAACCCAAGCACCATAGATCATCCAATGTGCGTATTGTGTGAGATAACAGGATGTATGGGTGAGTATGGATGAGATGTTAGCTAGTATATATTCCCTGAAAAGATGTTCATGAAAAAAAAACACAATGATATTCTGTTCGATTTATTTGAACAACCAATAATAAATGCATGTTGCATGTTTAATGTTTTAATCGGCTTATCTCAAATGTTTTTGGATCAGTGGTAATGGTAATGAACCCATATATAATATATTACACACACAAAGACATTTTGAAGTGGGTTTCATTCATATTGTTTGTGCTGCAAGATACTTCTGTCAAACTACTGAAAGGAATTTGAGATCTACGACAATCTTCAGGTTGTAATCAGATGCACCTTGATTTCATGTTGTGTCGTGAACAAGGGAGCTGATTCACTGAATTCACCCAGGATTTAGACATCATTTATGAATGTGCCTTTGTTACAACCCAGTTCTTCTAGGGACAGGGAAAGTTACAAAAGAATCAAGATTTAAAATGGTAAAACTAAAGTTGTCAAAAAGGAAACTAAAGGTAAAACTAACAAAAAGGGTATATTTACAATATTTAACAAAAAGAGGCTCACAACAGAGTAGTCAACTACATAACTAAAGCTAAGTTAACAAAAGTAAAGAATATAAGTTACAATAATAGAAAAACAAACCAGTCTCAAAACTAAGTCACAAAGTACTACGAGTGACTCAAGGTTCACAAAGCTGCACAAAACTACAGGAAGACACAGCAAATGTGGCATGCCGTCCACTGACAGAACAGCAGCCTGGAGTGGCAGGGGGTGGGTCCTTTTAAGGTGTGGCAGCAGCAGGTGAAGGCCCAGGATTTGCCAGACGTTAGGGTGTTACACCAGTGAGCAGGAAGAAACCCAGGTGTCAGCTTTAAGTGAATTCACCAATCACAGGAGAGGTATGTCACATAGAGGTTTGCATGCACAAACACAGGCAGGGTTCAGCAGCAGGGACTTAAACAGATATGGCTACAGGAGGAGCTGGAGGCCCGTGGCCGTAACAGGCTTAGATCAATTCAAATTAGATCTAGCTTGAATTTGGTGTGACATACGCTCTAATGGAGCTCTCAAATAGTCTTGTGGCCACAAGCTTATAAAACAGTCTTTTAAATAAAATCCACAAAATTACATTTGAGTCATTTGTATCCTGGCACATTTCCACATTAATAACCAACACAAAAGCCTTTGTTTCACTTTTCTGTCTGAGGCTAAATTAGAGAATAATGGAGTTCTTGCAAACACAAGATTGAGTCTTAAAATTTGCTTGGGCAAAGCTGTCACACAGCCTAAATAAGGGAATTCATCTGCAATACAAGCAGATTTTATGTGTTTATTTTATCTGTCTCTCTTAATCATTATTGTTTGATTTGCATTTGCACAAGTCAGAACAAAACCTCATGTGGTCAAACAACCACCTGTGTATCAGTATCACATGTGTATCAGTACAATGTTTGTAAAAGTATAACGTGTGTATTAGCACAGCCTGTATAACAGTAGAACATGTTTATCGGTACATTGTGTGTAACTGTACAACATGTGAATCAATACAACATAACAGTAGAACCTGTGTATCAGTGCAACTTTTGCATTAATACAATGTGTGTAAACGTACAATGGTACAATATTTGGATGAGCCAAAGCAGGTTTAAATGATTTTAAACTTAAACTAAAATGTTAATGCCATAAGCACCAGGGCACACTAGGTCCTCTGCTCTACGCTCTGTATGTGTAAGTGTTGAGATCACATAAGAAAGGCTGTTATTATTAAAAGTAACACTTTTAAACAATTATCTAAATTGGAAATCTGCCCTTGGAATTACTTTTCATCCACATAAAATATAAAATATAATATTATTTGAAAATTGAACATTTTAGCGCAAGTCTTTGATTGATGATCTTTCACTTTGAGTGACTGGAAAGTAGATTTTTATCTATAGAGTTAAATGAACACTGCAATGTGTTGATTAGGCTCAGTGCTGCCGTCAATATTTGAGTTTTGAGCCTTATACTGTGCAGTGGAAGGAGAGTGAATATCTTTCCAAACACTGTTATCAGCATGTCACCCTGCCAATAGAAAGCCTGTGTGAATGCTAACCACGCTTCACAATGAAAGCACTGGACTGGCCTTTGTGCGCCGCAGCACTGGCCCAGATAGCGGTCTCCAAAGCCCACTTTGCTACTGTAATTAACCATTGTCAAAGTGATTAATCATACGTCCACAGAGGCAGAGAGCAGCGGGCAGCAGCTGACCCGTGAGGTGAAGTGGAGCTTAAATGTCTGGGACCTAAAGAGACATTTACAATCTAATTATAGCCCTAAATAACAAATGGAACACAATGAAGACTGAAAGCTCCCTCAGCAATGTTCACTATGGGACCAAAAAGGTGCTAGGGCTTTGTCAGAAGGGAATGGGAAGAAGAAGAAGGCAATGTTTTGTGTGCACAAAATTTCAGTTTTTAATTTTGATTTCTGATTGTGTGGTTCCTTGACATAAAACTAATGCCATTTATTTACTATTGATATGTGTACTGAAACATGCTTCTCATATTTGTTAGTGCGTTTGCAAAAATTATACATTTGGCTGAGGGTGAGAGGTAATATAGAAGTATAACATAGAATTGTATGTATGCTGTATGTATGTGACTAGTGTGAGTGCGATATGCAGTACAGTGCAGTGACTTTTGTAGTCTTGGGTGCACCAGCCTTTATTATGTCTTGCATTAGTATTTACATGCCTATTTATTTACTCTATTTTGTATTTATTCTTTTTACTCTGCATTTTAAGTGTCACATGTGCATGTCTGAACTGCAGGATGAGTTGCTTTTAATCTTGTTGTGCACGTGTTTAGTGTGGATTGTACTTATGTATAGGGACAATGAAAGGCATTCATTCTTCTATTGTAATAATTTATGAATATGCAAAAAAAAAGAAAAGAAAGATTTTACTTAATTTGATCTCAATTAAAAATGTCTCAGTATCAATGTATAATTTCCATTCCACAAAAAATAGTCATGTCTTTCTCAGAATTCCAAACTCTGCTCCAGATCACATGCTGTCACAGGCAGAGGATTCACTGTAGACCTCTCTATTAAAAAGCTAGTAACTGACAATTAGAGATAACTGAATACAGATTAAATTTGCTTAACTGCACAGTCTAGTGTGAAGACACTGTAAATATCACCCTGAACTTATCCATGAGCAAAAAGCATCTATCAGCCCCTTCACCTAGTTAAAGTTAAAAGTAAACTTTAGTCCCAGTGTCAGTTAGAATCGACTGGGGCCGTAGGTGGTCCTCATCGTGCAGAGACTCTCCTGATATCTGGTGCACCCCGTGGAGAGGTCTATTGCAACCATCTGTATCTAGCTCACAGCTAACTAATGAACCGCATTTACTATGTCCCCCCACTAAAGAGCTCAGCGTTAGGTGAGCACATGTGTCTTGTATCTACATGTCTGAAGTGGTTCCATATCAGACAAAGGAGAGAAGAGTCCTAAGTCTGTCCATTTGAAACACACACACACATCAGTCAGTGTTTTCTTTTAGCCCCAGCGCGTTATGGCACCAGAGATCAGGTCCTTTGGCCTCAGGCGAAGCTCCAGTGATTCTGACAGTTCTATCACCTGTGCTGGTCCCATTGAAACAAAGACTTTGGATCAAAATAAATTGTGTCATTGTTTGTTATAATTCTTTTGCCTTTATTTAAAAGACTGCCACATTCTGCAAACATGAAGTGACCACATTTTAATATGGTAATCTGGTTACTATCAAACTTTTCAGACCAAAAACTTTCATTGAAAACTCACAGAAGTTACTGATATTTTATAGCAATGAGGTCAGATTGTATGAGTGGACACATCTCATTTGTTTATACTATATATAAAGTGTATGCTAACCTGCAACACAATGTTAGAACCACTGTTGTCATGGCAGCACAGTGATGAGATTAACCTTAACCTTCACAAAGTGTTGGTGACTTCTTGTCCATGATCTCAAGTGAATCCAGTCTCAGGCACTTAGCTGCAAGGAAATAACCACAAATGACCTTTAAAAGTGCATTATGTAACTTTCTGCTGTAACTTTTCTCCTACTTGTTTCTATGGATATGTCATTGGATACCATACTGTGAAACATTCCAGACAAAGCAATAACCATTTGACGTGCCCTCAACCAGAAAAGTTGCACAATGCACCTTTAAAGCTGGGGTAGCTGGTTTTCAAACACTGAGAAAAGGAAGTAGGTATTTAAATTTGTCTAATTTGTTCGTAGCTCTCACAAACCTGTGTCATGTTTGATTTTTTTTTAGGCTTTAGGGGAACTTTTTCAGATGGAAAGGTGAAGGAGGGTGGACCAGATTTGCGCAGGCAATCAGCTCTCATCCCAAAGTGTCATACATTTATCACACATGACTAAGGCTAGCCTGATTCATCAGATGGTTTCTACGAAGTGAAACCATCTGATGAAACCTCACAGCATAGAATTCGTTCGCTCAATGATAGGCGGGTACTTTTTTAAAATTTAACCAATCGGTGCTATTCAGTTGTGGTATATGTAATGTGCCGTTAACGGGGCTAACTGGTATTTTAAGCTTTTCCCATATCCCGTAGGAAGAAGGGCAATAACATCTTTTCCCTTGATAACATTCACCAAACATTCTCTTTGTTCCGTCTTTAAATCCTCGATCTCGGGAATCGTTGCCAACACAAAATGTATGGCTCTTCGCTGATTGGCTACTGCCCAAACTTGCACTTCCGGGGTTTTGTGAATCATCTAGTGTATTCTGATTCCTAACCTAGTCGCTGGAGAGAAATGAAATTGAGTGGAGGCCTTAGGTCAGCCAGCCTGCCTAGACTAAGGCCCCTTCCACACTAGTATGTATTTGAGTCTTTTTGTTGCAGATGCAGTGTTCGTCCATACTAATTCGATGGAAAAGTACTCCAGAGATGGAATGATCTGATGTCGCCAGCTTCCACGAATTCATTTGATTACATATCTGATCCGGCACCGTGTGGACACTTGAAAACTTTGATACGCTGACGTAGGTCTATGCGCCTCGAAGTAATTCACCGCCAGAACACGAAGAAGCTAGAATATATGTCAATTCATATATGAGGTCTATGCGTATGACCTGCTGACGTATAATCTCTAAAAAGTTTAACATGAACCATCTCCAACACTACAGAAGCACAGAACAGACTCACCATAAGCAGAACACATATAATCCACTGAGTCCTGTCCTTTAGTTCAACAGAAACTGAACCGCATCAGAGCACAATAGTGAGCTATTTTTCAAGTGCTCAGTTTATGCAAATTAGCCATGTGGTTTTAAGTTTTGTTTCTGTAAAATAAAAAGAAATATGCTCAAAGCTGTGTGGATAGGGAACACTTGCTGACACAGAAACGACATGTCTGGACTCAAATCGTTTCTGATCCGGTGATACGTTTCAGTGTAAACGTAACCTAAAATGTTTTCTAAGATATGACGATGGCATGCGGCGGCCTTTGATTTTTGTTGCAAAGCTCTACTTTTACTGCTTGCACAATTTCCTTATTTACGAAGAAAAAAAGTTGGGGACTTCAACTTTAACTGTAGAAAAACTGAAAAATCCATCTTTAAAAATACCCAGTTGAAATAAACTCTTTGTAGCACTTAAAGATATCCTCGCTCCTTCTTATTCCTTCTATTGTCCACTGTGCTCAAAACATCCATCATAAAAATGCATGATATTCATAATAACTCATTTTTATGCTTATTTTGTCACTTTTCCTTCTTCCACCGTGAAAAAGCAAAATCACCGGCACTCTTTCTTTTCAAGGTTAAGGACAAAAGAACATCTCTGGATATTTCAAAATGAGGCCTTCTTTTCAAACGTGTGAAAAAGACGGGAGATAAAACAGATGGAGGCACAGGGGTGAGCCGTAGAATGCAGAAATACACTCACTACTTGGTTCTCACATTACACCTGAACTCTCCCATTTCTTTCTCTGTCTTTTATCCTCTTCACCATTTCTTTGAGCATTTGAATAGAGCCGTAAGAATAGCCTGTAGTTCGGCCGCGCAAGTGTTCTGCGGTGAAGGGCCAGAGGAGAACAAAGAGCCCCACAGCCAGTTTGATTATAATATCCCACCTTTTCATGGGGGTAATATGGCATCCTCTCCTCATATTACTTTTTCCTCTGTCTGTGGACCTCTTCTTCCTCTTCTTCGTCCGTCTGCTTGCTTTGTGTGCTGGATCAGGTCGGGCTCCCGGGGGCTTTGGTGCAATCCCAATTCAAGGTGGAACGTGAAGTGTAAAATGTCACCATCAGATTTCCAAAACAAGGCTCGCCGTATCATTTAGTGAGCTTGACTTCATTAGCTCTTTGTTAGAGATCTTTTTGGCTGTGACAAACACAATGGAGACACTTGTTGAATGAGAATTGTTTGTCTTCATGAGTTATGATGATTTGCATTTGCGAGTCTGGTGTATAATTTAAAGAAGTAATCTATAGAATCAAGAAAAGCAAATGCTGTTTTTTTAAAGTCTTAGCAGAGATATACTTGCATAGATTGGCTGAGAGTGTGTTTGTTATGGTTTTACTTAACTTAATCATTTAACCCTGAAAGTAATTTCTTATTCAGATACTGAATATTTTAAGATAGCACCTGCTCACAAAGTGTGAAAATGTACTAACTGTCGCTAATACCTGTGCAAACCTCAAAGGTCTACTCCAATTATACTCCTTATTCACCTAGTGTAATTGTGGTAATGATCAAGGCCACAGTCAGATAAACAGAATAAAACAGTTTTAACAATTGTCACGAGTGCTTTTGTGTCTTGAGACATCTATTGTCTGAAAATGTGCAGTTTTGGAATATCATTCTTTAAAAATGACACAATGCTTAAATAATTAACATAATTAGCTTAAACAATAACAAGTGCGCAGTGTGAAATCCCTGTTGATATAAGACTGTAGTGTTGTTCAGTGGAGAGTGTTTGAAGGCAAATTAAAGAGAAGCTGAATTTGCCGGAGCTTTGTGCGCCTCAGCTCAATCAGCTCAGGTTTGTGACACCTGCAGTGAAATCCCCTGTTGCTGCGGTGGAGCCCATAGTGGATGTGAACATTCTCCTCGGACGCTGACTGCAGGAGCTTCTAATTGAGTCGAGACTAAGGAAAGTCTCATTAAGACGTTGTCAGTGGCAGAGGAGCCCACGCTGCATGTGCACAGACAGCACAGAGACCCAGGAGTCCCACAGCCCTGCTCCACTCCAGCTGGAGGCCAACCCCAGCAGCTGTGAGCGCTCAGAGCCTTCTATCTGTGTGCCTGTTTACAGTTGGCAGGCAGCTACACTAAGTTTGGAGAATATGACTTTATTAATGCTTTGTGTAGTTGTGCATTGTGTGGGTTCATCTGTGCATTTAGCTGTATACTTTAGTGTATTAAGGTTGGTGATTCTCCCAAAGCACCAGTGCTCGCTACCTGTCACAATGGATACAAAGTTAACATATATCAAATCTGCAGCAATGGTTTTCAGTGTTTACTTGTGCACATTCATTAGCAAAAGGGCCATATTTGGTAAACAAGCTCTCTTGGTGGTGCACTGAGATTACCATGTGGGTGAACTGGGAGCCAGAGTTCTAGTTGTGTGTTCTTTTCGTGTTGACCATGTTTTGCATGTTTACAGTTCACATATTCTGTGCATGCGTTTAAAGAAAAGGTGGTAAGAGGCCAGTGCACCATCTGTCCGTGTGCGTGATGGAGCGTGAGCAGCAGTGAGGGATGCCCCTGTCTGCTCTACTGTGACTCAGAGTGGAGCAAACAGCTGTTAATTGTCCTGCTCTCTCCACTATCTGCCCCTGAGCAGCTGTGCCACTGGACAGCACCGTAACAACCTCCAAGACAGGAGCTTAAATCAAGCATTAAAACACACTGCACCAGTAAATATTCACTGGATGTGTTTATGCTGTTGGGGCACAGGGTTTTTACAGTCTTTTTACAGTCTAGTGGAAACCTAATATAATAATCCACACATTCAGCACATCCACATTTAAACAAACTTTTCATGATTATGGAATCTTTTAGTGTACTCAGACTTAAATTGGGGGTGGAAATAGTATATATCTGCAGCAATTTCTAATGTAAAAAAAAATATAAAAAAATTACGATGTCAGCTTTGTTAAAATTGTACAAGGCCAGCTGCACTGGCGGAGTTAGTAGTTTTATTTTTTGCTAGTACAGTTACATTTTTGTTTATATCAATTACATATGATAATGATTATGATTATTCTATGATTATGTTCAAACCAGGATCAAGTTGTCTCGTCCATTCTAACGTGAAAGGGGAAATGCTTTAACAGTTAAAATATATTTGACAATCAGATACTATTTTGATGGTGTTTTCTCGTTTGAAATTAAACTACTTTCAATATGAATCTTAATGTCATATTGAGAGAAAATCAAATTGCTCTGAGGCCTCGGCCATTAGTGGCACTGAGGGCAGTTGGTTGGGGGCCCCTCCGGGCTTGGAGGCCCTAAGTAGCTGCCTGTTGTTGCCTAATGGTAGCACCGCCTCTGGCCAGCTGTGACTTGTATGCCTTATGTTCTTTTGAAAACATTACAGGAAACACATTCATATCACGTGAACTCAAATCATTTAGTGGTCAAATGTAAAAGACAACATATATTTCTGGTGAGCTGTAGAGCGCTTGGACCTGAGAAAATGAAGGGACAGATCAGTTGGTAACGTGACCCACAGGTTTGTAGTGCAATTCCAGTCCCCACAGACGAATGCTGTCCTTGTATCTTTTGGCAAGACACTTAACCCACCCTGCCCCCCAGTGTCTGAGTACACTGGTGTATTATATGAATGTGTGTGTGAGTGGGTGTGTGTTTCCTTGATGTAAAGCTCTTTGAGTACCTTGTAGGTGAAAGGCACTCGATCATTAAGAACATCTTGGACATATGGAAACAGGTTCAAAAGGTCTGAACATGCAGAGTTAATTTATGGATGAAAGGACCCACATGTAAGAACAAATGCAGTGTTTCTTACCATATTGATGCAAGAATTACAGTCAGTAAAATCTGGGATAAATAGACACGGATGATTTTTATAGACACGGCCTAGATGGCATTCTTAATTATTACAATTTACTTGGGTACCCTATGTAAAACTAATCCCAAGCAAATACATATAATAAATAATACTTAATTCATATTCATTGATGTTGTGTGTATTTAGTAACTTCCCAACAGTGGACTCTGACACAGTGTCACAGTGCAGGTATAGAGTCATGAGTGGAGACCAGCCCACTGTTGATGCAATAATGAGTTGGAAGGTGTCTCTGTATTGATCAGTTAATCTGCCACTGCCTGCCTGTGATTACATTGATGAGAGCACTATCAGTGATGAAAGCAGGTGGGGACTGGCAATGTGGCATTCTGGGAGTTTGTGTGTGCTCGTGCTGAGATACAGGTCACAGTTCTCACCAGCAAACACTGCTGGCCGCAATAATCAGGTCGCTTTGTCTGAGAGGATCAAACTCAGAGCGAGGAGAGGCCCAGTGTTCTGTGTAGCCACAAGCAGTTCACACACAAGGGAGAATTTAAATGGCTCAGGGCAGATTTGAGGGAGTGACTGAAAAAACAACAACATTGTCTTATGACACATTATACATATATACAAACATTTGCATAAAGCATAATATTTCTTTGTCCAGTAGCAACCGGCAGTCGACAACTGAATGTTTTAGAAAGCCATAAAAAAAAAAACTATAGTTATACAGAATACATTTTTAAAGCAAAAACTGTCAGTCAGCTGTGCTCCCCCATGGTAGTGCAGTGAGTACACCCCTGTGTGTATTCATAGGACAAAATGCTTATCACAGAGGAGACTATAGGAGCATATTAGTCCTTTGCGTTTTCAATTAACAGCTCTTCATGCTGTGAAAATGTTAAGGCTGCCACACACTTCAGGAGAATTTGCCTAATTTTGGCTGTGGTTTGCTTCTCCTCAGGTTTGGGAAGGTGTGACCCAAATTTTTGTCTTTGTGTGCGATTTTGAAGCCGCTGTGTGTGTGATGTCGGTGAGACTCTGAGCTGCTCTGTCAGATCGTAACCACCAAATATCAGCGACACTACAACAACAGCCAATAAAACAGCATCAGGGCAGACAGAGTGATGGACACAGAAGCGCAAGATACAAATTCAGAAAATAGCGAAAATTCTTCAAAATTCAGTCTTTGAGATCGGAGATTTAAAATCTCGTAAGATTCTCCTCGTGTCTGTGGTGTGAGCTTTTTGTCGCACTTCCTGAAATCCTGGAGCGTGTGGTGGCCTTTAGAGCTCATTGTAATTGTGACCAGCCAGAATCACACTCGTTGTCAAAGATGAGTGGATCTGGAGCCATTTCCTGTCTCCCTGATTTCAGAGGGGGTGATTGACAAGCGGATTAGCCAATCAGAGAAATGCATGCTCTGTTTGCATCAAAAACAAACATGTCACGTAAAAAAAGAGGGACACACACACACACACACACACACACATAAAAGAGTGAGAAACAGTGCATATTTTTACAGAATCAACAATAGAAGCATCAAACGATCACTTAATTCACGTGAAAGAAGTTATATATTCTGTTCTAAACTGTACTAGAATTTTGGAGAGGAGATGTCTTCCGTATTTGAGAGACATGCAATTAGCAGCTGTGGTTGGATCATCTCAAGTTTGGACAGAGGATTTTCACCCTCTATTATATGGTCTTCGTCCTTTCTGGATTTGATCAGAATGTTGAAGGGACTGGCTGGTCAGACAAGATGATCTATATATTGTAATAGACCAAATCTACTCTTTACTTTGGTTTATCACCCATTCTCCTGCACCTCAGCCCTGTGCAGCGGACTACCCACCCAGACAGATGGATGGGTTTTATTAAACATGTGACAGTCGGCGCTCCCCGCAGGGAGAACCACATCACCACACAAATAAATGTTACTTCAGCAGCATCCTTCTCTCTTATGTATTCACCACTGTCAACACTTGTATTAGGCATGAATTATGGAGACAAAATTATTATTGCTCACATCATTACGAATATGCCATCTCTGCGCCGCATGTTTGTAAGATATATTTTTTTCTAATTGTAATACTGATTCCAGATGCTAGCTGCTGAAATTGATTACATATCCAATTTGCAGCAATACTTTACGCACTTTGCAGTCAGATCCATGTGTGGCACTTAACTAGATGAAGCTACATATAACTGCTAGAAGGCATAATTATTTTTATATTACTCTTTGAGATCCCAATCAGAAATTGTGATGAGAGAACACCACAAGAAATATTTTTTTTGCACTGCTACTTTTGATTTAACACCATTCTAGTCTGGTTATTTCTGTTTTGGCTGTGAAAAAGCTATACTAAAACTAATAGATATACATGAATGATTTGATTAAAGGGCCCATATTACGTGATTTTCTGATCTGTTATAATGTTTCCTCATCACAAACATACCTGGAGTTGTGTTTAGTTTCATTCACATATGTTTAACACACAAACCCTGCATATTTAGGCTGAGTTCTCAAACAGAAAATTCGGTTGTGATGTCATATAGTAATACAACAAGTGCGACAGTGTCTTTTTAAACTCCATACTACAATCATTTGGACAATTTTAACCCTGGAATTGTCCATCGCTACCAAAGGAAAAAGTAGCTGTTAACATGAAAACTACTATACATGACATCAAAAGATGGAACAGAGCATTTTGAGCTGGAGATATAGATAGACTGATAATAAAGGATTACTCAGATGTGTGTAAATGAAACAAAACACAACTCCAGGTATGTTACTGATGACATAACAGCTTTACATCAATTCTGTACAATATAGGACCTTTAATGTGCAAATCATTCTTTAACACCTCTTGTTAATGCGCTGAGGAAAAAAAAAAAGTGTAAAAAAGGAAAATGTCCAGGTCAAAAGATGTTGATTACAGGTATTTGCACGTCTCAAGTGATATTTTTAAGCACTTTTAACCATTAAATATTTGCACTTATTTTGGAGTGGATTAATTGAACCACTTCTGCTATTTAGTATGACATTCTGCACAAATAAAGAGTTTTCTCATCAGTTGGATATTAAATGTTATTAAATTGGTGAGAAAATGTTACCACAAATGAGGTATTCCAAGGTGAAGGAAATTCTGAGAGAGTGCATCCGAAAATAAAAGTAGAATTTAAATATTTATTGACACTGCTTAAGGGGTTCACTACAGTCATTACTACAAATACTTTACAAACACTGTATTATTACAATACTACATTATTCTACAACAACTACTAATAATTACTTCTTTGTCCTTCTATACTTACTATACTTGTTACTATATATGCATATATATATATATATATATATATATATATATATATATATATATATATATATATATATATTATTATTTTTTTTTTTTATATTAGGGCTGGGCAAAAATAAAAAAATGTAATCGCATGAGTTTGAGCGATTAATCGCATGTTATACGCAAAACCAATTAATGAATTAAAAAGTAGAGTATAGCGCTCTTTTATTGGAAATGTAAATGAAAGAGCCATACATTCGTTGTGCAAACAGCATTTCTTTCACAGGGGAATCCTCAGAGCCTTCAAGGTATTCAGGGAAGGCTCAAGAAAAAATACTGAATGGAAGTTTGTACTACTAATATATTTACTGAATATTTTTTATGCTGTGAGTAATGAACACTACACTAGTAATAATTTCTAGATCAGTGTTATAAAGTTGGACTGATATTTCTTAGGAAACAAAGGGTTAATATAATGGAATGGAAATGGACCAATCACATTTTTTCTTCCAGTGGTATCTGGGTAAATCAGTTACTCCAGCAGTGAACTAAAGAAATAAGCTCAGCTCAGAGCCGGTGCCCGTGGCTGAACCCGCGGCCGAACTCGTGGCTGGAGCCGCGACGGGAATCGGAGCCTGCGGCCGAACCCGCGGCCGGGCCCACGGCTCTCAGAGGCTCGGGCACGTTGCATCTCACGTGGTCAGAAAAAAGTGAAAAAAGTGTAAAGAAAAGACGTCAAACTTAAAGAAACGCTCGCGGTGGACTTTTTCAAAATAAAAGCCAGTGAGAAACAGAAACCGTTTACAATAAATAAATAAATAAATAATAAAAACTGCGTTAACGGTGTTAAAATAATTGTCGGCATTAATGACTTAATTAGTTAACGCAAAGTTAACGTGTTAACGTTTGCCCGGCCCTAATTTTTATTTATTAGTATGATTATTAGAAAAGCACTTTGGTCTCCTTTAGTCTAATACCATCCCCCCATTTAAAATCTTAATTTGAAAACATACGCTTATCTCCTATTTTTATTTATTTATTTTTTCATAAGAATGTACTAAGAACTTGCCAAACAAACTACTTCACTTTGTTTATTTATTTATTTTCTTTTTTAATTGGTATAAGCTATTTAGAATTCCAGCCTGAAGTGGTTTCTCTTGTCATCTATTTTGCAGACTCTGCCTACGACAACGTACCAGCTGGAGATTGTTGCCAAGGACATGGCGGGCAGCGAGGTGGGTCTGACGGGGACAGCCACGGCCACCATCACCATCACAGACAAGAATGACCACAGCCCGGAGTTCACACATCCACTGGTGAGAAACACTTTTCAAACACTGTTTTTCTGTCCCTTATAACAGCCTGTGCAGACTCGCATGGGAAAGATTGTGTTTGTTTACGCCTTCAGGGAGGTCAGAGGTCGGGGTCAGTCTGAGTCAACACATAAATTGCACTTTTTTTTAGTACGAAACATCAGTTTGAAGTGTCCTTAGAGTGAAGATTGTGTGGGAGTTAAGGTAAAATGTGATTGAAAACTGCTGTGAGAAGACATGGCCTCATTTTCATTGCTTTTTCTATAATGTGCTTTTACTTTGAGCTTTGCCCCCCTAAATGTCTTTGTGTGTGTCGGGGTTGACTTCTGCTTAAGAGCTCAAAAGATGAAACGCCAACCATAAAGGCACAAAAATCTCCTTAATTATAGGTAAACACTTCACCCACCTTGTCTAATATGAAAGTGGTGCATGTGTGAGTGTTGGTGATGGTCAGAGGGACAAACGCGCAGATTGACAGCCCTGTGTGTATAAGTGTGCGATTCATAGTTCAAAATACTTATCACAGAGGCGACTATAGTGGCTTATTACTCCGTTGTATTTTCAATTAACAGCTCTGCATGCTTTGATAATGGGGATCATTGAATTGAAAAGACATACATAGTCTAAAACCAACCAATCCTGCTTCACAGTGTCTGTAAAATCCATATGTTGCACACAGGGGACAATTCTGCCCTACAAAGCCAGAATGCCATAACATCCTGTTGAAAAAATTGTTAATGTCATTTTGGGGGTATTTGAGATCTCCTATATCATCTGAATTATTACCTTGAAAAATATTTAGCTCAAAATCGACCTTTGATTCTTATTTGTCAGTTCCTGTACTCTGCCTTTGTATGCGTCAAAAATAAGGAGTCATGCAAAGGCAAAAGGCAGTAACAATGTATGTTTTGTTTGTGAGTTAGTTAATAAATATATTTTATTTAAAATTCCAACCTTTTGCCTCCTTCTTTTTGTTGGGGCCTTGGCACAGGGTCTTAGCACATTAAATAAATATGCCTTTGTATTCAATTATACTTCAATTATCTTTAATGTGAAAGTATTTTGTGTATTTACTCATACTACACTACAAAGTAACTTGTCTGTCAAACTGTTTAACTGTGTAAGTGTTGCCGCATAATCCTGATCAGCACTAAATAGGAAATCCAAAGGTCTTCAATATCATTTCAAAGAAACACCATGAAGACTAGACCTTGGTGAGGTGTTTTTATAATGGGTGGAAATCTGGGGAAAATCAAGGAAATAATAATGATCATGTCAGTTGCTGCCGTTCGTCTTTACACGACTCCTTATTTTTGGCTCATGATACAAAGTCAGAGTACAGGAACTTCCAAATAAGGGTCAAAGGTCAATTTTGAGCTCAATATTTTCACATACAAATATTTCTTCATTATAGCAACTAGTTGTCAAATTTTGGCAGCCCTACCTATTATACTTTTGTCTGGACAAAACTGAAACTTTGAAGTAATTTTTCTCAGGTTCACACTTAGTTTTCACACACACATAATTATTCTTCAGAGGTGTAGGTGATATTTCTAATGCTATTTCTAATTAATCTTATGTACAAAGAGAGTAGATAGGGACTGTAGTATAGGTAGTAAAAACTTGTAAAGATCAGAGCTAAGTCACTGTCAGAAAAAAAAAAAAAAAAAGCCTTGAACTATACATTATATATAAGTCCTCCCCACTCAAGGCCTTGTACCACACAGGCTTTAATAGGAGAAACCACATGAGTGTCCTTGTACACTGTACACCACATATCTATGACACGTACTGCATCTTGTATCCGTGTGTTGTGGATGGGGCAAGAACAGGATGTTCCAAGATGTTTAAAATACTGTGTAGGTGTATTTCCCATTACTGTTGCTAGTTCTTTTCAGTGATGCCCCAAGGTAATCTTAATGGTTAGAATGATATTACCTCCTCTAAAACATACCTGGAGTTGTGTTTTGTTTCATTCACACGTGTTTGAGTAACAGTTTATTATCAGTCTGTTTATACTTCCAAAGCTCCAAATGCTCTGTTCCTCCTTGTGATGTCATAAATCTTTAGTTTTACATTTAGTTCAGTAGAGATTGGCAATTTCAGAGCTGAAATTATCCACATGATTCTAGTGAAGGTGTATGCAGTTTAAAAACCCAGGGGAGCACTTCCTGTCTTACCACATGACATCAGAAGTGTTTTCCATGTGAGAGAAGAACTCAGCCTAAATATGCAGGGTTTTTGTGAATGAAACAAAACACAACTCCAGGTATGTTTGTGATGAGGAAACAACATTATAACAACATTATACATCAGAAAATAGCATAATATTGACCCTTTAAAGCAAAGCCTGCAGATTATACACAGCACCTTCTAAGGAAAAGAAGAAGAAAACTGCTCCCGTATACACTGATGTGGAGATCTATCTTATTTTTATGATGAATTGTGATATAGCAACATTAAATCAAATGAATCTTGCATTTATCAGCGTTCACAGACAAAGTTCTTACGCAGTGTACAACTTTGATATTCATTTATATTTACAGAAACAAAACAAAAAAAAATATAACCTTTTGCCAACACTTCTTCAAGGCAACAATAAATGCAGAAGGTTCAGTACATCATGGCCACAAAAAAGTGTTAGAATGGCAAAGATGGTCTCTGCTTGGCTGGTTAACTTGCATTGTTTCATTATTTGGTCGACAAATCTGCCAGTTGGCCCTTATCAAATTAGCTTGAATCCTTGCCCTGACTAGCTTTGCATGCTGTTTACACATACACACACATGCCCCTCAAAAATGTTCAAGAATCCAACTTATTTATGGGGAAATTCCAATGTTACAACCATAGCATGTGTAAAGAAGTGGATTAAGGGAGTGTGACTTCACTCATGGCGTTCAGCTCCAGTCAAATGAAGCTCATGATGCTAGTGGCTATAGGAGTGAATTTGGAGCTGAGTTCCATATTAAGCATAGGATGTTTTTACGGACGAAATAGCGAAATGAAAACACCAGGATCATTTAGGACAGGTTAATAAAAAAAAAAAAAAAAAACATTTTAAGACCAAAATGGCGAGGCTCACAACAGCAGATGCAGTTAAAGGGGTGACAGTTTTTCAATGTAAAGTCAATTTGAAACAATTGGAGTCAATGGAGCCAGAAGCACCCCCATGCTCACTTCCTATTTGGAACGCTGCAGCTAATGGGTGAGCTATGTCCATTTGTATATACAGTTTCAGATTGGGTGAATGTGAGCCTCCTCTTAGAGTAGGTAAAGACAGCCGAGCCCCCCAGGTCTAAACCAGGACTAAACCAGGTCTAAACCAGGTCTAAACCATCATTTAACCAGGTCTAAACCAGGTCTAAACCATCACTTAACCAGGTCTAAACCAGGTCTAAACCAGGACTAAACCAGGTCTAAACCATCACTTAACCAGGTCTAAACCAGGTCTAAACCAGGACTAAACCAGGTCTAAACCAGGTCTAAACCAGGACTAAACCAGGTCTAATCTAGGACAAAATAAGGACAAAACCAGGTCTAAACCATCACTTAACCAGGTCTAAACCAGGTCTAAACCATCATTTAACCAGGTCTAAACCAGTCTAAACCATCATTTAACCAGGTCTAAACCAGGTCTAAACCATCACTTAACCAGGTCTAAACCAGGTCTAAACCAGGACTAAACCAGGTCTAAACCAGGTCTAAACCAGGACTAAACCAGGTCTAAACCAGGTCTAAACCAGGACTAAACCAGGTCTAAATCAGGACTAAACCAGGTCTAAACCAGGTCTAAACCAGGACTAAACCAGGTCTAATCTAGGACAAAATAAGGACTAAACCAGGTCTAAACCAGGTCTAAATTAGGACTAAACCAGGTCTAAACCATGATTTAACCAGGTCTAAACCAGGTCTAAACCATCACTTAACCAGGTCTAAACCAGGTCTAAACCAGGACTAAACCAGGTCTAAACCAGGTCTAAACCAGGACTAAACCAGTTCTAAACCAGGTCTAAACCAGGACTAAACCAGGTCTAATCTAGGACAAAATAAGGACTAAACCAGGTCTAAACCAGGTCTAAATTAGGACTAAACCAGGTCTAAACCAGGTCTAAATTAGGACTAAACCAGGACTAAACCAGGTCTAAACCAGGACTTATTCAGGACTAAGCCAGGACTAATCTTGGACTTGATACAGAGAGAGAGAGAGAGAGAGAGAGAGAACCCTGAGCCCACGGAGCAGGGTGTCTGCAAAGCGCGACTGGGCGATGGCTGCCCTTAGCTCCGTGGGGCGTAGAGCTCTGTGCCGGTCCTTTCACCTCTGGCATCTCCGGGCCCCTCCCAACACTTATACCTGGTTTAGTCCTCCTGGTTCAGTCCTGGGATCAGTCCTGGGATCAGTCCTGGTTCAGTCCTGGGATCAGTCCTGGGATCAGTCCTGGTTTAGTCCGCATGTGTCGCACCTCCCCAGTGGTTCTTTGGCACCTCAAGTTGTGGCGGGCCTCACCTATTGAAAACCACTGGTCTATTGCAAAATAAGATGCAAGAACAGCAGGAGAGTAAAATATACACTGTTGCTTTACATTCATAATCAAGATGTCAGTACTGAGGATTTTCATTTGTCTGTTTGGACCATATCTTCTTGACCAGTCTGTGCTCATGGATGTTTAGTTTTCTGAATCTTACCGAGAGAAAGGTTTGTACAAATATCACCCCAGCCCGATGGTGCAGTTGTAACATTGAGCTGTGTGCTTCTTAATGGAACCCCGCAGCTGTTAGCAGGTTTGGTGACACATGGTGGTCCAGTGAACGCCGCCCCCCAGCCCTCCCATGATGCATTGGGGTGTCAGGGGATCTTGTACGGAGAGCAGCTCGTGTGAAATATTCCTGCTCAGGGGGCTCAGGAGGGCCACGCTGAGTGCACTGTGTCCATGTCCCACTAATGCTGCCATTCCTCACTGAGACACATCTGTTTAGTACTATGGGGAAATGGAGCTTCAAAAACAGGTGGGACCAAGTATTCTGCCCCCTGCACATTGAACTCATGACTGGTGATCTCCAGTGAGGTGCCTATTACACCTGTCATAACAATTAAAGGTGTATTGGGTCACTTTTCAGGTGGAGGGACCATCAAATGCTTTTCTCCGTGAAGATTTTATTGCTTTGTCTGAAATATCTCACAGTGTGGTAAGTATGTAAGGTAGTATAGTAGTATAGTAAGGTATTTTTGAGCTATAAAACCGCCTGTGCAATGTCATACTATGGAACATTCCAGGCAGGACAATGATATATCCATAGAAACAAGTAGGTGATGGACCCTCTACCAGAAAAAAATTACACAATGCACCTTTAAATAGAAATCTTTTTACTTTTCTTTTCACAATTCAATTAGATTTGAGCTGAAAGGGTTAGACTCAGACATTTGACGTAAACAAACTTTATTGATTCACAAAGGAAATTATTTAGACCAGCTCACACGTCACAATAGATTATATTAACAAAGAGCAACAAAATAAATTCAAAATAAGTTGCAAAAATAAGAAGTGACTGCTGTCAAATAAGGCATAATTAGATAGAAGTACAAGTAAAAATAATAAATAAATAAAAAAATACAACAGAAAGAAATATAGAAAGACAAATATATCTCAGTTACAAAAGGTCGTAAGGATAAAACAGTGCAAAGATGAAATAGTGATTGACATGACAGAAGGTTAGCTATGATTAATTCCTATATATCTATATACTAAACTATATACTTAAATTGGGTTGAGTACTTATCAATTACTTTGAACTGTCACCACCCAAAACAATTTAACTTTTTATTTGAGAAAGAAAGAAAGAAAAGGTCATTTGTGTGTTTGGTGCATACAAAGAAGAGAAAACGATAAAGAACATAATAAATATGTATGAATTAAATGTCAGTTCCCTTATTTCCTTTGTATATTGTGGAAATTATGAAAATATTTAAAAATGTAAATATCTAGTTTAGCATAAAGTGCCTAAATCGTACTATACAGCAGTTTAACAAATCCAGTAAAAAGCTGTAACCAACTGAAACTATTTTTTAATCTCTATAACCTAATTATTATGTATATGATTTACTTAAAACCCAAAGTCCACTCGGCCAAACCACTTGAAGCCGAAGCCTTAGTTCCTTGTGACCATCATAATTCTTCCAAGCCGCAGAAGCAGCCTCGCTCAGCTCTCCAGCCTTCACTTCATGAATAATTCAGACAAATATTCAAGTGTCTTCATAGAACTTTCCCAAAATCCCTTTCTTTGGGGGAGTCTTGTGTGGAGACTTTGAACGTGACGCTTCCACCAGACCAGACATATCTACAAACAGTCACATTTGGTTTTCTAATTTGTCCCTTCAGTCTTTCATGAGATATATTGTATAGTCATATCTATAACACTGAGTAAGGGTCCCTCACGATTCGATACTATACACGATACATGGCTCACGATACGATATGATCACAATATGGCAATACATGTTAAAAGGGATATATTGCATGTGATACTTATACATTGCTGTTTTTTTAAGAACTAAATACATTTTAGCAACAATATATATTTTTTTTTAAACCACCTCTTGTGCAAAGTTAATATGATATACAATTATTTTAATCATCAAAACAGTAAATATGTCAAGTGTATTTACATAAACAAGTTTCCTTCCAATAAATAAGTCACAAAATTGTAGTGCAGTCACACACACACAGACAAAATGCTAAGAAACCATGAAGTACTCTTGGCGATATATATTGATACAGCAGCCCATGATAACAATACCGCAATGCAGCCCAAACGTCCTCCAGCTCCTTGGGGTCCCCCTGGAAGAGCTGGAGGACATGTCTGGGGTGAAGGAAGTCTGGGAGTCCCTGCTTAGACTGCTGCCCCCATGACCCGACCCCCGATAAGCGGAAGAAAATGGATCGCTGGATGATAACAATAAAGTATCACCAAATTTAGTATCACAATATTTCAATATTTTAATATTCTTGCACACCCCTAACACTCACAGTGTATAAGCAGTGTATGTAACCCCATAGGTGTATCTTTCTCCATTATAGTTTGCTGTAGAAACTGAATGAATCTTAAAGCTGCACTGTGTAACTTTTCTGGTACAGGATCTACCACGTACTTGTCTCCATGGGGAAGTGACTGTTTTGCTTGGAATGTTCCACAATATGGTATTAAACTTGTCTATTTTGCTTGTATTTTACAGGTGTTTTTATTGCTTGAAAATATCACGAAGAATAGACATGCTTACACTGAGACGCCTGTCCACAGATCTCACTTGTATCTTGGCTTACTTTCTGCATAAATGAGTTTAATGCTTTACTGTGGAACATTCCAAGAAAAGCAATAACAGCTTCATGGAGACAAGCAGTTGGCAGACCCTCTACAAGAAAAGATAAACTGTGCACCTTTAAGTGAATAAGCTGGGAGCAAGTTTGACCAAAATGCTATAATAATATGTATGAATTTGTTTTTTAATACAGGTAGTTATTCTTAGATTGTTGTTTGTCCATTTTTTTATTTTATTTTTTTGTGGAAAGCACAGTTGTTAGCTGGTAACTATTGTATGTTTTGCTGATTTGAGTGGCACAGTTTTGGTTGTTGCACACTGAAAAATATCGACTATATTGAGAAAATCATAGTGTTTTTTTTTAAAAGTTGGCTACTGTGTATTGATCCAACATCTTTCCCAACTTTGTGCAACAAAAAGACTTACATTTTTTGTGGAGAGTAAGACAAAGCAAGTCAACATGGGCAAACAATGTTCTTTGAAACGTTATTGACCGCTTCCTGGTTGGTTTTCAGAAGTTGGCATTTGGTTTGAATTGACCAGACATACCTGTAGGGGGGCAGTGTTTTCAGACCTACCTACCACAGTTGTATAGAGCTATTCATAGTTTGAAAAGAGCGTGCTTCACTCCTGCCTAGATCCCGGATCAGCCAGCAGGCGCCCGCTCCTCCCTCTGGGGCTTTATTCACCCAACTACATTCAAGTTTTACCATTCGTGCTTCATGTGAGACTGTTTCAAAGCTTGGGAAGATCATAGTTTGTTGCTTTCTGAGGAGAGAAGTTTCCATATATAGATCATACATGTGCTGACAGAAGTTGGTGACCCTGGAATACTATAACTCTGGTGAAGTAGGATTCTGTACTGTACCTTCACAATGTATTCTCATGCTGTGTTTGCAAAAGGCAAGGATCATATGTGGGGGGAAGATTGAGTTCAATACCACTCCAGTTGATTTTTGTTAATGTATTATATAATTTATAAGATAACTGTGTGTTTAGAAATGTTCAGTTTGTTTATTGTTCTTCTTTTTCATATTCTTGTCATGTTCTTGAAAAGACCCTGAACGTTGCCAGTTTTGAAGAGCCCATATCACGCTTTTTCTGATCTATGTTATAATGTTGTTTCCTCACCAAAACATACCTGTAGCTGTATTTTGTTTAATTCACATGCAAACCCTCCATATTTAGGCTGGGTTCTTCTCTCAAAGGGGAAATACTCTGTCCCACCTTGTGATGTCTTGGGGTAATACAGGAACTCCATTGACCTTCATTAGAATCATTTGGGAATTATGGACTGAATTTATCCAATATCTACTGAACTAAAAGGTAGCTGTTAAAGGGTCACTAAACACCAAAATCACTTTTTTTTCCTACTTATTAGCTGTGTAACTGGGTCTAAAATAGAAATGTATACCTTTATCCCTGGCCTTATTTTGGCATTTTAAAGCATATTTGTTACAAATTGGACAAACAGCATGTCAGTAACGGCCTCTTTAGGATCAACTATGGCCAGTACATGAGAATTTTCGAGTTTGACTAATGGTCGCCAATGAATCAGTTGCAGGTTATTATGTGACGAACGCAGCCACTGGCGGTCTATGGGCGGTACGTGAGGAGCACCACCCCCTCTGAGCGCCACCCCTACCTGGCATCACTGATAACACAGAAAAGGGAAATGATATGATCCAAGCACAAATGTCCGTTCTATTTCAAAGTCTGGAGCGCATCGGTCCGTACCATGTCGGATTGTTGTGGCTGTCACTCGGCTGTCAGTCATAACTCCAGAGCCTGCTCCACGTGCTCTCCCTCCCGCTGATTTTGCTTAGGGGCAGAATAAAGCTTCAGGAGGATGTTTAATGGCTCTTTAACTTGAAAAGTACAGCTTCAAGACATCACAAGGTGGAACAGACCATTTTGAGCTTTGGAGATGTTGATAGACTAATAAACCAGGATTACTGAAACGTGTGAATGAAACAAAACACAACTCCAGGTCTGTTTTTGAGGAGGAACCAGCATTATAACATGGCTTAAAGCTCACAAGAGTCTATTTAGCATTATATAGGACCTTTAATGACAGGTCACATTAGATAAGTATCCCTTCAGATTGGTCTTGGTTGGTTTTATCCCCAACTTCATTTGAACTTTTATATACAGCAAATAGTATATATTTACTTTTCACACCATGTTCAAACTTTTTTTCAAAAATGTCTTGCAGCTCCGCATTAAATTTTCAGCTCTTGATTCCTCACATTACAAAGACATGGCTAAGCTTCTTCTGGTTTCAAAGCGTATCCTGACAGCCGCCTTGCCTCGTCTGTAGCGTACCTTTTTGCCCTTCACTTCTGTCAGCTCTTTCATGCTCCAGCCTGATCCCTCTTTTATTCAATCCTTTCAGAGTTTCCTCCTCTCATCCGCTCACTTTTTTCCTGGTACAGCTAATTCCTCAACATGTCCAATGGTCCTATTTCGTTGCTGGTCCTGACAACCCGACGACCAACCCAATATCTTATCACTCAAAACTTCAACTTTTCCTCCTCATTTAGTTGACCGGTGGAATATGCTGCCCGGATTCTTCCTGTTCAACTGATAAAGACATAAGCTGGGGTGGAGGTGGTATTACGGACAGATAGGCAGGCTAAGTTCGCCGAGTAGAGAGGATGCAATGGCCAAAGGGTGTTCTGGATTAGGTTTAACCTTGCTTGATTGTTTCTTAATGAAAAACATACCCATACAAAACACAACATACAGTTGTGTACAGTTGTACAGAAACCCTGCATATACAGGAGTCCTTCTCTTAAATGGAAAACACTCTTCTTTGCGATGCCATGTGGTAATACCAGAAGAGCTCCACTGTGTTTTTGAAGGTGCATTGTGTAACTTTTCTGGTG
Organism: Boleophthalmus pectinirostris; assembly: GCF_026225935.1. Classification (NCBI taxonomy): domain Eukaryota; kingdom Metazoa; phylum Chordata; class Actinopteri; order Gobiiformes; family Gobiidae; genus Boleophthalmus; species Boleophthalmus pectinirostris. Next base: position 28,351,310 of record NW_026571152.1, read on the forward strand.
GAGAGTCCGTCAAATGCTGTCTCCATGGAGATGTTATTGTTTTGTCTGGAATGTTTCACAGTCTGGTAAAATAGCCAGGCTGGCGCCACCTAGGGCCTCCGCTCAATTTCTTTTCTCTCCAACGACTAGGTCAGGAATCAGAATACACTAGATGGTTTGCAAGAACCCCAGAAGTTGTAGACCGTGCATCGGCCAATCAGCGAAGAGCTGTGAAGCCATGACGTCAAACTTAAGCGCCTGTCTGGGTCCCTTTTGTGGTACAGCACAACAGTAAACAAAGTGGTCGCGATGGATGTAGACGAAGTCATACATTCTGTGTTGGCAACAATTCCCGAGATCAAGGATTTAAAGTTGTTTGGTGAATTTTATCAAGGGGAAAGACGTTATTGCCCTTCTTACAAAATCTGGTGCATTACATATGTCATGACCCAATAGCAGCGATTAGTTAAATAAAAAAAGTGCCTGCCTACCGTCGAGTGAATGAATTCTAATGCTGCGAGGTCAGACGGTTTCCACGAAGTGAAACCGGCCAATGAATCAGGCTATTAAACCTTTCTATCACCATGAAGATTAAACCAGACCAACTTACAGGTTAGATCTGTGAAGAGGCAACCTGGCTTAATAAGTGTAAGGTAGAGCTGTTTCATTCCATACCATCTCCATAGAAACAAGCAGGTGTTGGAACCCCCAACTGAAAAGTTACATAACACACCTTTAAATACCATGTAGCTTCACCAGAATAATTTTGATTGTTTCAGTCTTGGAATAGGCTCTATTCACGCTTATGTCACAAACCAGGAAGACATTTGGAAAGATGCAACAACTTTCCAGGCCTAGTTTTCTTCATCTATATGTCATTGTAGCATTCCGTTATGTTCGGGTAATCAACAATTACAAGAATACCTCAGTTTTCGTAATTTCTCCACTGACACACAACTCAGAGTGCACTGGGTGTGATTAGAAGAGATGAGGGCGCCAAATTCAATATTATTCCAAACAGCACAATCTTCATTTTACCGCTGATCACATTTACTTCAGTGGATTTTATCACAGTCGGTCGGCGAGCCCAGTGTCAGTACTACATTGGGAGTTGTAATCACATCTTTCCAAACGTTTTTCTGGTTTGTCATCTAAGTGTGAATAAAAAGTAGCTGTTAACTTGAAAGCAACCACTACATGACATCACAAGGTGGAAGAAAGCATTTTGAGTGTTTGGGATTAGACAGATTAATATATGTGAATGAAACAAAACACAACTCTACGTATGTTTTTGATTAGGTTACAACAACACAGCTTAAAGATACATTGTGTAACTTTCTGGGTAGAGTGTCTGTTCGACTGATAAAGGCATTAGCTGAGGTGGATGCAGTATTGTCCACTGTGTAGAAGGGATGCAATGGCCAAAGGGTGTTCCGGATTAGCTTTAGCTTTGCATGGTTGCTTCACCGCATCCAGGACTCTGCAATGGGGTGCCACGGATGGCCAGAAATCGCCTTTACAACAAAAATATAGAGGGAACAGAGAGGGATTTACGCAGGGCATGTCAGGTTAGAGGCACATTAGCGAGGACACTGGGTATGCAGGGGTGTGTGTTACATAAATGCATGAGCAGATCGGGTTAGGTCTGAGCTGGTGAGAGCCAATTAAGCCGCAGTAACACCTAATGTCCTTGAAACTTCTCTGCTTCATTGGGATTTATATTGTGTTAGATTGGATAACAATTTGGACAGTTTTTTCCAACTTTTGTTCAGATATGGATTTATCAGTTAGTTCAAAAATTACGTGAGTTAGTTACTTTATTTGGTTTCTCAACTGTACATTTAAAAAGGAATGACATTTTGCACACACATCAATCACATATCACAACCACAGACTGTATATATAAATTGACATATTAGTATTAACCTGCTATACATGACCATGGTGTTTTTATACATCTTGGATCTTATCCAGATTTATACATTTATATTTGCACGTGCTCTGAGGTCCGAGGACCAGCTCCAGCTTGTGGTGCCTAAAACGAGACTTAAAACCAAGGGGACAGGGCCTTCTCTGTGACTGGCCCCAAACTCTGGAACGCTCTGCCCCTCCATGTCCAAACAGCCCCCACAGTGTAGTGTTTTAAGTCTCGTCTTAAGACCCACTTTTATTCTCTGGCTGTTACTACTTGCCTGAGTTGTGTGGTCCTCTGTGTTATTTATTTATTTATTTACTTATTTTTATTTTTTATTCATCAATTTTATTTTTAGTACTGATTTTATGTATTGATTTTATTATTTTTGTTCATTGATTTTTTCTTTTTCTTTCTTTTTTTTTTTGTGAAGTAAAATGATTTAAATTGCTATGTAAAGCACTTTGGGAACTGTCTTGCTTATAAAATGTGCTATACAAATAAAGTTGGTGCGTTTTGTGAGCTCCATTTGACTGAAGCTGAACGCCATGGGTGACGTCACACTCCCCTAGTCCAATTCTTTATTCAGTCTATGATTACAACACAGAGAAGACATAATACAAGCATGACTCATAATTTGAAAAGAACAGGAGGGCATAGTCTGTTGTTATTCAGTAGTTCGCTGAGTGTGTTGAAGGCTCTGGAGAGGAAACAGTTTTTTAATCATTCTCTGTTGCATCTGAGCCTTGTCTGTAGACCTGTTACGAAAATCTGAAATCTGATATATTGCTGAAAAAATATAGATGATAAGCTATAATACTGAATACCTTTATGCCACTGTCTGTTCCACCCACTACCCAAAATCAGGATTTCCCTGTAAAACGATTATTATAATATGTACACTATTGTTAAGGAACATGAGCTGCAATAAAAAACGAAACACATGAATCACAGAAGTTATGTATTCAACCTTCTACAGCTCAAATCTTATCATAGTACAGACAAATTACGAAAAGTTCCCCACTAGTAGCCATGATAAATATTGACCCCCAAAAATAATTGTTCCATCTTTCATGTATTGAACGATAAGCTGATATAGTAATTATCGTGACAGGCCTATTTGTCTGGAGGGGAGCTGGGAAGAAATATGTGCGGTGAATGAGTGTGGTCCTGTGTTATTGAATGTGCAATACGAGTTATGAAGACTTGGAGCTGTGAGAGGCTGGGAGTTGGTACCAATCATTTTTGTGGCTATATTTGGGTGGTGCGATCAGGTGTGGCCTCTCTCAGTAAAGGGCACATATGACGCTATTATCTGACCTATGATATAATGTTGTTTACTCATCACAAACATACCTCGAGTTGCGTTTTGCTTCATTCACATATGTTTAAGACAGAAACTCTGCATGTTTAGGCTGAGTTCTTGTCTCAAACAGAGAGACAGAAAACACTCTTGCGATGTCATGTGGTGATACAGGAAGTGTTTTTAAATGCCACGCACATTCACCAGAATAATGTCGAGGATTTCAGCCCTCGAACTGTCGATTCCTACTGAACAAAAGGTAAAAGGTAGCTGTTAACTTAAAACAACCACTACATGACATCACAAGGTGGAACATGAGCACATTGAGCCTTGGAGGTGTAATAAACTAGCCGGACTCATCAGCCGGTTTCACTTTGTGGAAACCGTCTGACCTCGCAGCATTAGGATTTTTTTTGCTCGACAGGAGGCACGTACTTTTTTTATTTAACCAGTCACTGCTAATTAGTGGTGACAGATGTAGTGCGCCAAATCCTGTAGGAAGGAGGGCAATAACGTCTTTCCCCTTGATAAAATTCACCAAACATTCTCTTTGTTCCGGCTTTAAATCCTTGATCTCAGGAATTGTTGCCAACACAGAATGTCTGGCTTCGTCCTACATCCATCTCGACCGCTTTGTTTACTGTTGTGTTGTACCACAAAAGGGACCCAGACAGGTGCTTGAGTTTGACGTCATGGCTTCACAGCTCTTTACTGATTGGCCGGTGTGTGGTCTACAAATTCCGGGGTTCTTGCAAACCATCTAGTGCATTCCGATTCCTGACCTAGTCGCTGGAGAGAAAAGAAATTGAGCGGAGGCACAAGGTGGCACCAGCCTGCCTAGTAATAAACCAGGATTACTCAAACATGTGTGAATGAAACAAAACACATCTCTAGATATGTTTTTGAGGGGGTAATAACATTATAACACATGGCTTAATGCTCACAAGAGTCAATTTTGTGTAATATAGGACCTATAAATATTTTATTCTAGTATTTTCTGTTCAATATTGGAAATGTCAAGGCACTGTCTTTAACTGAAAAGTCATTTAATTCATTTGTTTGTGTGTGAGGATGCAGTAAAATTACAATAAAGTTCATTCACTCATCCATTACTAGCTATCCAGATCCAAACCACACTACTGAAATCTACATCCAGTATTATCTTCTCACGTTTTAGTCTGGTATATGAACTCTTATTGTTGTGTGACTGTGCTAAAGGACATGTCAGCCACTGAGTATTAATCAAAGCAAACCCTGTAATCCAGAGAGAACGGGAAAAAAAAAAAAAAAAACATTCAGCGGCAAATACTGTAACTATCAGGTTAGCACCTCCAATTTACATTTATATCTGTAGAAATATACTAGAGGAAATATCACCGTAAATATAGAATATAAATATATAGGAGCCACAATGAGAGCTGTTAGGTATTCATATCTGTGGAGAGTCGCCCTTATTCATAGAAGTAATTATTGTATTTTTGAGCAATAGAAACACCCATAATGAATAAATACTAGATGGATATTTAATGTCACCATGAAACATTCCAGGCAAAGCAATAATATCTTCATGGACAGAAACAGGTACATTCCACCAGAAAAAAATATGCAGTGCTTTTTTAAATAAAGTGAAAGTTGTTTTATATTTTGACCACTCCAAACTGCATTTCTTTATGATTTTGAATGAATATATTTTGGTTAAAGTAGATTTTCATATCCATCTACTGTACGCATCACAGAGTAAAATACATCTGGCCCATTTCTATTTGACTTTCGGTTTTCGCACTGCTGTAAATCATCCCCAGATTGACACTACAAGCTTTTGTCTATTTAGTCAGCAGGAGAAAATCTGCTTTGCCTACTGTCAAATTCATCTAAATTCATATCTTTGGACGGAGCCCGAGCTGAGGCTGTTCAAATTTAATAAAGACACAGGTAAGCTCATTACAGCTGCAGGAACACTTACAGTATGGGGGATTAGCACTGGGGGAGAGAGGCAAAGAGGGGTACACACTGGCCTATAGTGCCAATCCAATGCACTGACACTGTGTATGTGTATCTGTGTGTGTATGTGTGTGGATTTGCGTAGGCAGACAGTAATCATATGCACTTGGTTTTATTTCCCCCTTGTGTTCTTGTAGAAAAATTAGGGTATTGTAAAACCTTTGAATCTATGTCTTGGCTCTGAACAGAATTAAGCAGCTTTGGGGAGCCGATAAAATAAAGACAAATGGTTTATAGAGAACGTGCGCGAAGGATTCCCCTTGTTTGCATTTCATTATCCAGAGAAGAGACATTTGAAATTTTATATGGCACATTTAAAATCCTGTAGATTACGATCTTTTTCTTGCTTTTGATGAAGATACTATTTCAGGAGTGAATAGTGTGGTTGTTTTTTTGTGAAGGCCTGTTGAATTGCAATTGCATTTGAGTGACCGTGTTTGAAGATAAAGATAATTTACACAAAATTGACTCTTGTGATCTTTAAGTTGTGTTAGAATACCCAAAACATACCCAGAGTTGTGTTTTGTTTCACTCACATAAGTTTAATTAACTCTTTATTATTAGAGTGTCTATGTCTCCAAAGTTCAAAATGCTCAAACACGACTCCTGATATGTTTTTTTTTTTTTTTTATGAGTAAGTAACATGATAACACAGATATCATAAAATAGCGTAATATGGGAAAGAAAGTTCCAGGTTTGTGCGGTTCTTTCTATGTTTGTGGGTTTCCTGTGGATACTCCCATTCAACCCAAAACATGCACAGTGGGAAAACTGCTCCAGCTAAGGTAGTTCTTACCAAGCCTAATGCAGAGGACACATTTACCGAGAACAGGGGTGGGCAAACTTTTTGGCTCGGGGGCCACATAGGGTTCTAAAATTTAATTGAAGGGCCAGACAGGAGACAGGACATGACGTGTTAAGAGCCTGGCTCCATTGCACTTGTATTTACGCTCATGTAGGACGTATTCTGCACTGCGCGCTGCAAGTTTTGGACGAGTAAGTTTCAGAATTCATGAATAGTGAATGCGGTCTGAATGAGGATTACGTGCATACTTGTGCCTGCAGTAAAACCAGACCGTTAAGATGTTCCATGCGTTGAGATTTGTAACACAGCATCTATGAGTCTTTTGACTTTGCTTTAAACCTACTCAAAACGGAAACCGTGCAACCTTATGTCTTGAACACTTCTACCACACTCATGGTCCGAATATGCTGCCCGAAAATGACTCCTGTCATTAGCTAGTAAATATATATACTATATATGTATATATACTGTAGTGCGCCATCTACTGGGAAATGCAGGAAAAATAAAACATCAACAAGCTATATTATTGTAATTTATTCAAGTTCGGCGGGCTGGATTAAAAGGTTTAAAGAGCCGCATACAGCCCCCGGGCTGTAGTTTGCTCTCCCCTGACCTAGAACAATAAAGTATACTTCAATTGTAGGCTTACTTTAAAAAGGTAGAACATATCTGTATACAAGAATTGAGAATCTAACAATTCACAAAAATGATTACTTTGGGAGTGTTGTCAACAATACAGATACACCCAGTGCATATAGTCCCATTTGACTATAGACGACTGCTATTGCCATATTGAGTTATTCCAAGAAATAGTCAAAGAATATATTTTTCTTATTTTGATTTAGTGTGACAGGCTTCTATTCAGCTTTGCTCTCTGTCAGACGATACCTTTTCAGCCCAAACACTTTCTATTTGAGCAAAATGAACATCTTGTGTAGTGTATTTCTGACAACCCCACTGTCAGTGGCATTCATCCAGTGAAGCACACAGACTCGTGTCCACAAAAGTCAAGTTCCATTCTTCAGTGTTTTTCAAAGTCTCACTGATCTTTCACAGTATTGTCAATTTAAAACAGACTATATGTTTGTATTGCTTCTATAGAGTCTAAATGAACTCTGCTACAGCTTACAGCAGTACCTTAAAGGAATCAACTCTGGGTCAGTGGTTTGTAACAGTCTCACAAAGCCAGCTGGCAACCAAAGACGAATTAAAGGCCTGTAGAAGAAATAGAAGGCCATTTCCATAGCGGTGTTAATGAGCCAAGACGCGTTTAGTGTTCCTCTGTAAAGCTCGGAGATGTGTGTACTATGGTTTTACACCATTTACAGGCTCAAAGCCAGAAGTTTAAGAGCTCCTTTAGTTTGCTGCTTGAAAAAAGAGAAAGGGATTAGATGTGGACTTGTACCTGATGTTTTGTTGCTAATTGCTGAATTAAGACACTAAGAGTTTTATTTGTTTGTCTTGTGCGAAGAATGCAAAATATACTAATATATTAATGTTTATATTTTAACTCTGTGGTTTATCACTTAGCAATGTACTATTTGTAATAACATCATATTTCCTGAGAAATTAGAGTCCTCCCTGAGAATTTTATGTTATGTGCAATATTCACTGATTTAAAGAATTACACAATTATGACACTAATCCATATAGACCAATACAAATGTGTTTTATGTGTTTTAATTCCAATTGCAACACATATTTGTATTTATCAGTATATACCACTTATATATATATCACATATATCACTTTTTAATCCTAATTTGGGTACTTTCTTAGTTTCAAATGCACAATCTACACAATCATGTAGTCCAATTTTAGACCTGATTTAGCCGTTGTTTACACCCAGAATAGCACTAATAGACCCAAAATAGATGTGGGGGTACTCTGAAAGCAATTTTTTTTAAGTGTTTCTTTTTGTGAAAAGTTTGAGGAGCACTACCCAAACCCAGATAAGCTTATAATTCATATCTCCTTTAAAACCCTAGTGTCCTTTTGAAACTTGTAACAAGCTTTGAAAGTTCTCAGGCCTGGGGTGAGAGAGCTGTTGTCAAAAATACATTTAGACCAGCCCGGCGTGTGTGGTGCAGCAATTGTTAGTCAACTAAAACAAACAAACCTAATCATAGCTCTACAGAGGCACTTTAAAAATGCCCCTGTCACAAGTGTTGAGAAAAACTTGACATTATCTGTTTTGATATTTTTTTACTTGTTTGCCCCAAATGGCTATCAACCAATTATCTTGTGGCAGTGTGACATTACCTTGAAGATATATGGGGCAGATTATTGAAAAAGTCAGACATAAAAGAAGCGGGTGAACAGAAAATCAATGCCATACTGGGCTCTGGCTCCATGGAATCTCCAGTGTCTGAAGTGTACATTTCTTTTGATTTATACGCATTGGTAACCCTGTCTATCTGCAGCCTTGTTTGTTTATCCAGTGACTGAGATTGTAGAAGATAGGTGCGGTTGCCATATTTATATTTTTAAAATTTAAATTCTGGTTTTAAAGATCCTGTACCCGATTATTTCCCCATGTGTTTGAGCAAACTGTATCTTGCTGTTCTCATACAGATATATTGTATAAGCAGTTCTTGAGGTCAAAATAAGTCTGCTGTGTACTGTTTGTATTTAATTAGCAAGGATTTTGTTGTCCGATAATCAGAAAGTGTATGTTAGCATGCTAGTTGTCGTTAGCTGTATTGCCACAGCAAAACTCTTGTCTCCGAAAGTAGTGAAAAGTGCTTATAAACTCACTGCAGTGAATAATTACGATGTTCAGAATGTGAGAAATAACTCTGGGTCCACTGCAAACCAATTAAAATGAACTAGTTGTTTTTTCTATGTTTTAAAGTGAAAATCCGGTATAGTGATTTTATTTTATTTTTAATTATTTTTTTTTATTTTTTTTTGCCATCTGCTTGACTGGCATTTAATTTAAATGTCTTCATGTAGAAAAGCAGGTCACATCACCAGGCCAAATTATAGATCAGATCTGTGGAGAAGTGCGCCCCCTCATGTTAATAATGCATGCAATAGTTATTTAATAAATACAAGCTATATTTGTTTGATGCCATACTATGGTAGCCAGACTGGCGTGACCTTGTGCCTCTGCTCAATTTAATTTCTCCCCAGCGACTAGGTCAGGAATTGGAATACACTAGACAGTTTGCAAGAAGTCCAGAAGTTGTAGACCGTGCACCGGCCAAACAGCGAAAAGCTGTGAAGCCATGACGTGAAACGCCTGTCTGGGTCCCTTTTGTGGAACAGCACAACAGTAAACAAAGTGGTCGAGATGGATGTAGACAAAGCCATACATTCTGTGTTGGCAATGATTCCTGAAATCAAGGATTTAATGCCGGAACAAAGAGAATGTTTGATGAATTTTATCAAGGGGAAAGACAGTATTGCCCTTCTTCCTATGGGATTTGGCACATTACATATGTCACGACCAAATAGTAATTGGTTAAATTAAAAAAAATCACACGCCTACCGTCGAGCAAATGAATCCTGATGCTGCGAGGTCAGACGATTTCCACAAAGTAAAACTGTCTGATGAGTTAGGCTAATACTGTGGAACATCCCAGGCAAAGCAAAAACATCACCATGGTGCATTGCATGGTGTTTTTCTTTGTGTTATATCTTGTCATCTTTTAGGAAAAACAAGCTGCACAAGTGTCATTGGCGAACTTGGCTATGAAAATATAAACACCAACGCAGATAAAAGTGAAGTTGAAGTGAAGTCATTATTAATGGCTGCTTAATCTTTGCATTGATATGCTGCTGTATTGGGGCTTTTGGCATGTTGTTATTAACACTAGTAGTTCTGGGTAATTTTACATAGTTCCTACATAAACTTCTTAAATTGCTGGCATTGTGTATGGATACTCAATTATACACTTTTACTTGAGAAATATTATGATAGTTGAGTAAAATGTTTCTTTTCTTTTCCCACTGTTAGTAATGTTTTAGAGAAAAGCTTTATGTCAACATTAAATTTGAATATTCACACTTCAGAATTTTGTGTTTTCTGTGTTTGTTTTCTTTCTTTTTTTCTTTTTTGTCATCTGAATCCATTAACTCGTAAATTACAAATCCGATTTAAAAAAAAAAAAAATTACCCGTATTTACGCAGTACTCTTTTTGCTCTTACATGATTTCATTATTCTGGACACTACTTTTCTTCCCCTTGAGTAATATTGTTTTAAGGTAATTTCACACTCACTTGAGTTCAAATTTCGCCTGCCCCCTCAGTGTGTTTCACCAGTGGGCTTCTCTTCTGTTTATGTTTAAATGGCAATTTTAGAATACAGCACCTTATTGATTTGTTTCTAAAAGTGATTTTTGTTCTCCCATCTTTGCCTTTACTCTTGTTTTAATAACACTTCCTATGGATATTGTATGAGGTAGTAATTTGATCAATTTGATCAGTATTTTACTAGTACTGTTGTAGTAGCAGTAGCAGTAGTAGAAGTTGTAGTAGCAATAGTAGAAGTTGTAGTAGCAGTAGTAGCAACAGTAGTAGCAGTAGTAACAGTAATGGTAGTAGTAGTAGCTAGTAGTAGCAGTAGAAGTAGTAGTAGTTGTAGTAGAAGTAATAGTAGTAGCAGTAGCAGTAGAAGTAGGAGTAGCAGTAGTAGCTGTAGTAGTAGTAATAGTAGTAGAAGTAGAAGTAGCAGTATTAGTAGTAGAAGTAGCAGTAGCTAAATAGAAGAGATAAAAGACAGTAGAGTCTGGAATGAGGGATTAGAAAATGGGTGTTTTTTTTTCTTAAGATTTGATGTACCGTTAAACTATTTTGTACTGTTACTTTGAAACCCAGATACCATTTAATACTGTGTAAATCATCATCTGTTCAACTCTTCATAGAAACAAGCCAGCAGGTTAGCGCAGTATAATTGGCTGTGTGCTCTCTGCCTCACCGTGGTCAAAAACACACACACAGAACAACACACGAGCTGGGATAAAAGTGAACTTGAAGGCATTTCATTTTTGCACCTCTTTCCCCAATCTCCCTCTTTCCTCCTTTAATATGTTGAAGTCATTTGCGGAGGGGAGTTGTGCCTCGTAGTGAGTCATTACGCTCGCTCTATCCGGTGGCGGCTACCGCTCAGGTCCAGGTGGAATTGGGGCCCTTATCAGTGTTGGGGCAGGGGCCAGTGGCTACATTACACACAGAGCATTTCCTGACTGCTCCACATGAGTACACCTCCACCTAAATATGCATGTGTGTGTGTGTTTGTGTGTGTGTATTGCAAAGTAGGGCCAGTAAACAGTGCATTTAAGTCTATGTAATATGCAGTTTGATGTCCAGAGGAGTCTGATGAGCAGGAGAATGCCAATGAGCTGTCCTTGTTTTGTATACAGTCTGTATTTTGCACTGACCACTCAAATATGCTTTCAAGGTTTCAGCACTAAAGTGTATTGAGATTGCTCTTTAATTTTCAATTCAGCAACGCGTGGCATGCATAAAGACCACTTAAACACACTCGTACATCATTCAAGACCAGTGCACATCCGCTCACAACACTTTTGTGTCTTGTTGCTTCAGAACAAAAAAAGGGCTGCATTGACCACATGCACCACGTCTTTGATTCTACAGACACATTTAAGAGGTGCAGTGTGAGGGCAAGGCTCACCGATGTAAAGCTGTACACGTGTACCAGTTTTCTCCATCAATATTAGAAGTAGGAGTAGCTGTAATAGCAGTAGTAACAGTAGTAGTAGTAGTAGTGGTAGTAGTAGTAGTAGTAGTAGTAGTAGTGGAAGTAGAAGTAGTTATAGTAGAAGTGGTAGTAACAGTAGTAGCAGTAGTAGTAACAGTGGGAGAGCAAGGCTCCACGGTGTAAAACTGTACACATTCAGAGATTTCTCCAACAATATTAGAAGTGGTAGTAACAGTAGTAGTAGTAGTAGTAGTAGTAGTAGTAGTAGTAGTAGTAGTAGTAGTAGTAGTAGTAGTAGTAGTAGTAGTAGTAGTAGCAGTAGTAGAAGTAGTAGCAGTAGTAGTAGTAGCAGTAGTAGTAGTAGTTGTAGTAGAAGTGGTAGTAGTAGTAGTAGTAGCAATAGTAGTAACAGTAGTAGCAGAAGTAGCAGAAGTAGTAGAAGTAGTAGTACTAGTCGTAGTCGTAGTAGTAGTAGTAGTAGTAGTAGTAGTATAAGTAGTAGTAGCAGTAGTTGTAGTAGAAGTGGTAGTAGCAATAGTAACAGTATTAGCAGTAGTAGTAGAAGTAGTAGTAACACTAGTAGCAGTAGTTGTAGTAGAAGTGGTCGTAGCAGTAGTAGCAGTAGTAGCAGTAGTAGTAGTAGCAGTAGTAGTAGTAGTAGTAGTAGCAGTAGTAGCAGTAGTAGCAGTAGTAGCAGTAGTAGCAGTAGTAGCAGTAGTAATATAGATGTAAAGTGGCATTGAAAGCGTTGCTCAGTTTCTCCATGAATAACAGTCAAGAGAATAGGCCTACAGCATTTGAGAACACATTGTTACATATACACATACAGTATATAAGTATAAGTACTTTCTTTACTATCAATCACTTGTTTTTTTAAAGGTGCACTGTGTAACTTTTGTGGTGGAGGATCCTTCATCTGTTTGTCTCCATGGAGATGTTGTTGCTTGGTTTTACTGTGAGTGGTCTCGTCTCTCCACAAATCTAATATGTAACCTGGCCCTGTGGTATCAGATGCTGTTGCCGTGGATATAAATAATAGTGTAATGGAAGCTGGTTATGGACTCTCCACTAGAAAAGTTACACAGTGCACCTTTAAGTCAAGAAGAGCATTTATACAAACCTATGCCAAATCACTGGGGGCTGCTGTTGTGAATTAGTCTTGGCTGTGATATCTGCATTAGATTATTTAATTGTTAATGTATGTTTGTGTTTCTGTTCCTTTTCAAATAAACAATAAATAAAATAAATGTTCTGTTGCACTAAAACAGGTGACACTTAAACACCACAGTAATAGCATGGTAATAGGATGCAAATATCATGGTAACTAAAGTGTAATTATGGTAATTACATTGTAATTTGTCACAGAAACTGGACACATCTGTCATTTCATTTTCACTTTATTTCATGGCATTCGTAATTAACATATTTTAATCATTTGGAAATGCCAGGACTGCCAAATGAATTGCTTATTTCACTGACCATGTCCATCTTTTTAGTATGATATGTTGTGTAAAGAAATGTAAAATGTGACTAAAACACGTTTTGAATAAATATAATTAGGGATGCTTTTTATGTTTCAATATTGATGTTGATACCATGGCTTTATGTATTTGCCTTTACCCAAGATTAGCTGTTACTACGGCAGAGATATATTATTTATTTTCTTTAAACACAAATGGAGAATGGGAAACAAGTGTCAATTAGCTACTGAACAGCTTCGGGAAAAAAAACAAGTCAAGGTGCATTGTGTAACTTTTGTGGTGGAGGGTTTATCAAATGCTTTTCTCCATGGAGATGTTATTACTCTATCTGGAATGTTTCACAGTATGGTATTTAACAAGTTACAGGTCAGATCTGTGGAGAGGCTCACAATCAGAATGCCTGTTTTTCTAAGCATTTTTGAGCTATAAAACCACCTGTAACCAAATAAATGTAAAGTAGAGCTGTCATACTGTGGAAAATTCCAGGCAGAGCAATGACATAAACATAAAAATAAGCAGGTGACGGACCCCAAAAGATGCACCTTGAAATTTTACAGGATGTTTTGGGCCAATATTAAAGTAATTCCTCTTATTCACCAATTTATGACCAAAATGGGGCAGTAACGTAACACATATCTTGGAACCAAAATGCGATCCATCACAATTTTTCGTGAGAATCTGTAAAAATTATAAAGTTGGCACATTTAGGGACAAAAGTTGCAAAAATAATGTGTTTTTGTGTTTGTGTTTTTCATATAAGCCCCTCTCGTGACACAAAATACCATGTACCACCACTCTCATCTCTCTTTTCAAAACACTGTTCCCTGTGTGCTCTTAAGGACCAGAGACCTGCCTTTAAAATAACAGATAGAATGGAAAGAGAAGAAATCAATGTTTGTCTGTGTTGGATAAATGCATAGAGCTGGCGGTGTGGGGCGGTAAGAGGGTAATCTGTGGAACAACAATGGCGTGGGCTGACACACAGGTGCTAATCTAGGCTGGACCAGTGCTATTCTTAAACATTGTGTTGTGTGGCTCTCAGCTCACACTGTAAGCTGTTCTACGGTAATGGTCCTCTTTCTCTGGAGTTTAAGCAGCACTGTTCAGCCTGTTCTGACAGGGAGCTGATGGACGCCTGCTGTAGGTGTTGCCACAGACGCAGAGACACAAAACAAGTCAACTGAGGGCTCTGTGCTCTAGCATCCTGTTCAGATCCATAATAAGTTTTCTCATGTTAATGCATCATCTGTTTTGTATAGCACAGAATGAAAACTCATGAATGTTTTAGGCCGCTCACGATAATTACTGTATCAACTCATCGTTCAATATGAAAGCTGGAACACTATATTTTGGGGGTCAATATTTATTGCGCGTTTCTTTGCAAAAGTGGTGAGATTTTTGCTATTTTAATTTAAGAAAAATAAGATTTGGGCTGTAGAGAGTTGAATAAATAACTTCTCTGGCTAATTATTGCTATTCTGCTGTTTAATTGTTGCATCTTGTCCTTTTTAATGATACAGTAGATTTAAAAACTGGTTTACTGGGATTATTCTGCTCTATTGTTTTTGTATCAGTGGCATAAAGTAGTTTGAGTATTATCCTTTATTGCTATATTTCTTGGTAACAATATATTGTGCTTAAAAATGTGTTATCGTGATGGACCTATTTGGTAGGACTACCGATATGGCTGAATATATTTTATAATATAAAAGGAAAGGAAATTTGCATTAAGAATTTAATTGATGATATTCCTATGACTAATGGGAGCTTTACAATATTTTATTCTGGACTCCCACACATACAAAATACAGCATCTAATTAAAATACATTTAAAAATGTGCTGTTTACTTTGGTGATGTTATGAAATAATTTAGAGGCAGGGTCAGCAGTAGAGAATTTTCAGTTTATTACTCATTTATTATTGAATATCACATTAAAGTGCTTTGAGTGCCTTGAAGGTGGAAAAGCACATTATAAAATATGATCATTTTATATAGCTTAGTTAAAAGTATATGTGATTAAGCACTACACCACACATTCCTATTTATTTTTAGCTCTTTTCAAAGCTTTTAGTTTCAAACTTTTAACCATAATGCTTATGTGAGAGTAAAATTACAGGAAAGGAACAAAGTGAACTCAGCTCTCTCAGAAACCATGCATGGAGTAGGTGTCACATCCATTTATCCTCTTAATGCTACTTACAACTGCACTTATGTTAAAAGTGTAAAGGTAATGCATGTGAAAATGGCTGAATAGTGTTGAAGGAGTTGGTTGGACTTTTGCTATTATTTTAAGTGGAGTCAAGACCATTGAAATGCTGTTTCGCATCATCTGTTTCCTATTGTTGAGGTTAGCTCTTATCGCTGTCAACACTCAACTTATCTAACCAAAACATTAGTGTAGTCCTGTTTTGTACTTTGTTTCGTCAGAGTGCCATACTAATGTGAACTGTTCTTTTTATTGTAAACATCTGCTACTTAAAGGTGCACATTCTAGACAAAGCTATAACATTACCATGGAGACAAGATGGTGGCGGAAATAAGGTTAAGGTTAGCTTTTATTATCCCTGTAGGGAGATGTGTCCTCTGCAATTGACTGCCCCTTCAATGTTGCTGGGGGAACTAAAAAAAGAAATACAAAATAGATTTAAACAACGCATTTTCAGGTGTTTATGTATGTATATATGTAATTCTATTTGAGAGGGTCTTTACCAGCTCTTCTGCTCATCTCTTTCTTGTCAGATTTTGTTGAAACAAAGCTTAAAGTTTCAGACAGAGCAGTGGCTTCAGTTAGCGTCACACCCCCAGAGAATGTTGATGAAACCAGTTGTAAAGTATCAATACCATTGTCAGTAAGAATTTCAATGGTGAACTACTAGGGATGTAACAATATCTAAGTCTCACGATACGATATCGTCACGGTATGAACCTCACGGTACGATATTTAGCGATATCGTGGGAAAGGTCAGTGTAACAATATTCAAATCTCTTGGTACAATATTTTCACGATATACATCTCACTGTACGATATTTATTGCGATATTTTGTGGAGGCTAAACAGCTAAAACTGTTAATATGCTACTTTTTCCTTTTAAAATGCCTTGATAAGACTTAATCCAAAGAACTATGACTTAAAAGAGTTTAGAACTGTTTTCTTCATGTAGTCTACACTGAAATGGACCAAAGGATCATGGTCTATGTAGTTCCCTCTGACTTTTTTTAGCTATTGCTGCACCATAACTCTAAATTTAAGCAAAGAGACTTGTAATTCGATATATTGTGATGGTCCACGATATTACTGTGAGAACTATGACGATATGATATCATGATATTTCAGTTATTGTTACATCCCTACTAACTACTTTGCGTTAATTTGAAAAGTTGTTCGTGAAGTGTTAAATCACATTCTATATATTATTTTTTTTTATTTAACCACACAGTTTTTCCAAGCATTTTATATCATTTGTATATAATTTTCGGTTCTGTTTGTCTGTACAGTTTGAGGCGCAAGTGTACGAAGGATGGACCGGAGTGATTGTCAACCTGACAGTAGATGACAGGGATGATCCTGCGACAGGGGCGTGGAGAGCTATTTTCTCTATAATCAGCGGAGACCCCACCTCCAGCTTCGAGATCCAGACAAACCCGGACGATAATGAGGGAATGCTATCTGTTGTCAAGGTAACAGCACAATAGAAATGCATTGATATGTTCCATTATCTAAACCAGCTCTATGTAATTAGACGTGCTCTGAATCATCATGGCTTCATTCTGAGCACTGAGGTCTGTATATCTGCGTTTTCTCGTGACCTCTCTTTGTTACTCTGCCTTCCACATGCAACTGTCATTAGCCTTTGGACTACGAGGCCACGGGATTCCACACACTTCTCATCAGAGTGGAGAATGAAGATCCTTTAGTGCCTGAAGTTGGATACGGCCCCAGCTCCACGGCAACAGTGCATGTGACAGTGATGGACATCAACGAGGGCCCAGTGTTCTTCCCAGACCCTCTCATCGTCACCATGATGGAGAACATCCCAGTGGGCAGCTTTGTGGCGTCACTCAATGCCACAGATCCAGACTTTTTACAAGGGCAGACCATCAGGTAAGAGCTAAATGATCTATAGAGGCACAACCCTTTCCATTTTAAAACACATCTGTTCTTTGAGTTTGTTAGTTAGTTTGTGTAATTAATTAGACTTCGACAAACTTTATTGATCCACAAGGGAAATTACTTCTACTTAGTACTTGCTTACTTGCTTCCTACTTATATAGTAACACTTTCTGCTTTCCTACCATCCTAATTGTTCAATGTGATGAATTTATAAGCATGTTTCACCACTTTCAAAGGTGGGGTTTGCCAGCCAGCTACAAACAACTAGCATGCGAACAGCACAATTCCTGATTCTCTGAGGATAAAACTCTTCTTAATTAGATGCAGACAGCACACAGTGTTCTGAATTCTACCTTAGGAGATGTTTTTACAACATATGCACTAGGACAAAACAAATGTTGTTTGATAACAAGAAAAAACAAAATGGGTACAGACTTTAAAGGGGCATTGTGTAACTTTTCTGGTGCAGGGCCTGCTGTCTGCTTCACTTCAAATGTTCTATTTACAGTATGGCATTGAACTTATCTCAATGCAGACAAGCAATAACCAGGACAAGCTACAGGTCAGATCTGTGGAGAGGCAACCCCACTTACTGCTTTTCAAGGTATTTTAAGCAATTTAAACTCAATATATACAAGTTTAATGTCATACTGTGCAATGCAATAACATCTCCATGAGATGAGCAGGAGGCAGTCCTTCCACCAGAAAAGTTTCATAATGTACCTTTAAGTTATCAAACAGCAAGATCTTCTTTCCTTCAGAGTTGCTTCACTTTCTTGTCAGTGTGCATTGGTTGTGTTGTTATGGATTTATTTATTTATTATTTATTTATTTTTGTACACAAGTTGCCCTAAACATACATCATGTATTTGGATGTAGACGTTGTCGTATACTTCACAAACCTTTATCCTTTTTGGCAAAAACAGCTGTCTTTATATGTCAGTGTTAATCCATCATGGCTGAAGTTTTCTTTGAATCTTGTCAAACTCCACTCTGCTGAATTATTACCTATTAAAACTTTGTAACCCTGTACAAAGTATTACAGTTATATTAACAGTAGTATATTATTATATGTCTAGACTTTCTTAATAGCCATACTCAAGTTTTGTTTTATTTTAGCCTATATTCATTTACTTCTTATACATCTAATACATCTTTGATTTTATTTTCTCTCTGAGATTCTGGCGTGATGTGTGAGAGAGATATGCAGCATCTCTCTCTCTGAAATTACCCGTAAAATGATTGAAAGTTGTGGAGTGGCAGTGCACCACACAAACTCAAATTTACCTTCATGTTGACATCTTCATTGGTCTGATCTCTTTTCATTCTCTGTTCACCATGATGGACACTCCATCCTCATTTGTCTATGCTGTGTGTGCAAACAGAACTGCTCATATAATATGCTATTTACTGCTTGGAGTCAAGTCATTCACCCTGGACCACTGAGAAGTCACCACCCCATTAACTTTTACATTGCTACAGAACTAGAATAAACAGGAGGCTATTAGTTACACTATGTGTCACAGTAAAAACTAAATAAATACAACTTCCACCTGCTTCCATTTTAGAGAGGAAAAACATAGTTGCGTTTGTTTGTTTTCCACTTTAAAGCGGACCTATTCTGCAAAATTTCTTTTTTGAGCTTTTTACCATGTCATAGTTGTTTCTCCTCTCCGTTTACTCACCCAGAGTTGTATTTGGAGTGATTTCGGCATCTTTGAGCAATCTTTAATTGCTTATTTTTAAGATGCCACTTTGACAATCATCTCCTGTTTTCACCACCACTGGTACACTCCTAGCCTGATTCATCAGCCGGTTTCACTTCGTCTGACCTCGCACCATTAGAATTTGTTCACTCGATGGTAGGCGGGTACTTTTTTTCATTTAACTAATCACTGCTATTTGATCGTGACGTATGTAATGCGCCACTAACGGGGCTAAATGGTATATTAAGCTTTTCCCAAATCCTGTAGGAACAAGGCCAATAACGTCTTTCCCCTTGATAAAATTCGCCAAACATTCTCTTTGTTCCACCTATAAATCCTCGATCTCAGGAATTGTTGCCAACACTGAATGTATGACTCTTCGCTGACTGGCTGGTGCCCAGACTCACACTTCCGGGGTTTTTGCAACCTGTCTAGTGTATTCCAATCCCTGACCTAGTTGCTGGAGAGAAATGAAATTGAGCGGAGGCACTAGGTTGTGCCAGCCTGGCTAGTACACTCCCACTTCCCTGGCAAATCCAGACTTTTCTTTTATGATCTTATTTTATTTTATTAGATTTATAGTGTAGAAAATATAACATGATCCACGGGTGTCGCAGATTATGACTATATAGCAACCACAAGCTCAATATGTCTTCTTTAATGTGTGCCTCATTTTACACTGAATTCACTGTTGTCAGTTATGCAAAGATGTTATAGGTAAAAACAGGGATAATGATCTAGCTACATAAAAAGCGTAGGGTTGTCTCTTTACTGTCCTGATAAATGATAGCACAGTAAAATGCAGTCACTCTGTGTGTCCAGCTTTATAATGAGGGGATGTAAATACTGTGTAGGAGGTAAGGCCAGAGCGGTGAAGCTGTTAGAAGTTTATAAGGTCACCTTAAATTGCCTTACCGGGCTAGAGTCACGTAAATAAACCAGCTCGTTAGTCAAATGCTGTGAACTCTTAAGTGTCTGCCTGGTCTAGGATTATGATAAACATATTGTAGTAGCAGTTTAGAACATCTGGGGAAAAGAAATCATACTAATATTGGATTTGAAATAATATCAGAATTTAGTGTTTTGTCTTTATAGTTTAATAAAGCTTCCATACACAAATGCATACTATTGTTCCATAGTGTTCCAAGTGTTTTAAATGTCCTGTATTATGCAAAATTGACAAATGTGAGCTTTAAGTCAAGTTATATTGTTGTTATCTACTCAAAAACATACCTGTAGCTGTATTTTGTTTCATTTACACATTTGTTTGAGTTTGAGTGATCCTGCATTATTAGTCTATCAGCATCTCCTAAGTTCAAAATGCTCTATTCAACCTTGTGATCCCGTGTAAGTTTTCAAGTTAAGAGCTGCCTTTTACCTTTAGTTCAGTAAAGATTGACAATTCCAGGGCTGAAATTATGCAAATGATTCTGCTGGAGGTGTTTAAAGCTTAAAAACACAGTGAAGCACTTCCTGTATTACCATGACATCATAAGGTCAGACTGTTTTCCGTCTGAGAGGAGAACTCAACCTAAATATGCAGGATTTGTGTGTTAAACATGCATGAATGAAACAAAACACAACTCCAGATATGTTTTTGATGAGGAAAGTACCCTAAAACATAGATCAGAAAATAGCTCAGTATGGATTCTCTAAGTGTTTTAATTCATTTATCGAAGGACATTAGTTTTCTTCCTTTAGCTCCCGTATCTCTGCACACCACTTTGTATCCCATTATGTGCTCTGAATACGTACAGAAAATGCTGTCGTCATGGAGACAGCCCCTGCTAACATGTACCTATCTGACCTGGCATTCCACTTTGCATTAGTACCTTCATTCCTTGTAAATTTTCTGAAACTTCAAAGCCTTGTATCTGATTTTCACCCTCTTAAAAACTTGAAATACTGAACTAGTTCCTTTTAAACGGTTTGCAGTGACCCAAAGTTATTCCTCACTTACATTATGCATTCCAAGCATCCTAATTATTCACCTCAATGAGTTTATAAGTGCTTTTTTATAACTTTCAGAGGCCAGAGCGCACTTCCTGTTTATCGGATAATAAAATGTGTTCTAATTAAATGCAGACGGCATGCAGCAGACTTATTTTAACCTCAAGAGCTGCGTGTATAATATATCTGCACTGGGGCAAGACACATTGTGCTCAAGTACATGGGGAAAATTGGGTACAGGACCTTTAAACCTTCCAATACATGATTCTTTTCTTCTTCTTTTTTTCTTTAATCTTAGTTCCGTCTCTTAAAACAACTGACCTGTCTATTCCTAACTTTATACCTTTTTTGTTTTTACTCCTCTCAAGCGTGAAGTCCATCTGTGTTTATTCCATCTGGTCTGACGCGCTTGTCATTTCATCCGATGACATTTTTGAGTTTGAAGTATTGCCGGGCGACAGTCACCCACAGACAGGGAGAGGTACAGAGCTGGGTAGATGTGATGGGAATAGCAAGCAGGATTGGCAGGAGTGGAGGGGACCAGTTTAATGCCCTGTTGGTAGTCTGTTTGTGGAGTGCTACTCAGCTGTTTGTTGTGTGTCTCTGGAGGGATGCTGAGGTCAAACGGTGGTACAGGTTGAAACATAAACTGTCAAATACACACAGGGACAAAGCCCAAGTGGATTTTAGAGATCACATTTATACCGTAAATTGACACTGTCTTGGAGTTGAGTTTAATGTAAACAAGACAAACAGGCAATATAGATATTAAACCAGTAGCTAAGCACTAAGTTTTTATGAGTTAAAATTAAAGGAGAGGTTGTTGAGCTTAAACCCTTCAACCTTGTCTACATCTTCAAAGCTCGAAATGCTACATTCCAGCTTGTAATCTTATGTTGTGCTGGTTTCCAAGTTAACAGCTCCCTTTTATCTTTAGTTCGGTAGAGGTTGGCAATTCCACGGCTGAAATCATCCAAATGGTTCTACTGAAAGTGTATGGAGTGTTTTCTGTTTGATAGAAGAGCTCTAAAGAAGCTTCAATATTCAAGGTTTGTGTGTGAATAAAACAAAATATAAAACAATGAAACAATGTTATAATATAGATCATAAAATAGCTTAATATGTCTCTTTAACTCATTGTTCTTGATGTTCACAAAATGGGATGCATCTTATTTCAGGTTTTTTGCTCATGACATGACAAAATATACATTTCAGTACAGAAAGGTTTTACTGAATTGGGCCGGGTTCACAGTAACAGCTAAGGCTCCTGGATGTCCATCTATAAAATAAGTGACTCACAGTGCAGGTAGAATAGCCCATGGTCTGGAATGGTTTTGTGAGTCCTTCTCCACAGAACAGTCTGTGAAAGCCCAGGGGAGCCTGAGGAGCCAGCTGCTGGATTTGCTTGAGCAGGTCCACTTCTGGAACATTTGGACGGCATTAGGCAGTTAAGCCCTATTTGCACAGACCATTGTTACCTGGAGTTCTCCGGTGATTTATTATAATTATTGCAGAGGCCATTTGTGGCCCTAAACCTATGCAAATCAGCCATGTGTGACATTTTGGACCAGTTGACCCACAAGCAGAGTCTGGCTTCATTCAGATAGGATTAACATCCAAATAAAGGAGCAATGGGGGGGCTGGCTTTAGAATATAACAGGAAATAATCACTTATACCTAAGTTTTTCTATAGTTATTCTACCACAACTGCTGAGTTTAATTTTACTAAAGGGAAAAAGCAGTGTGTCAGTTGGGGATGGAGTCTTGGCCCTGCAGGTAAAGTGTGATTTTGTGTGATTTTCTTTTCCCAGTCTTTCCAATGGGAGTTTAATATAAGTAAAATATAAGACTTTTGACATGGATGAATACATAATAATAACACACATTTAATTATAAACAAGCAGTTTATAATTAAATTTGTGTTAGTGTGCTGGGGTGGTATTTTCCTTTACAAAGGCTTGTTTTGTAACAGCTTGGAAAGGCATGGACCCAAGTTGAGCGCTCAAAGATCAGCTGCATTCAGAGCACAAGCATCAACCCTGATATTATTCACACTTTTACTTCATACTTATTCATGGGTTTACCTACATCAAAACTATCACACATATTCTCTGCTTATTTACACATTATGCATTTGTTTGAAGCTCAGATTGTGATAAAACTGGCATAACACAATTTTCTTGCCATGTTTATAGCCCAGAGCCTCACAGAAACAGGTCTATCTCATTAGCCATGCCATTAGTCAGCCTCCTTCTACCTTTATACCCTACGGTTGTGGAGAGGGCATTTTCTCAGAGGGAGCAACTTTTCAGAGGATAAAATAAATAAGATGCGATGCACTTTAACTCAACACTTTGAAGTAGCCAGGACTTAGTCTGACTCAAATAGTCAGTCTGTCTTTAATGATCTGCTGCAGTCTCCTTCCTCATTCTCTTTCATACACATCGTGATGAGCAGGAAGAAATCGTGTAATTAAACCCCGAAGATAAAAAAGAGACGTTTGAAACATCTCCGTCTGCACCAGTCATAGAACAGCACTATTAAGAGGCTGTTTTTGAAGAGTTAAGTAGTGTTAATTAAAACAATGCTGTGGGGCAGACGGAGCCGTGGTTTTAATTTACCTTTTGTTGTCACCCTAGAAACAAGGAACAACAACAAAGTCATTTATCTTCTCTGTCAGAGCTCAGAAGACTTTCATTGAAACTGACCCAGATTATTAAGTCCCAAATGTTACCCAGAAACCTTTTTAAATTGTCTTTTTATCTTTTACTAAGAAAATCTCATGGAAATTGAAACTTTATATATGGTTTAGAGTGGCATGGACTTTACTATTCACTTGGCAAACTTTTAAAGGGCACATATTTAGCTAAAATGAGCATGTCAATGTTTAATTATATAACATTTATGCTTGTTTGAGTCCTGTGCAGTAAATCCTCTCCCCATGAGCTATCACTTAACACTTGGTTTGAACTTTACCAGGATTGTTATGTCACAGTTAGAACACCTGCTTAGTTTTTAAGTCCATAAAAACCACTGGATCATTCTAAGCATTTCAGCTTCATAAAGTGTGTTCATAAAGTGTGAAATTATATTAAGAAGTCAGGGTCATGTTCCGTAATTAGATACGTTTTCCAGTCTACTGCCAGTACATGGAGTTCTACACTATATTCCACTGTGGGGAGCACTCAAGCTGGAAAATAATACCTGGTTTTATACATGATCATTATTTTTATTCTAAAACATGAGATGCCAAAGAAAAGGTACTCAAGAGCATGTTTAAAGGCCAGTAAGAATAATGTTCTTCTTTATGAAGTTCTTTCATCACCCGAAACTTATCTAGAGTTGTGTCGAGTTGTATTTTTGTGCATGTTTGAGTAATTCTGTATATTATTCTCTCTTGAGGGCCCTCTTGATGTCAGATGGTGGTAATTTAACGTCTTTAGCCTGATTAAAATGGCTTAATCCTCAGTGTCCCACAGCTAATCTTTGAGACTAATGTACAGATAAGTGGATATAGACAGAATGTCCTCATGCTGTCCTCAAAATGACTTTGTGAAATATGGGCAACTGTATGCGTTTCACTTTGAATTTCCATTTCGGAATAACTGAACTTTTCCTCAACGATCAAACTGATTAATGTGTGTCAGAATTAAGGAAGTTTACCCAGCTGTGTTTTATATCCAGTCTTAAAGCTCCTCTCTGTTCTGTTCACTGAGCCGAGGAGAGAAGAAGCACATAATCCAAAGTGTCATTAAGAAAGTTAGCCTAATTGAATGTGTTTCCATTCTCTGTGCTGGGACTCTCCTCTCACCAGCCATTGAGTAACTATTTACACCAGTAATTGATGCCTGATGTTGAAAGAGACTGTTCATCATATTAAAGTTATTGTCATTGTTATATTCACTTATGGACACTTCTGAGAACAGCTGATGAAGCAAAAGTGCTCAGAATAGGGCAGAGGAGAAAATAAAATGAATCCTTAAAGGGTTCGTACATTTTTCATGATGTTTTGCGTTGGTCCTTAGTGCCACTGAGTTGGGAGAGTGAAGTCCCCAACACAAATATAAACCCTTCAGCGAACTGTCTCTATGAGGATGTTCAAGGTGGAGGGACTGACGCTTCATGGAGATGTTATTGCTTTGTTTAGAATGTTCTACACTAGAGATTAAACCGATTTGTCTCATAGGGAGACAACTATAGGCTACATTACAAGTCAGCTCTGTGGAGCAGCAACCCTATTCAGAGAGAGAATTATTGTACTTTTGAGCAATAGAAACATCCATAATGAATACATGTTAGACAAATGTGTTTAAAGAGTCATTAAACACCCTCCCAATGCTTTACTCCGCCCCTAAGCAAAATTTTAAAAAATCCTCAATAGTGGGCGGTGCCTGGCGGACTGGGGGGAGTGGGTGTGGAGCGGTAATTGACAGCCGACTGACAATTACAATAATCCAACATGGTGTGGACCTGTGCATTCCGGACTTTGAAACAGAGGTGACATCTGTGGTCAGATTACACCGTTTTCCTTTTCCCTAGACATGGCGGGACATCGCAGTGACCAGTGGCATCAGGTGGGGCTGAGAGGGGCTCCTCACTCCTCACGAGTCCTCACTCCTCACGAGTGGACATAGCTAATGCACTAGCCGCCGTGTACCAAATAGGAAGTTTGCCAGGAGGCTCTTCCGGCTCCTTCTGACTCTGGCTCCAATTGACATTGTCATTTTGGTCTTAAAATATTCGTATTAACAGGATCCTACAGGATCCTGATTTTTTATTTTTTTTCTCCTATTTTCTCCTTTCCTATTCATAACATAGAACCTGGGTCCATGTTCGCTCCTGTAATCGTTTGCATCACGAGCTGTCGTCACACTCGCTTAGTCCACTTCTTTTATACAGTCTATGGTATCGCCTGTAGATCACCAGTGGCTGTGCTCGTCACGTAATAACCTGCATCTGACTCATTAGTGGCTGTTAGTCCAACCTGAAAATTCAAATATACTGGCCATAGTTGATCCTAAAGAGGCTGTTAAAGACACGGCTTTGACTCAGAAGTCTGATCTTGCACTAAAATGCCAAAATAAGGCCAGGGGTAGGTATACATTTCTATTTTAGACCAATTTACACAGCTAATCAGTAGAAAAATTTAATGGCACACCGTGGAACATTCCAGGTGAAGCAATAACATCTCCATGGAGACAAGCAGATGATAGACCCTCCACATGGCTGCCAGAGAGCATGTAACATTCTTGTATTCATGGTGTTACATAAATGCAAACCAGGTAAAGCAATAACATCTCCATGGAGACAAACATTTAGTGGCTCCTAAATCAGAAAAGTTCTATAGTGCACTTTTAAATAACAAGTTGCTTTGGGAATTTTATCTGTCAATTTCCCATATTAAAAATGCATGGCTTCGTGATGTGATTAGAGAACTTTCTGTAAGGATGACTATTACAGTATCACACCTTAAGACTTATTTTGTTTCTATTAAAATGTGCAGGGAGCCAAATAATGAAAGTTTCTCAAGTTTTGTATTGTTTTAGTATTCCCTGTAGCACTTTCCATTACCATGTGGACGCCCGCAGATTCACTTTGTGTTGGAGTATGAGTGAGTTTATATACTGCACTACCTCGCCTGTGCATTTAGCCGGAACTGAGAGGTCGACAGCCTGCCTCCCCCTCTTCCTCCCTCCCTCCAAACGCATTTAAGTTGTTTTCTACTCTCCTGCTTTCAAAATAGAGAGAATTTAGAACAGTCCGATCATCCATTATTCACCAGATACCTGTCTACACTGGCTGCTCACTCTGGTCATATTCAAGTTAAAAGCGCTGGGACTTAAAAGTGGGGAGGATGAGGGGATGGGATGTCTGCCGTGAGAACTCTGTGGGTGCTTTGAGAAAGGAGGTGAAAAGGAAGAGTTAGAGAGAAACAGAGGGAGGCAGACGGATGGATGGAGAGATGGAAGGAGAGAGGGGTGAGCTGCAGGTGAAGCTGAGTGGAGGTTAGCTTGTATCCATTACATCTGTCTTATAGCAACAACTAAAGCAACAAATACGATGCTAGAATAAGGTCACATGTATACAAACACTATTCAGAAACAGAGTATATAAGTATATAAAATATATCCCGTAATGCACCTTAAAAGGTCATGTCCTGTAATAGTCCCTAGACCAGTCAATATAGACCACAATGCACTGCGAGAGTCAGAAAAACAGCATGTCTTTAACTGGACGCAACACAACTGAATGAAGCAGATGATGAAGATGAAGCACAGGTTGATCCCCAATTATGAATAAAACACAGTTAAATAAACTGATAGATTAAAGGTGCATTGTGTAACTTTTCTTGTGGAGGCTCTGTCAAATGCTTTTCTTCATGGAGGTGTTATTGCATTCACAGAATGGTATTCAATCTCTCTCGTTATTGTTTTTAAGGTATATTTGAGCAATAAAACTGGCTGTAATTGAAAACATGTAAGGTAGATTTGTTGAATGTCATTTTGTGGAGCATTCTAAGAAGAACAATGACATATCCATAGAAACAAGAAGGCAACGGACTTCCAACCAAAAAGTTACACAGTGCAACTTTAACCATAACTTGAGCTGTTACAAGTTTGATAATATCCTCTTCTCAGACAAAAAGCTGAATAAGCCTGTTTGAGAGATTCAGCTTGACAAAAATGTGTGTCGTTATTATTAGTAAATACTTGTGTGCCAGTCAAATTTGATCATTATTTATAACAAAAATCTAGTTTAGTGGACTAAATTCACAAACAGTGAGCTGCGTGTCTGAATCCCTCTGTGAATGAGGACACTATGTGGTCCACTACAGAGTCCAGAGATGATGAGGGTTTAGGGACTACAGTGAACATTTGGACACAACCAAAATGATGTTAACCTTACAAAAAGTAGCATGTTAACGCACACTTCCTGATTGTCAGACAATATCATTTTTTTCCAATCAGAGGCAGACAAGCACACAGCGTTTTTATTTTGACCTTCAGAGCTGCTTATACAATATATATAAACTAGAGCAAGACACATTTTGCTCAAATACATGGAGAAAAATCCCACACACCGTCTTACTTGCAGATTGTGAGAGTTATTAGGACAAACCGTGCAATGGTTTGGCACTAGGCCTTCGTCAGGCAAGCAGAACTCAGATGGCCATCTTAAGTAGGGTGTGGTAAGCACCCAAGGGTGACAGGTCATAAAGAAACAGTGTATTGTTCAATGATTTTTCTTGATTAATATTTAATTATTATTATTATTACACTGCATGTTGATTATCTTTGTTTTTTGAATGATGGTGTTTTGGGTACACTGTTTCTTTATGACCTGTCACCCTTGGCGAAGGCCTAGTGCCGAAATGTTGCACGGTTTGTCCTAATAAATCTCACAATTTGCAAGTAAGACAGTGTGCAGGATTTCTCCCTATGTTCTTGGGCTGCTCCCTCTCCTCCAATCTCAAGGAAATGATGTGTGAAGTTCTCACTCTTTTATATCGTTGGCTCAAATACATGGGGAAAAAAAATTGCTTTTACTGTAATCTTCTATCACCTTCTGTCACTACACAACCTTTTAGTTAAAAGTATGCGTCTTAAAGGTTAATTGACCTGTATAAAATGTATTATTTATGAAGTCATTACTCTATTTCAATCATGAATATATTGTTGTTATCCACTGTTTTCAATTCCATTTTTACAGGACAGTAAAGCAGGATACTTCTAGTTAAATCGTGAATTAGAAAATGCAAATGAGGCCGTGTGACAAATCCTAGCAGTCAGTTTTATGTGTTCTTACATGAGTGCAGTCATTTAGTTAATTCACTAAGGGCCAATAACATCTATTATGGACAGTACAAACTTGCTAATGATTGTAAACAAGCTGGGCAGATAAGAGAGGATAATCTTCTAACAACACAGACACAGCTTGTTATTGTAATCCCACAAACATTACAACTGTCTGCACACATTTGGTTATACAAAAAACACTGAAGATTAGAGCTGGGATTATTATAATGTTTTACGGTGACCCAATATTCAAACCAGCCTGTTCAAGCAAGAGCAAATCTCATGGGACGGATATCGGAGCTGTCCATGGTGCTGAATTTCTTTTCTTTTCTCCAGTGGTTGTACCTGTCAGTAGCCCATGTCAGGTTAGACTTAGTTCACGAAAACAACATTAACATCGTTGTATGATTTTACCCAAAACCTTGCCCATTTTGTCACTATTATTTTATCTGTTTTTATAAATTAAATTCCTGGTTGGACATGAGCAGCACATAAGACATAACGTAAAAGTAATTCCCAAACTGTTACCTAGCAACCATAAAGTTAACAAGGGCCAAAACTTGTTCAAATTGAAGTAGTTTAAATTGTCAGAAAAATGCCTTCCTTGTCTGTAAATTGTCCTTGCATCTTTTATGAAATGTTCAGAGGATTCGGATTTATGGAGGTTTTCTGTTTTTGAATTCACCATTACTTCCTTTTCTTATCAGCTTTATTTTACACAAACTGCCACTTCACTGATGTAAAACTATGATAAATATTTACCACAGGCACTATCCCACCAAACTAAGTCATAATTAGAAAATTTTTAAAACATCTCATATGCACTTGCCATATGTTTTTATTTATTTAATTTCATTGCAGATACAGGATGCTTGTTTCATTCAAATCTTTCAATCTCATGACTAACAACAGCTAGATTATTGAGTTAATCAAAAATAAATTACAAAATGCACAATAATAATCCAGTATTATCCACATGAATGATAAATGTCTTTATTACCACTAGAGCGAGTGCACATATGTTGACAGCCAGATTCAGAATACTTGAATATACTAGAGTGCCTTTCTCTGTCTCTGTAAAGTGCAGGGTTGATTAGGCCAATCAGATGTTCAGATGTATTCCTTATTTCTACAGCTGACGGAAGCCCTGCCAGGCTAATAGTGAAGGAGGAGAGGGGAAGTGAAAAGAAAACATAACGAAGGGGTCGGGGGAGTGTTTAGTCATAGCGTGAGTTTGCCAGGAAATAATTAAAACAATCCAAAAGATGCCAGAGGAGCAGGAAAGGGGTGCTGTGCTCCCAAGCAGGCAAATGGCTTTTCTTGCTGTTAATTACTGGGCTATGGTTCTCAACTGATGCAAAGAGGTGCTATTTTGCACTCTTATTATGATAATAACTTTGTGTGTGTCGCGTTACTCATGCTTGCTAATTTATGAAAATGATGTTTGACTCAGTGACGACTGGTGTCTCTGTTGTGTTTTTCTAATGCAGATCAGTCTGCAGGCTGTGTCTCTCTCTGTGAGCTTCATGTGTCACAAGATTGTCCCTGCGCGCATACCTCAGTTTCTGTGGAAATTACAATCCAAAGCAGTTTTTCCTTTTGACTTTGATTACCTGCAGCCTGTCCCTCCCCACTGCTGTGTTAGTCCACACAGCGGGCTTTTGTTCTCCATGCTCAGTGTAGTTTGTGCTGTTGAGTGGAGTTGGCAGTGAGCCTCTCATACACTTTACACACAACACACAGGAGTGTGCTGCATTGTACTCTGTGTAAGCCTAAATCCAATATGGCATTTTCCTTTCATTTAGGAGTGGACGCTTTAGTTGTTTTTTTGCAGGATGCAGAGGACAAAGCATCCCTTTGAAATACATCTCAAAGTGTGTCAGAGAATGAGACCTCATTTCAGTCACTTTCTGCGAAATGCTTTAAATGAAGACATTAACATTCTTTACCTCAGAATCCACACTAGTTTCATATTCTCTTTCATCTTTCATGCTTGAGCAGTAGACACCAGATCAGCAAGAATATCCAAGAATATCCAACATCTCTGATGCTAGGAAGCAGAAATGCAAATGGACTGTATTTAATCAGCACTATCACTTGGCAACATCACTAAATACCATCCCATGGTAATACATTTATATCTTAAACAGCATAATCACCCGATTCCATGGGTAGCTTTTAATTGTGCTGTACCGGATTCTTACTGTTAAAAAAAAAAAAAAAAAAAAAGAAAAAGCTCTAAAAAGTTATTCCTCACTTACTTTATGAATTCAGTGCAACCTAATTAGTCACTGCAATAAGTGTTTTTTCACATCTTTAAGAAATCAGAGCACAGGTTTTTAAAGCCTAACAACAACTTCCTGATTCTCTGACAATAAAAAGCTTTATAATTAGATGTAGGCAGCACACGGTGGATTTATTCTTACTGCAAGAGCTGCATTTACTATATATTTGTACTGGGACAAGTGGGACAAATTTAGCTCAAACACATGGAAAGAAATCAGCCCCTTTAACTGATGAGTATTTGAGAAAGAACCTGTCAGCCGGTCCAAATAGGTAGCACCTGGATTTAACTAAGCATTTTACATTGGACACATAACATTTCTGAACATGCTGTAATTATACTATGCATTAAATCCAGGTGGTAAGTGTTTTATAGTGTTAATAAATAAGGAGCCATCATGCACAATAGCTGCGTTATGCCTTGATTGTAAAACATGTCATTTTTCATGTCAGTGAATCAGACAGAACATCTTCTCCACCATTCATCACATCCTTGACGTGTTGTGCAGTGGTGCTGGAGACTGGCAGACTTGTGTCTGGCTGCTACAACTGAGTGTGTGACAGTTGATTGATGCGGTATGTTTGTGCGTTTGCCTTTCCTCTTCCTCTCGGCTGTCACCTCCTCTTCCTCCTGTATAGAGCTGATACTGGCCCTGTATGCGCCCCTGCTGTGTACTACTGTGTGCTACTGTGTGCTACTGTGTACTACTGTGTACTACTGTGTACTACTGTGTACTACTGTGTGCAGTGTGGGGCGGGTAATTTGTCCTCATGGCCTCCAGCTACGGTCGACCCAACCTGGAACGCTCAGCTCACTTTAGATTACAAATCCAGCCCTCAGCACCTGACCAAGGCCTCTGTCGGCAAAACAAAAGAAATAGTGATTGGCTTGGGGAGTTTTGTTTTCTTACTTGCTGCAGAGTTTAAAGCACTTTTTCAAACTACACAGTGAGCAGTATTGGAAAACAAAATAGTGGTGAGGAAGGTGAACACCTAGAATTGTAGGAAAAGAGGGAGACATTGTTGAATGGTGGGACATGCAGGGATGGACTTGGTAATTTTAAGTTATAAGTTTGAAAACTGAATAAAGAAGTGGACTAAGGGAGTGTGGCGTCACCCTTAGCGTACGACTCCAGTCAAATGAAGCTCAATGAGGCTGGGCAAATTGGGAGTATTTGTTCCATATTAGTTATAGGAACTGATTTACAGACACAATAGCAGAATAAAAACACCAGGGGCATGCAGCAGTTATGGAGGGGTGACTTTTTTTCAACACAAAATGAATTGGAGTCACACTGGAGCCAGAAGCACGCCCATGGTCACTTCCTATTTGGAAGAGAAGGGTCGGTCTGCAGTATGGGCATTCCAGAAGTGTAAGAAAAACTCCCTAATGGACATTCCTGTAGTGTGTAATCAACCATCAATCAGTCAGAAAGAGTTTTGCACTCCTCCGCTTTTCCGCTTCTCCTTGGCAAAGGTCTATAGTGTCTATGGTCAAAGCAAAACAGCAACACATGTGTTTCACAAGAGGTTATGTCCATATGTATAATTTATTTGTACAGTTTGAGCAATCCCAGCCTCATGTTAAATGTACATTAACAGAATGATGTTAGAATGTGATCAGAGCCTCTCCGGTACATACGGTGATGGAGCTTTGACGTTATAAAAGCGTACACATGTTAAGTACATAAACATAAACCCCTGGCTTGCTGTAGAACTATGACTATGCAGCCTGTCAATAGCTAACATCAAGGCTTATGCCATGCTATAGTTAACTAACTTATATAACTTATATGTCTGTGAAATTATGTCAGAATATACCGGTGACTGAAATCAATCAATCAATCAAAATGCAATATTTTCATATCCAAGTGATTGCATGTAACAGCAGTCAACCTACTGCTGTGTTGAAAATACTGAAGGCAGTAGGAAGTACAGTATAGTTCCACCTTATGATGCCATGTGTTTTTAATCCCCATACACCTTCACTAGAATTATTTGGATGATTTTAGCCCTGGAAATTCTCATCTCAACTGAACTAAAGGTAAATGATACCTGTTAACTTAAATCTACTACTACATGACATCACACATTTTACTGAGATATTTGTGAATGAAACAAAACACAACTTCAGGTATGTTTTTGAGGAGAAAACAGTATTATTACATGGCTAAAAGCTCAGTTTTGTGTAATGTAGGACCTATTAAGCTGTTCAACTGTATGAACTAACTACAGTATCAGTTGTGCTAATATATAACACATCTTTTCAGGTGTCTCAATGGCATCATTCAGCTTGGGAAATGGAATAAGGCTGGTTTGGAGATAAAATCCTTACTTTGTGCAAACATTTGCAACAGTCTTCAGCACCACACACTTGGTCACACATTTTTTCTATCTTGTAGGCTGTCTTATCGGCATTCTCCATCCTCTGCTTATCTCCCTCTCCTGGCCTTGTACCACTTCAAATCTCCGTCTCTGCCCTCTCTTTCTTACTTTGCTCGTGGGGAGGGTTTTGGATAAATGGTGGATTGGTTTTGCTCAAACCGCCTCTATAGTCACTTCTTTGGCTGTGCGTGGCTTGATTGATGTCCTCATATCTATTTCTCGCACACACTCAGCAACTCTCTGATTGAAACACACTATTAGCATTGGCCCAGCGCCGTCTCATTTCGCGCACTAACTCGGGCTCCAATCACCGGAAGATCTAACTGGCACAAGGGAGGAGAGAAGAATGTGATGGACAGATACAAACAGAGAGATAAAGAGAGTGGCGACGCATGCAAGATCAAAAAAGACAACGAAGAGAAGAGATATGGTTCTGCTGTGTGCTGTTTTTGCCAGTGAAACAATGTCTGAGGAGTTTGGAAGTAGTTTAAACTTGAAATGTGCAGAGATTTTGTATTTTGTTTGACTCTAGTAAAAGTTTTTGGAATGGGAGTTTCTATGTGAGAATGTTGAAGATACAATGTGTGACTTTTCTGGTGTAGGGTCTGTGGAGATGTTATTGCTTTGCCGTATGTTCCACAGTATGACATGAAGCATATTCAGTCCCATGGTAACAGGAAACTAAATGCCACCAGGCCAAGTTACAGGTCAGATCTGTGGAGATGTTACTCTGTTTACAGTATGAATTCATGTTTTTCGTTGAACTGAAAAGCAATAAAAAAAAACCCTGTAATTGTATTATGTAATGCTAAATGTAAATGTATGTAATTGTATATAAGATTTATCTTCAACCTCCATATGTTCCACAGTATAGCATTAAACTATCTGTTCAATTACAAGTTTTTGTTTAACTACAGGTTTTTAATGATCCAAACTGCTAGTTGCCTCTTCACAGATCTGACTTTTAACTTGCCCTGGTGGTATTGCCTGCTTGTCTCCATAGAGATATAAAAGTTTAATGCCATACTGTGGAACATTCATGGGAAAGCAAAAACATCTTCATTGAGACAAAATGGTGGCAGACCCTCTACTAGAAAAGATACTGAATCCATCTTTAAAATAATCTGAATGTAAAGTGGGGAAATTTGACCCATTCTTCAATACCACAGGGGCTTCTCTTCAGGAGCAGTGAGTACTACAGCGTGGTGCTCGGGGACCCATCTCTGTGTTCTTGTTGCTAGGCTGGGTCAGGACTACTTTAGCTAGTGTCGTGTTTCATTTTCTGTAGTGGTTGTTTTTGCTTATTTTGGTGTACCTTTTTCCTTTAGTGTTTGTGCCCTTTTATTTTGATATTCTCCTATCTGCTTTTAGTTTTGAGTTGTACTTCCTGTCTTGATTGTTTGCCCTCACCTGTGTCTGTGTTCTCCTCTGCCCTTTGTTGGTCCATTGTATTTGTCATTGTCTGTATCTTTGTCAGTGTCTTGTCCTGTCATGGCAGTTTCGTTAAATTTTTTGGGGATTTTTGGATTTATGGATTTTTGGGATCATTTTTTTGTTGTTATTAAATAACTTTAAAGTAGTCCTGCATTTTGGGTCCTCCCTCTGTTTCCACGTGACAGCTGGAGGATTTTACGTGTTAAGGTGATGGGAGAAACCAGAGTGACTAAAGGAAACCCACTCAGACACAGGTAGAACATGAAAACTCCACATAAAACCATCCTAGTTAGTCCTAATAGTCGGGGAGCCAAAGTCTCAATAAAATGGTTTGAACATGACATCGTCTGCCATACTTTTTATTTGTGTTTTGGTTTTTTTTTTTTGTTAACTGTGACCCTAAGGACCAATAATTGGAGGATCTGCTCTTCTCGAAATATCGCAGAGAAAAATTTTGGCCATTTTAGAGTATGGGCCCTTCATTTTTTTGATAGAAAATTTTGAAAAATGAAAAATTTCCTGAAAACCTCAGTGGGTTGGATAAGCTGTCAATAAATGCATTTCAGATGCAAAGAACACATGTGGTGACAACATTCAGTGATTTTGGCTCAGTTTTTTTCACTTTTTTTCCAATATTTTCATCTTTACCTCACTATCATTATAGTCCCTGAGCCACTGTGCCGCCTATCTAGGGAATTGAAACCTGGAAGTACTAGTGCCAAATACTTCCACTGTCCATGGTGGTTAAAACATTAAATTCTGCACAACCAGATCTGCCACCTTTGTTCCTCAGGGCAAAAGTGTTTACTGTCACCATGCCAACATAAATTGAATAAAATCTGCAAAGCCAAATTGCAGCAAAGTGAAGATGCAAATTCCCCGAACAGTCCAGAGGCATATGTGACCTTTTCTGCTTGGTCTTTAAACAGTTATTTAAATTGGATGCATTACCCTTGGCCTCCCCTGGTTTGAAATAATTATGCTTTTAAGGCTTGTAAAATCCGCTGAGATGCCCATGTTGCACCTGCTTGGTCTGACACTGATCTTTGCCTTATTATGCATCAGGAGGTTGCCCCACACTGCAGGGCATTTTAATCAGTCAAGACACTTCCACCTCCTCTGCTTTCATTCATTATCTACTGTTTAACAAGTGTGCTCACAAACAGAAGAAAGTCTGCTGCACTGAGATAATAGACCATGTGCAGGTATATGGTGCAATGGGTAAACGTGTTTGACTATATAATTTCTCCCATATCTGATAATAATGCATTTAAAGTTAGTGGTTTGAAAAAGGTGATAACAAATATACCTGAACCTGGGTTGTCATTGCTTTAACCTGCAGATAGAGGACGTGCATATTTTTCTCATTCTCAGTATATGGACAGGCCAGACTGCACTAGACCGATCAATAACTGGCTGCAGGTGCTGGGGTTTGAGTAGTGAATATTTAGATAAGATTTAGATTGGATTTAGGTTTCGCTCGAACTGGTTTTAATCGCAGGAACTGGCAACGCAGCTTGCTTTCTTAATCAGCAGAACATCCAAAACACAAACTGAAAACATCAGTGTATAATGTTCCTGTAATAAAACAAGCGCTACACTACCGGTCAAAAGTTTTAGACCACCCTAATTTTTCCCATTATTTATTGCAATTCAAGTTGTGCAAGTCCAATGAACAGCTTGAAATGGGACTGAACAGCCAAAGGTTAAAAAAAGATAAAAGATTACAAAACACAAGTCCAAGCTCTACCAAAACTACCTCAGGAAAAAAGAACAAGGTGGTAAAGCTTGAAAACCTGGAGTGTCCAGCACAGTCTCCAGACTTAAACCCCATCGAGCTGGTTTGGGATGAACTGGACAGACGAGTGAAAGCCGAGGAACCTACAAGTGCCACACATTTATGAGAACTTCAGCAACAGACTTGGGAAGAACTTTCTGAAGAATATTTGATTTCTACTGTAAAAAGAATGAGCCATGAGTGTGTTCAGCTTTTATATCTGCCAAAGGTGGACACTTTCACCAATCAAAAGTTTAGAATACATTTTAGTATAACAGTAAACGGTAAAAAACTGGAAAAAGTGGGGTGTTCTAAAACTTTTGACCGGTAAAATACAGTATATTTGTGTCTTACTCGTATCTGGGGTTTGAACATGCCTTACCTTTAAAGGTCCTATATTACACAAAATTGATTCTTGTGAGCTTTAAGTCTTGTTACAATGCTGTTACCTAGAATTTTTTTATTATTCTGCAATTTTTTATTAATAGTATGTCGATATTTCCAAAGCTCAAAATGCTCTTTTTCCACCTTGTAATGTTGTGAAGTGTTTTTTAGTTAACAACTACCATTTACCTTTAGTTCAGTAGAGATCGGCAATTCCAGAACTGAAATAATCCAAATCATTCTAATGAAGTTGTATGGGATTTAAAAACACAGTGGAGCACTTCCTGTATTACCTCGTGTTACCCGTTTGAGAGAAGAACTCAGCCTAATTATTCAGGGTTTGTGTGTTAAACATGTGTGAATAAAACATAAAAAAACAACTCCAGGTATGTTTTTGATGAGGAAACACCATGACATAGTTGGGAAAATAGCGCAATATGGGCCCTTGTAC
Organism: Boleophthalmus pectinirostris; assembly: GCF_026225935.1. Lineage (NCBI taxonomy): Eukaryota > Metazoa > Chordata > Actinopteri > Gobiiformes > Gobiidae > Boleophthalmus > Boleophthalmus pectinirostris. The sequence continues at coordinate 28,388,736 of NW_026571152.1, forward strand.
TGGTATTTTCTCACTTTATCTACTGTGCTAAAACATTTTAACATTCCACACCTGTTGTATTACATTTTTGTTAGTAAAATATAGTAGAACATGCCTCCATGTTTTTGAGGCTTGTTTTTAAGCCTTGTTCAATGCAACCACAGCTCAGTTCCCAGGAGACTTCAGGGTTAAGCTCTCCCTCATTCATAACCTCACTCTAATTGAACTCTTAGTAATGATAAAGCCAGTGCACATGGATGACCCCACCAGTCAGTCAGCCCACAGAGCTTCTCAGTGAAACCTAATGATGCATTTGGGGAGTGGGAGGTGAGGGCATGAATATCTATCACACCCCTGGAAAGGAGCGAAAACGCCTGATGCGGCAGAAAAGCACGCAGGCTTTTAGGCAGAGATGAGTGAAGCTGGAAAAGGTCTTTAAGAGTTTCCGTGTGGAGTTCGAGGCTGTTAGACCAGGAGGACTTCAAGAAAGATTTGTGCAGGTGTGACTTGACTTTAAAGTGATCTGATGTAAGGACATAGGGAAAAAATAGAAAACATATGTAATGTTTTTTATTTTAATTCCAAAAATATGGTCTGTCTGTGTCCCCAGATGCAAAGTGTCACATAGCTTTTACTGATAACACTAGTAATGCTGTTTTATTCTTAATTACAAAAACATTGGACATGAAGCTACAATACGTTATAATTTAGTGTTTTGGTTCTCAAGACATTTATCCAGTCAGAGAGCAGAATGAGCCTCTGAAATCTAGTCTGTCAACACCTACAAAGACTGATCTGAATCTTAAACCTCAGCACTTACAGCAATCATGAATCAGTGCTAGTGCAGTCTCAGTCAGTGAGTGAATTCTGGAGGTTCTGAGCTTTCACATGAGGCAAGGCCTGTCCAAAACTTGTATGTATCCTCTATATGCAACCCAGGTTCAGTTGTGAATGTAGTATATCTTTTAAAACTGTAAGAGCGCAGGCGACATACTATGGAGCAAGAAAGCTTTCAGAAATATTTGTGTGCATAAGATAGAAATCTGTGCATATTTGGCTGTAGTTGAGCATAAAATAAATATTTGTAAACTCGTGAATGAATCCAGTTGTATATAAAATGTATTGTGTGTATTTTATCCATCAGAATACAAATGGAAATGTTATGACAAGAATTACAATCATCCATCCATCCATCCATTTTCGTCCGCTTATCCGGGCCGGGTCGCGGGGGGAGCAGCCTAAGCAGGGACTCCAGACTTCCTTCACCCCAGACACGTCCTCCAGCTCCTCCAGGGGACCCCGAGGCGTTCCCAGGCCAGCCGAGAGACATAGTCCCTCCAGCGTGTCCTGGGTCTTCCCCGGGGCCTCCTCCCGGCGGGACATGCCCGGAACACCTCCCGAGGGAGGCGCCCAGGAGGCATCCGGAACAGATGCCCGAGCCACCTCAACTGGCTCCTCTCGACGTGGAGGAGCAGCGGCTCTACTCCGAGCTCCTCCCGTGTGACTGAGCTCCTCACCCTATCTCTAAGGGAGCGCCCAGCCACCCTGCGGAGGAAACTCATTTCGAGCGCTTGTATCCGCGATCTCGTCCTTTCGGTCACTACCCAGAGCTCATGACCATAGGTGAGAGTAGGAACGAAGACTGACCGGTAAATCGAGAGCTTCGCCTTTCGACTCAGCTCCCTCTTCACCACAACGGTCCGATACAGCGACCGCATCACTGCCGAAGCTGCACCGATCCGCCTGTCAATCTCACGTTCCGTCCTTCCCTCACTCGTGAACAAGACCCCGAGATACTTGAACTCCTCCACTTGAGGCAAAGACTCCCCACCCACCCGGAGAGGGCAAGCCACCTTTTTCCGGTCGAGAACCATGGCCTCGGACTTGGAAGAGCTGATCTCATCCCAGCCGCTTCACACTCGGCTGCAAACCGCCCCAGTGCACATTGCAGGTCCTGGTTCGATGAAGCCAACAGGACAACATCGTCCGCAAACAGCAGAGATGAAATCCTGTGGTCCCAAACCGGACCCCCCTCCGGCCCCTGACTGCGCCTAGAAATTCTGTCCATAAATACAATGAACAGAACCGGTGACAAAGGGCAGCCCTGGCGGAGTCCAACATGCACCGGGAACAGGTCTGACTTACTGCCGGCAATGCGAACACAGCTCCTGCTCCGGTCATACAGGGACCGGACAGCCCTTAGCAAAGGGCCCCGGACCCCATACTCCCAGAGCACCCCCCACAGGACACCACGAGGGACACGGTCGAATGCCTTCTCCAGATCCACAAAACACATGTGGACTGGTTGGGCAAACTCCCATGAACCCTCGAGCACCCTATGGAGAGTGTAGAGCTGGTCCAGTGTTCCACGGCCAGGACGAAAACCACACTGCTCCTCCTGAATCCGAGGTTCGACTATCGGCCGGATTCTCCTCTCCAGTACCCTGGCATAGACCTTACCGGGAAGGCTGAGAAGTGTGATCCCCCTATAGTTGGAACACACCCTCCGGTCCCCCTTCTTATACAGAGGGACCACCACCCCGGTTTGCCAGTCCAGAGGTACTGTCCCCGACCGCCACGCGATGTTGAAGAGGCGTGTCAGCCAAGACAGCCCCACAACATCCAGAGACTTCAGGTACTCAGGACGGATCTCATCCAACCCCGGAGCCTTGCCACCAAGGAGCTTGCCAACCACCTCAGTGACTTCGGCCAGGGTGATGGATGAGTCCGCCTCCGAGTCCCCAGCCTCGGCCTCCTCCTCGGAGGACGTGACGGTGGGATTGAGGAGATCCTCAAAGTATTCCTTCCACCGCCGGACAACGTCCCCAGTCGAGGTCAACAGCTCTCCCCCCGCACTGTAAACAGTGTTGGTGAAGAGCTGCTTCCCCCTCCTGAGGCGCCGGGACGGTTTGCCAGAATCTCTTTGAGGCCGTCCGATAGTCCTTCTCCATGGCCTCCCCGAACTCCTCCCAGCTCCGAGTTTTTGCCTCCGCGACCACACGGGCTGCAGCACGCTTGGCCGCCGGTACCTGTCAGCTGCCTCAGGAGTCCCCCGAGCCAGCAAGGCCCGATAGGACTCCTCCTTCAGCTTGACAGCATCCCTTACTTCGGTGTCCACCACCGGGTTCTGGGGTTGCCGCCGCGACAGGCACCACAGACCTTACGCCCACAGCTCCGAGCAGCTGCATTGACAATAGAGGCCGAGAATGAAGCCCACTCGGACTCCATATCTCCAGCCTCCCCCGGAATCCGGGGAGAAGTCCTCCCGGAGGTGAGAGTTGAAGGTCCCCCTGACAGAGGGCTCCGCCAGACGTTCCCAACAGACCCTCACTACACGCTTGGGCCTGCCAGGTCTTTCCGGCTTCCTCCTCCGCCAGCGAACCCAACTCACGACCAGGTGGTGATCAGTTGACAGCTCAGCCCTCTCTTCACCCGAGTGTCCAAGACACGCGGCCGGAGATCAGATGACACGACGACAAAGTCGATCATCGACCTCCGGCCTAGGGTGTCCTGGTGCCACGTGCACTTATGGACACCCTTGTGCTCGAACATGGTGTTTGTTATGGACAAACTGTGACTAGCACAGAAGTCCAATAACAAAACACCACTCGGGTTCAGATCGGGGAGGCCGTTCCTCCCAATCACCCCTCTCCAAGTGTCACTGTCGTTGCCCACGTGGGCGTTGAAGTCCCCCAGGAGAACAACGGAGTCCCCGGTCGGTGCACTGTCTAGTACCCCTCCCAAGGACTCCAAGAAGGCGGGTACTCTGCACTGCTGTTCGGCCCGTAGGCCGACACCACAGTGAGAGACCTGTCCCCGACCCGAAGGCGCAGGGACGCGACCCTCTCGTTCACCGGGGTGAACTCCAACACACAGCGACTGAGCTGTGGGGCAATGAGCAGGCCCACACCAGCCCGCCGCCGCTCCCCGCGGCCAACGCCAGAGAAATGGAGAGTCCAGCCCCTCTCAAGGAGTTGGGTTCCAGAGCCCAAACTGTGCGTGGAGGTGAGGCCGACTATATCTAGTCGGTAACGCTCAACCTCCCGCACAAGCTCAGGCTCCTTACCCCCCAGCGAGGTGACATTCCATGTCCCCAGAGCTAGTCTCCATGTCCGGAGATCCGGTCGCCGAGGCCCCCGCCGTCGACTGCTGCCCAGATCTCTCTGCACCGGCCCCATATGGATCCTCCTGCGGGTGGTGGGCCCACGTGAGGACGGCCCCACGTCGCTCCTTCGGGCTGAGCCCGGCCGAGCCCCGTGGGGGGAGGCTCGGCCACCAGGCGCTCGCTGGCGAGCACCCACCCCAGGCCTGGCTCCAGGGTGAGGCCCCGGTGACGCCAATCCGGGCGACGTAACTGGCCTTGCTCGTACACTCATCATAGGGGCTTCTGAACCGTTCTTCGTCTGACCCGTCCCCCCGGACCTGTTTGCCTTGGGTGACCCTACCAGGGGCATGAAGCCCCCGACAACATAGCTCCCGGGATCATTCGGGCACTCAAACCCCTCCACCCAATTACAATCACAAAATGAAAATTTACAATTACGCTTTCTTCAGTATAAATACCAATTCACAGATGCGACGTTCCTGTCAAAAATATGTCATCACTTCACAGGCATTGTTTATTGAGCAGAAGAAACATCGATTGAGATGCCGGACTTTTGCTTTGCATGCAGACTGAACCAGGACTGAACCAGGACTAAAACAGGACTTTAATGATATCTCTAAACCACAGATTCAGGGCTTTCCATGCGTGGCTTATATAGTTTTGTATAGGAATAGGTGAATGTGTTTTCTTTGTTTTCTTTTCTTTTCTTTTTTTTTTTACAGTGCCTCAAAATGTGGTAAGATGTAAATATCACATTAATGAACCAGAAATGGGCAGAAATATCACTTTATAACTTTGTTTGGGAGATGGCTCTAGATGTTTCTGTTCAATTTATGTTAATAAACTCTTTTTGTGGTCATTTATAATCATTTTAATTATAGATGCTGAACAAGATATTCAAATGTTTTTACATTTGTACTGATATTGCAAAACTACAATTACAAAAGCAATTCATCAATTCAATCATTTTGATAAATCTTTAATTCTGAAATAATTATTAAATATAATGTTTCCATTTGTGCCGAAAGGAAAGCAATTACTTATTTAATTACTTTTGCTTTGGATGTGAGCTTTTAATCATCAATTGATGGCAATTAAACAACATAGTATCACAGTATCAGCATAGTCTCCTTGCATTTTTACCCTCTGGCTGTTTTAAAGTTTGTGAAAATCAGCTTGAAACCCCAAATCCCAAATGCTAACTTAAAATTCAAACCCTGTCTTTTGCATCAGTATTCTAAAGTCATTAGTCCACTTAGGAAGCCATTTTGACCCTTTAAACATTGCACCTCCCAGAGCTGTTTGTATTTAACACCAGTATTATCAGCACTATTTAACAGGGGGATTGCAAACAAACAAGGGCACCACTCATTTAACCAAAGTGCTTCCCTTTGAGCCTGTGCCTGCTGGGCTTTTATTCTCCTTGTAAATGAGCTCGCTCTGCAGATCGTCTGGTTCTCTGCTTATCCCACCCACACCTGCCTCTGACACACATGCGCTGGATAAACACAAACATGCCTGCGTTTGGATCCTGTCAGAACCGGATTACAAGTGGGCGGAATCCTCCTCATCCCGGATCCTGGCAAATCCCAAAGTGCTGCCTCAAATCAAATGAGAGCTGCGATCGGCAGTCCTGTCACAATAAATGTTATATCGACTTATCGTTCCATATATGAAAGATGGAGCAAACATTTTGGGAGGTCAATATTTATCATGGGGACTTTTCCTATGCATTATTATTCTGTATTTATTGATAATACGATACGATTTGAGCTGTAGAGGGTTGAATGAATAAAATATATCACTCGTTATACATACAACCAAATACTATGTCTTTGTGTGAGTGTTTAATTCTGCTATTTATTTCTTGTAGCTCAAGTTTTTAACAATATTTCACGTATTTAATAGTTTTTGGGGAGTTTAGGATCATTGTGTCAGTGTCAAATTAATTTTAATATGATAGGTAAATAGATGCTTTGTTGATCTCGAAGGAAATTCATACATACATTCATACAATACAGCAGTGATTCATCCTTTTTATAGTATCATTATTACAATTAGCATTTATCATCTATATTTTCTAGTTACTGCTTTAGACTGTCCAAAGAGGCTATCAACATTAATGGTGTTGCAGTTGGCTTTATAGGCTTTCTACAGTTACCTATGGGTACTTACACATTTCTATAGATTTTCCATTGTTCTCTTCCCTGTGTAAACATTGTCAGCTATTATTATAACATTGATCTGACTCAGAATACTTCATAGATCTTCAAAGGGCATTATTCAGTTGCAGTGGCTCAGACAATAAAAAAGAAGAAAGAAATCTTACTTTTTTGTCCAGTATGCCTCTAGTATGTAGGGCAGCAACATTCATCTACATCCTGCTGACAGTATAAGCAGAAGAACATTATATCATGAATCTTAAGTGATCAGCTATGCATTTAGAATTTAAAGGTCCTGTATTATGCAAAATTTACTTTTTTAGCCATGATATAATGCTGTTAATTTATCAAAAACATACCTGGAGTTGTGTACAATCTCTCACTCATCCAGGTAGAATCCATGGCAAAAGGAGAAATTCAATTTGTCAATGGGACAAAAGTTTATTTTGGTTGAACATATTTCGCAGTTCATCCAAGCTGCTTCTTCAGTTCTGATCAAAATGCTGGTGGCCACTTTATTTGCCTTATATCTGTCTTATATCTCCCTTCAGGCAGATATAAGGCATTGACCAGAACTGAAGAAGCAGCTTGGATGAACTGTGAAACATATTCGATCAAAATAAACTTTTGTCCAGTTGACAAGTTGAATTTCTCCTTTTGCCATACCTGGAGTTGTGTTTTGTTTCATTCACACATGCTTGAGTAATACTTTATTATTACTCTGTTTACATCTCTAAAGCTCAGAATGTTGTGTTCCACCTTGTGATGTCATGAAGCGGTAGTTTTTAAGTTAACAGCTCCTTTTGTATGGAGTTTAAAAACACAAAGGAGCATTTGACATCACAAGTTGGAACATAGTGTTTTCTGAACTCAGCCACTCAGTGTGTTAACATGCATGAATGAAACAAAACACAATTCCTGGTCTATTTGTAATGAGGAAAGAACATTACAACATAGATCAGAAAATACTGTAATATGGGCCCTTTAAGCCTTTTTCATTTAGCTATTTCCTTGCTTATGAAACACACATGTGCTTGCTATGTATTTCATGAACTCAAAAAATCGATTTGAAAAGTTTTGCTGAAGGCCATGATAAAAGTTTGGCTGAGCTGATCTTTTAAGACCTCTCAGTGCATTCGTAGAGGGTCATTCTCGATATTATTATTCAAATAGGGATAACAGTAACATGTGTTTGACTACATTATCTGGGCCACAGTATCGTATAGTTCATTTCCATGCACGCTTTCACAAACTTTCCCAGGAGCAGCCATTGTAACCTACTGTAACCTCTGAGCTATGACCATTCAGCTAAAAGTGCACAAACCTGACCTGTTCTCTTTCGGGTCAGCATGTGGCACTTACAGTACAACTTTCAGCCAAACAAGCAAAGACCCCAGCTCCCACCTCCTCCCTGGGTCATTCATCATGGCCAGCGGAGCTAAAGTCCACTCTCCTTTGAAGCAGCTACATTTATTTTCGAGTTGTGGTTTGGCTGTGTGTATATGAGAGACCGTGCTTTTGCATTCTAATGAGAGTGTGGTGGTGGCTCGCTCAATGCTGTCTCATTTGTTGACTGATCTGTTTTGACTTTGTCTGCTTTCAGAGATAAACTTGTATTACCAGATATGAATATTCCAAATGGCTTTTTAATGCCTTTCTAATTTGCCCTTTTAAAGTCTCTAATGGACTGTCCTCTTGTTTGTACTGAAAGCAGGAACACTGGCCGCCTCTGGTTCTGTTGTTCCCTGACAGAGTAAATGTGGACTGACAACAGGTGGTGGGAGAGGTAATCACCATTTGAACTGTCACTTTGGTGAGACTTAAAGAGACGGACGAATGGGAGAGGAGAAAGAAATTGTGCATTGAATAAACTCTGGCACAAAGACCAAGGCAAACATCAGCAGTGCAATGAGGCCTGTCAGAATTCAAAACAGCCTGGAAGTGCAAAAGAGAAAAAGATGTATGGCTCAGGTATAATGGAGTAGGGTAGCTGCGGTAATACTATTCTGTGAAACTTACCCTCACCTCTTGACCTTTTCTGAAAGAAATCCAGGAGTGCTCCTCCATGTTTTAAAAATACAGCTTCTCCAGACTATTTCTGTTCAGGCTGTAACAAACACACAGGTATGTATGTAGCCTGTGCTCTTTCTTGTATTTAAAAAAAAAAACACAATCACGACTAAACCTGGGTTGTTGCATTTTAATTAATTCATTATGGTAAATGGTTTTATAGCACTTTTCCACCTTCAAGGCACTCAAAGCACTTTACAACAAGGAACTACTCACCCATTCACACACCAGTGTATGCAGACACTGGGGCTGAGGTGGGTTAGGTGTCTTGCCCAAGGACACAACAACAGCATTCATCTGTGGGACCTGGAATCACATTAGCCAACCTGTGGGTCAGTGGATCTGACCATTCAACCCACAATGTTTTATGTCAAGAGTGAGATTTGAACCGTCAACCTTCAGATCAATGGACAAACACTTTACCAACTGAGCTACTGCCGCCTTGATTTTTAATTAATCATTGGATTTATAGAGCTCCTTTCATGACACCCAAAATGCTTTACAGTGCATCATTCATTTGCTCCATACAGGTGGTGGTAAACTACTGATGTAGCCACAGCTGACCTGGGGCAGACTGAGGGAAGTGAGGTTCTCCAATCACCACCAATCAGTCACGCACTCACCGCTTTCATATTGTACAATGTAGGTGAAGTACCTTGTCACAACAACTGGCACGTGGTGTTCCCAGCGGTCTCCCATCCAAGTACTAATCAGGCCTGGTCTTGCTTAGATTAGTTTACACTGCTTTACTCCTCAGTGCTCTAGCTTATGGAGTTCTTGCTGTACACAGTGATGTCAGTTCTTTACAATAAATCATTTCACGTTATGTAAAAGCTCAGGTGTCAATAGTGATTTAAAACCTTAAAAATCCATGAACACACATTTACGATTTATTACTTACATTTAATCCTCAGCCAACCAGCACAAAGTTCTTCCACTCTGATCTTACACACCGTTCCTCTATTGCTTTTAAACCCTTGCTTTTCTATCAGAGCTGTCACACTTATATTAATCTCGCGTCCTTGCATGTCTGCCACAACATGGTGATGTAGTGTTGGACAAAGATCACAAATACACTGAATTGGCACCTGCGTGAGGAGAGTCGGATGAATGGGGGTTCACATGAGTTGGCTGTGTGTCAGTGGAGGCCAGGTCCATAGATCATTGAAGCTCTCCTGTCTGCGCGGGGCATGTGAGCGTTTGAGTGGAAGAGACTGAGGGCACGTGCAGGCCTGATGAATGACTCATTATTAACTGTGCCTTTAACCTTGGAGCTCTGGGTTCTTTGTTACAGTAAAACATGTTGGTTAACAGTCAGCACTGACAGAGGGAGAGAGAAAAGAAGGGAGAGAGTTGGGAAAGAGAAGGTGAGCAGGGGTTGATTGTAAAGCCATTTCTGAGGGCTCAAGAGCTCCATCTCTGAGCAAACTGTCTCCTTCTAAGCACAATGGAAAAGAGAAGCTGTATGATATCAAAAAGAACTGATCTTTTTTTGTTTTTCTTCAAGGCTTGGGACCACACAAAGCCAAAAAAAAGTAATTAACTATTATACTATCTTATCTAATTATTAAAGGGCACATATTTTGTTGTATTCTGAAATATTTTACGATGTTGTTCCCTCTTCAAAACCATACTTGGTGTTGGGTTTTGTTTCATTCACACATGTTTAACACACAAACTCTGCTTATTTAATTCTTCTCTCAAACTGAAAACACTCTGTACCACCTTGTGATGTCATGTGGCAATACAGAAAGTGCACCATTGTGTTTTAAAACTCCATACACCTTCTCTAGACTCATTTAGAGCTCTGTTAACTTGAACTACATGACATTAGTTCATCACATCACAAGGTGGAACAGAGCATTTTGAGCTTTGGAGATGTAGATGTCTGACTGAAGACTAATAATACAGGTTCACTCAATCATGTATGAATGAAACAAAACAGCTTTTTGATGAGGTAACAATATTTCCACATGGCTTAAAGTACATAAGAGTCATTTTGCATAATACAGGGCCTTTAACAATAAGTAGTTTCACATTTTGAACAAAATTAAATAATTTATTTAGCAAAAAAGGTGTTTTGAAATCAGTGTGAGCTTGTTGTCGGGCTAATGCTTTTGTCAACATGCATTATGCAAATCATTTTCAAGGCTGTTTGCTCCCAAAATACACCACAGCCCTGCTCTGTTTCATGCCAAATACTGCCTGTGAAAAGACTGAAAGGTCCTGTAAAATCAGTTTTGCCCAATTACTGTATCTTATAAACTCTGGGCCTAAGTGTCTATAGTTTTTATCCACCACAAACCAGGAAGAACAGGTGCATTGTTAGCAGTGCTGTAACACTGCTTTGCACCAGAATGTTGTGAAACGTTTTTTGAAACCAATACCCACAAAGAATACTGAGGACTTGGCTTGGACCATTGTGAGTTTAAAGTGAGTGAGTTGTGTGTCACTGTTCAAAATGGTAAAGTGGGTACGTGTTCCTCAGTGTTGTTTATTACATTGGTCAAGATACATTATATTTCAATACATAATATAACATAACTGTATATTTCCCATCTCATCTTTTTTTTAAACCACTTCAGAACCTCTGTTATTCTGTAACCATTCATTTATGCAGTAATTATAACCTTTATTTATTTATTTATTTATTTACTTTCTACAGTGTAATTTAGTTCATATATGTTGACTTGCAAAACATTTGGTTGCAAGGCAGTCTCCTTGGTAGACAATACAAAACATGATGGTCTTAGCCATTTCTCTAAAAGTCAATACAAAACAGTCGATGTGTCAAACTACTCGTATACAGCAGTCATCACATTTTAGCAGATAGAAGATTGAAAGTCTAAATGCTTATTGACAGAAAGCATTTTCTATCCAATAGGCATGGCTTAGGGTTTATTGTAACTCCATAAAAGTTATCACAAAAATGTATGGGCCTGTATTATAGATAGAGACTTATCACTTGAGCATCTGCCACCTCTCAGAGTGCTATTTTCTAAGGACGCTGTGACATTGGATTGTATGGCTGGACTGTGTGAAAAACCAGTTCTCTAAATAGAACTGACTTTGTTTAGTGTTAAAGCAGTGACAGTTTGTATGACCTTAAAAGTGCAATGTGTAACTTTTTGGTTGGGGGTCTGTCACTTATCACACTTGGAATATCAGCTCTACCTCACATTTATTAAATTACAAGTCATCTAATACCTTGAAAATACCTAGAAAAACAGGCATTCAGACTGTAAGCGAGGCCGTCTCTCCACAGATCTGACCTGTAAATTGGTCTGGTTTAGTCTCCAGGAAGATAGAAATATTTAATACCATTCTGTGTGCAATAACATCTCCATGGAGAAAAGCATTTGATGGACCGTCCACCACAAAAACTGCACAATGCACCTTTAATAAAAATCTAAAATTAACATTGATGGCACTGCAGCAAGCTCTCCTTTATGTGTACTTGAAGGTACATTGTGTAAGTTTTCTGGAGGAGGGTCTGTCAAATGCTTTTCTCCATCCACCAAACCGGACCAAGTTACAGGTCAAATCTGTGGAGAGGCAACCCCGCTTGAAGCAGAGCAATGACACATGCATAGAAACAAGAAGGTGATGGACCCCCCACCAAAAAATTGCATACTGCACCTTTAACTTAGAACTTTTTTTTTTTTTTTCTTTGTTCTTTTTTCCTTTATTCGAACTGAAAATAACCTTGACTATTTTAAGCATGGTAGCTCTTGTTAAAATAGTTCTCTCGTCTCGTTTTTTACAGGTATGCAGTTTTGCGAGATCCGGCAGGCTGGCTCAATGTGAACCCGGTCAGAGGAATTGTCAACACCACAGCTTCACTGGACCGAGAGTCTCATTATGTCCACGACAACAAATACACAGCACTCTTCATGGCCACAGATAATGGTGAGTGTGAAGTATGACTCTGTCCAAGTGACCAAGCACCAGGCAGGCACATGCAGTGGAATTCATGTGTTGCAAATGGTTCATCTAATGGAGCAAAGTTTTTCTCCAAGCCGCTTATTTTTGTGTGGTGTAGTGGAGAGTCTTCATATGTCACAGTAGATGGACGTGTACTCAGGTGTGAAATGCATGCTGGGACAATGGATGGTAGTGCTGATCTGTTGGTGATATTCTTTTTTATATAATTCAGAAAGAGTAATTGAAAATAGCTAAAATAGAACAAAGGAGCTTATTGTACAAACTAAATTAAGTTTATCTTACACTTAAAGGTGTGCTGTGTAACTTTTCTTAAGCCATGTTTGAATGTTGTTACCTCCTCAAAAACATACCTGGAGTTGTGTTTTGTTTCATCCACACATATTTGAGTAATTTTTTTTATTAGTCTGGCTACTTCTTCAAAGCTTCAAATGCTATGTTCCACCTTGTGATGTCATGAAGTGGTGGTCTTCAAGTGATTCTAGTGAAGGTGTGTTGAGTTTAAAAATACAGCAGAACACTCCTTGTATTACCATTTGGCCAACCTTGCATTTGAAGGATTTATGGCTGAGCAGCAGCAAAGAGTTGTACTTCCTGATAGAAAGCTTGGCAGCGGCGGACTGACCTAGCACCTATCTTATAATGTAAATGTAAAATTCCGCTGCTACTGAGAAAATAGTCCCTCAACATGTGATGATTCTTGCAATGCAAGGTTAGCTTTATTTCAAACATTATTCTATCAACACAGACATTTACACTGACAAGTCTGGTGTAATAATAGATTTGCTTTGGGTGTTTTGTGGAGTGGGTAACCCTGAATTCACACCAGGAGCTGCAGCAGTGCTTAACGTAGGCGGAGCTGCACACGTGTGTAAATTTAAAAGTGTCAGTTCACACCAGAGCATCAGAGATGCTCCTGCTACGCCAGCCTGTTTTCAGACATCGCATTTTGTACTTGCTTTTTGTTCTTAACGTGTGTAGTTGTTGAGGTGTATTAAGTTAGAATGTGTATTAAGTGTAGAACTGCAGAACGCTTTTAAGATGGTTATGGCTGATTTTATTGTAAATATTGTAAATAGAGTCCACAATATTTGTATCTATAAAGCTACATTTCTACTTCATCTTGTATTTCTGGTTTAATGAGGTTTAAATCTATTAACACGCACATAAAACACCTTTTTTTTTTTTTTCACCTATAATTAATGGTTCATGTAACCTACATTACGAGTGTGATTAAAACCTTTTGTATGTACAGGTAATAAGGCCTATACGTTTATATCTTGATACAGAGCCCTGCACCAACGGATACGGGCAAATATTTGCTGAAACGGGCGGGTTTTAACATTCTGGAATTTTACGGATGGGTATGTGGGCAGGTCAGGACTAAACCAGGACTAGACCAGGACTAAATCAGGTCTAAACCAGGACTAAACCAGGACTAAACCAGGTCTAAACCAGGTCTAAACCAGGACTAAACCAGGACTAAACCAGGTCTAAACCAGGTCTAAACCAGTACTAAACCAGGACTAAACCAGGTCTAAACCAGGACTAAACCAGGACTAATCCAGGTCTAAACCAGGTCTAAACCAGGACTAAACCAGAACTAAACCAGATCTAAACCAGGTCTAAACCAGGACTAAACTGATTGATTATTTATTGATTATTTATTTCGGTCACAGGTATATTTTGACATTAATTCACAGACAGTCATATTTAACATATAAACCAGGTCTAAACTAGGACTAATCTTGGAGAGAGAGGGAGAGAGAGAGAACCGAACCCTGAGCCCACGGAGCAGGGTGTCTGAAAAGCACATTCCTCCATGAGGCACGGAGATCGCCTGCGGTCACTCGACAGTCTACACAGTCGCACCTCTGAGCCCATTCCGACAGTGAGTTCTCGTTAAGTTCTGGTTTAGTCCTGGCTTAGTCCTGAGTCCTTGTAGAATTGATGTCTGACATCATAAATTATATTGTGTTTCTCCACTTTGAGGATTAACTTTTGGTCGTCCATCATTAATCTTTTCTTGGATGCAGTGTGCGTTGTTTACGTCATTGTCTTGACTTTAAGTTAACTTATTTTGAAAGGGAATCAGAAGTTTACCACATGTTTATTTCCTGTCTTTCTCCTGCTGATGCTTCGTTGACGCTGCAAAATTAGAACTTCAACCTATCTTGAGCAGCGCGTCAGTGTCAGACAGTCATTGGATGCGCGTATGACACTGCCGATGTGGATTGTCAGACCGGTTAAAATGGAAAGCCAAACCTGTGCATCTGCTGCTCATGTGCTGTGCTGCTGCACTTACATGCTGTTGCGCTTTGATGTGAATTGACATGCACTAGCCTAGCACCAGCGACCTCTGCAAATACTGCAATGGAATATGTCCAAAATTCCAAACTGTCGCTTTAATATGCAAGATTTGTGCCTTAAATATATGAATGGCACAAAACACAACTCCGGGGATGATTTTTTTGATGAGGAAACAACATTATAACTAGAGCCCGACCGATATGGATTTTGTTGTGGCCGATATGAAACCGATATAATGGAAGTTGGAGCTGCCGATAGCCGATATAATCACCGATATATTTAGTGATGTAAAAATTCACTGTAAATCTTGAATTGATTAAAAAACTTAGGTTTGGCTCTAGTGGATTCTAAATTGGGTTTATTTAGACAACATCTATTGTTATTTTGACTCTTTACATCATATTTACATACAGTAGATTGGCCTAATGGCATTTTTGCATCACATTCTAGCTACTAGTGATGGATTTTTTTTTTTTTTTTTTTTTTTGGAGAACCGGCTCTTTTGGCTCGGCTCACTAAAGCAGCTGGCTCTTTCGGCTCCCAAGCGACTCTTGAGATTGTTTTGTTGCAAGCAGGACTAAACCAGAACTGAACCAGGACTGAGTGTCGGAGACTCGGTTTCTATCTCTCTCCTGCACTCGAGCCCAAGATTACTCCTGGTTTATTCATTTTCATGCTGAACTGCAGCCAAATATGCACTTTTTTTTATCCTATGCACACGCAGATTTCTGAAAGTTTCGTTTTCAGCCGCTGCTGCTGTCAAACTACAGGTCTACATGCGGCATGAAGAGAAAAAGTGAGAAAAAGAGAAAACACGGCTCCCAATAAGAAGCAGGCTCCCGTTGTTCGCTTCAAAGAGCCGCTTCGATCGCGACCGACCCATAACTCCTAGCTAGTAAACTATCGCTATTAGCCTTTAGCCGTAAATGCTGCGCAACGCGGTAGTTAATTATATGCATAAATGTGGATCATTCACACGTCTATTCACAGCTCATTTACATATCAATGCAGGTCCAGTAACAAATACACGGCCAATGTAGTCACTTTACAATAGACCAATAGAAAACAGCCTGTTTATGTGCGGGAGCTACAGCAGCTAACCACTAACAAAACCTAAGCTAGCTTCAAAGTCGATGTATTTCCAACACTCACCGCTCACACAGGCTCCTCCTCACATCACAAGTCTGCACTAATAAATGTCCTTTTAATCCAGACTCAAACCGATTGTCCGAAAAAGAATATAATCTCAGTGTTGCGCACCGGCTGCGGGTGTAAACAAACACACGCGAGTGAAGTGACGTCACTCTGGTGGTGTGTTCAGAGACAGTACGGACACAGACAAATTACACCGCAGATAAATACTGATGCGGAGCCACATATTAGGACATTTATCTGTCTGTAAATTGGATTAAATGAACATAATGTAGAGAGTCTAAGCTTTATAACGAGGTATAACATGCCCACGTGAAATATCGGCCCATATCAGCAAGCATATCGGCCGATAGCCGATATGTCTCCAGGTGCCCATCTTGGCCGATAATATCGGCCAGCCGATATATCGGTCGGGCTCTAATTATAACATAGATCAGAAAAAAATTTATTAAAATATCTATAATCTATAAGGTAAACTTGACATACAATATTTACGATACACATTAACACCCTTGATTTTACTTACTTTACTATATTCTGTACACTTACCTGTGGGATCTTGTCGTACAATTTGGCATTCTTGCGCTCCCAGATTTTATTCCAGTGGAACAGCTGCAGCTCCCCACAGTGACCAGCTGACTATGACCAACCCTGATGTAATTAGGTCTGGTGGTAAATTAAGCGCTGTCCTTGCAGATAGCTGTAATTTAGTTGTACTTCCTTTGTCTAACAACAAACCACAACAGAGTCCTCTTGCCTCTTGTTTTTAATAATTTTATACTATATTAGTCGGGAAAACTAGAGCATGCGTGCACTAATTAAGGCTGACGCAATCGCCATGTTGGTAATGCATTATCAGATTGGGTCTCAACTGGATATCTTCACGCCCCACTGGCTCCACCTGAGCATATGTTCACTATCTGTTGGTGTCAGTAGTCCAGGTGCATTGGAGCGTCTTTGGGCCCTAGCGTACATGTCAAAATCCCCCTTCTTGTCCCACTGCTGCCCTGTCTTTGTCCCCTTGTCTCCACGGCTCTCCATATCAATCCATCTCCTCTCCTGTGCTGAGGGAGATTCTGACACATCCATTAGAGGCTCTGCGAGATTCTATTAGAAGCCAGCAGAATAGCACTGTTGTGGCCAGGAATTCAGTCTAGCTCCAGAAAGATGAGTTGTTGAAAGAGAGGAGTAATGATGGGTCCGGTGGCAGAGGCTAGTGGAGGTGGAAGGGTCAGAGGATGGGGAGAAAGGAGCAGATACAAGGAAGCAGATAACAGGGGAGATGGAGAGCCTCGGAGGGCAGCGAGTGTGCAGAGAGGAGAGAGGCGCAGATTAGCTTTGAAGACGAAGGTTGATTACTGACAGGTTTGGGGAAATGGGGAATGTATCATCTTGCAGGACATTAAAGCTACAAGGATACTCAGATCAAAAGCTCAGGACAGTAACATAATTGGACAAAATGTATATAAAAAATAGCATATTAATCACATTGTTTTTTTTGTTTTTTTTTTCTTCAG
The DNA here is from genome assembly GCF_026225935.1 of Boleophthalmus pectinirostris. Classification (NCBI taxonomy): domain Eukaryota; kingdom Metazoa; phylum Chordata; class Actinopteri; order Gobiiformes; family Gobiidae; genus Boleophthalmus; species Boleophthalmus pectinirostris. The sequence goes on from NW_026571152.1 coordinate 28,405,973, forward strand.
ACATGCAGTACATTAGCCTCAAAGAGTATTGTGGCTTGTTTTACATTAGCAGTAGATGAAGCCCCTATATTAAACAAATTACTCTGTAGTAGGGTGACTGTTCTCTTTTGGTTTTCCTGCGCCGCAATTTAGATAATTTTCCTTGATGCCATATGATTTATTGATACTTTGCAGTCACCAATATTTGAGCTAACTGAAAGTACTACTCTGTTAGACTTCTAAGCTTTATTTTAACACACTCAGACCAGAAAGACCTGACGTAGCTGGACATACAACAGATGAGATGATTTGTGCTGTTAAACAAATCTTACACAAAAGTTTACCGTTACAAGCTCAGTTATCAGATTACCTTAAAACTTTTTGTTTGTCTGTGTTTATTATGTATGCATTATGTCACTATGGCAACTCTTACATGTATCTCTAAAGGTTGACTGAGTACGTATACATGTACATCAGTATCCCGGTTATTAGCCATATCCCGGTTATGACAGTATTCAGGATACTGCTTATACATGTGCGCTGAGAAACCGGGATACTCATATCCCTGTATACATGATGGTCAAATCAATGATAAAATGTAGTATTTCGGTTTCTTGACGTAATCTTACAAATGTGCAAGCGCAAACATTAACTTAATTTAATAAAACAGGAAAAATACAAACAACCATGAGCTCCTTTAGGAAGCCCAGGAGGCTCCTATCCAGCAGTAGAGCTAAGATCCACTACGCTGTTCAAACTGACCATTTCCAAAGTTTCCAATGTTTCCAGTGTTTCCAGTTTTTGTTTCCAAAGTTCTACACTGCAGCAGATTGTTAATAAAAATTGTCTGCATAAAAAAACAACAGCTTTACAACATATAAACCATAACCACTACAGAGCCACATCACCTGTTTAATAATATAATTCAGCTTTGCCGCGTTTTTACGTTTTACAGAAACAAAACTGAAAACCCCATGGCTAATTTACATAAACTGTTAGCGTTTAAAAAAAATGATCTTGCTTCTTGTGCCCTGATGCGATCAGCTTTTGTCGGACTAAAGGACATGACTCTGTGGATTATGTGTGTTCTTTCTGTGACAGAGGATGCACGGCTGATGGTGAGTCTGTTCTGTTCGTATATCGAGTTGGAGATGGTTCATATTTAACTTTTCAGACTAGAGCTCATACCTGTGCAGGTCAAATGAGTTTGAGATTGTACACATGCAGATTTAGTGCAGCTCTTTGTTTTACAATCATTTCACTCATGTATGGTCACTTTATTTATGTTGGCTACCGTTATGATGAAAGACTGAAAAATGTTTGTCTTTTGGATGCATGCGCACTCAACTTTATGTTGCAGTAACCGGAATACTGCACATACATGCCACAGTATCCCAGTTACTATCAGAATATACCAGCTACAGTATCCCCGTTTCTCATAACCCGGATATTGCCTTATTTGGGATACTGAAACAGGGATACTGCGTAAACATACACCATGACGAAACTGGGATACTGAAAACAAACCCGATCATAACTGGGGTACTGATGTGCATGTAAACGCACTCAGTGATACAATATGGAAGAACACCCCCAATGTTATGTCACTGCAAATTATTAATATAAAAGGAGAAAGATAGCAAACATGATTTACGATAAGTAAAAATTGAAAATTGTTTGGTGTTATTGCAGTTATGATCTATGGGCTGATTAAAGTTTTGATCTGTGCCTCTGTGTATCTCAGGCAGGTGATAGCAGAGACAAAACCGATTCCTCAGAAACAATGCACTAACAAGCATTTACACAATCCAGCTCATACTCATATCATAGTAGTCCAAAGGGGAGTTACTGAAAATGAAGCATTCAGCAAGATGTGAAAACAATTGCTTTTATGGTGTAGGGACATAAAGCTTTTTAAAGTATGTCGTCAAAGTCCTGTGTTGTGCTGGAATGAAAGGAGTCTAACATGTCTCAACTTTACTGTTTAAGACCCTCCATTTTTACCGACGCAGACAGTGATCTTAAAGGTCCTCTGAGCCGCCTCTTCTCCTGGGCTGTGTGGGAGCATGCACACTAAGATGTGAGTGGAATACTGATTTGAGCTTGTCTCCTGGCTAGCTCGCTACTTTTCGCTTTAGACTAAGTGAATGACAGAACAAATTTATTGACATCCCCGTAGCCTTTTCTCTGATGATTATGTGAGCTGGCTTCTGGACTACCAACAGCTTATCGATTGACCCGTGTGTCTTCATCTGTGTCTGTAAGTGGAGACATTACAAGAATTCACATGTACTCAGCACTTTCTGAAACTGAAAGCGAGACAAATGAAAAGTCAGAGGGGCAATGACATACACAGAAACAATTAAATATACTATACTCTGTCTGAACCTATAGACTGCTCTGTGTCCCAAATCTATTGTTCCAAGCACTTAATGAAACAGGTCATGTTGAGTTTGAACAGTAATGTTTTGGACATGAGAAGGTTATACTGCACATGAAAACATTATATAAAAAATTTAATTACATCATTCAATTCAGAAGCCACTTCTATGGAGCTCAACAGTGACCCACTCACTTCCCATGTTCTAATTACCTCCATGTATCTGGTTATCCTCCATAAAGTTTTTAAAATCTTAATATTTGAAATTTTGTAAAAGTCTATGGAAAAATGTATGGAAAATTTACTTTTGGAACCGGAGTGGGCAGTCAGTATTATTCAAGAGGTTGAGATTGCAGATTTCATACTGTACTGGCATATTTTGAACCTAAAATTTCCGATTGAATAAATAATATAGTAACATGTAATATTTCAGAGATAGCAGTGTGAAAACATGCCTCAGGACATAAATACTGTATTGACCTGCTTCTGTGGTATCTCTCCTCTGCTGGTTCAAAGCCACACCCGTTTGCCCTCTTAGTACAACATCCTGAACATCATGTGATTATAACTGGACTGAATGTTCATGTGTCCTCTGTTTATTTACATGCCCCATTGCCCACTGTTTTCCCCGCATCTGTATTTGTGCACATTGTCCCCTTCCTTCGTCCAATCCAACAGTTTTGTTTGAGAGTTGCGAATGAAAAACGCTCTGAGCCATTTTAGCCTTGGCAGCCGCACCTGGCAGGCCTGTGGAGAGCTGCGATTGTGTTTGAGGAGATATTGTTCCAACTTGAGCAGAGGGCTTGACGGCCTGTTTATATAAGCCCTCATCAGTGGCTGCTGTTTTTCTGCACATCCACTAATTCTCTCGTGCACTGTGCTTCCCGCCGGGACACCAGCTGTTCCCTCATCTTCTGCTCCCCACTCTTCCCGACATTAGTTTTGTTTGGTGTTACGTGTGGGTGGATAAAAGTTGCGTGTTCCTCCTTGTTTGTTATGTCTTTGTCCTGGTGTATGCATATCGGGCTTGGCTGCTCTGCCCCTGCTCATCCAGTCTCAGATCCGCTGTGTGCTCCTCATTTAAATGTTAAAACGCCTCCTGGTGGGAGCCATTTGTCATAGGGAAGCTTGAATACATTATCCTCACCCCTGTTGCCTTAGATACGGTGTGCACACATAATCACACATGTGAGATCTTCACTATCCGCTGCCAACGAACCTGCCATTAGAAACTCTTCGGTTATGCATCGAAGAGCAGGGTAGCTCTTGCTCTCAGCATGTGAAGAGGCAGACCTCTGCTTTGAACTATTGGTGCCTCAGTGTTGTGAATGTGCCTGGTCCCAGAGATACAATCACCACAAACAGGGCTGTAGTAATTACTCTAATGTTAAGTATTACACACCTGAGGATAGGGTAAGACATACAATCACCATGGTCACACCACCTCGCTGCTTGTTTAATATGTGCACTGCTTATTACCATGTCCTTATGCTACAAACTGAAATGCCCTGGGTTTTCTGATTGTTTTTCAATGTCTTTTCAACTTGTTTCTTAATTTTGCCAGTAGCTTATCCCCCTCTTATTTTAGATTAAACACATGAGCCAGCTCTTGCCTCCTGTGATTCCACCTGATATATCATGGTATTAGTATTTGATAATCAGAGGGATCTTTATTAATTACATCAAAGTTAAGTATTTCACACACGTTTGCAGTTGGAGTGAACAAGGTGATAAGTCTTTGCATTCATCACAGTCACATCCGCTCCCCTTGCGTTTAATCAAAAGGTGAAAGCTGCAGAATCTTAATAGGTCAGCCCAACAAAAGCGGCGGCATGTAGCATTAAAGCTCACGGACACTGGCTCTGTCTATCTGCTCGTCTCCCATTGACAGCTCTGTGTAATAGCTTCATCATATCACAGACACAGGAGAGACTGACAGGAGGGAGCTGTCCATGTGAGTCTAAAACAAGGTCTCAACCAAATTATTTTTAGGATGTGCTGTCATGAAACACTCAAGAGACTTTGATGAAATTACTGTGTCGACATTTCCGCTTCACTGTATTACTTTGAATGACTAATATGCACTGCTGATAATCTTCAAATGGGGTTAATATCAGACTGGTTTGTGCATATTTTAGATTTTGCTATGCACTGGCTATTTTGGCTAATCATCCAAAGGTGAATTAGTAGTGTATTTCCAAATTTCTCTGTAAGCCTTACTGTTTTCCAGGATGTACTTTAGTTCAGTGTTTGCTGGATAGGCTTAAACACCCATTGCATGCCACAAATAGAAATACATCAAAGAATATGGACACTTATGTTTTGCTGTCTTGTACACTGTATTGATTCATGAGGAGAAGTGTAAGAGAGTCAGTATTATAATTTGGTTTTAAATTATCAGAGCTGAAATGCAAACATTTCTTCCTCTGTGGTTGTCCTGTTAAGTACTAATTGTGAATATACACACCAGTCAAAAATTTTGGACTCCTTCAATTCAATGTTTTTTTCTATATGTTTACGATTTTCAACATTTGTCATACATACAGAAGAAATCAAATATCTGAAGCAACATGAATGGAAATGTGTAGCTATTATAATCCTCAAATTTTGTTTTGTTGAAAAAAATATTTAGTAGTTATTTAACGGTGCATTGTGTAACTTTTCTAGTGGACCTTCTGTCACCTGCTTCTCATGGAGATATTGCCTGGAATTTTTCACAGCATGGCATTATATTTATTTATCTCTATGGAGACAGCAGCTGACACCACAGGGTCGAGTTACATGTTAGATCTGTGGAGAGGCAAGCTCACTCACAGTAAGAATGCACATTTTAGGTCAATAAAAACTCATGCTATTGAGAAAATGCAAGATGGATACGTTTAATGCCAAATCGGGACATTCCAGACAAATTAATATCATCTCCACAGAAAATGCAGGTGGTGGACGCTCTACCAGTTACACAGTCCACCTTTAACCCGTTAACGCCCACTGTCACAAATATGCAACAAACCATTAGGATCAAGACACAAGCTGAGATAATTCCATATATGTCTTCTTAGGTCTTCTGTAAGTACCTAAAATGTAGTAAGTTGTAATACAATACCAATCTGACATAAACCAGGCTCAGTATAATAGTCTACCATAAATGTATTAAACTGCAGTCCAGCCTCATGCCTAACAGCTCCCTTTACAATAACTATATGTCTAATAGCCCCTGTCTTGTTTGTCCGTTTCCGTCTCTTTCCCTGATATGAATCGCGGAGATGCCTCATTGCCAAACTAAGTGCTCTGACCCAGTGTGCTGCTTAGTGCTTTAATGGCCAGGGTCATTTTCCTGTTTGGGGATGGCCCTGATACAATGACTTCACCAGCTATGTGTGGGCAGGCATTTATCCCATTGTGGGGACTACACGCTCAATTCATGGAAACCTGCCTCTCTTATAAGGACAGAAATCAGGTCATCATTTTAAAGGAACAGTCTGGGATTTTGAACATAGGACCTCATTTCCTAGTTAGCCAGAGTATTGGAGACGTGTGGAGACACTTTTTAAAAATATTCCATCCAATTCTTGTATTTGCAGAGGTTGCTGGTGCTAGGCTAGTGCATGTCAATGGCCATAGTTAGCCTGCCACTAAAAACAGTCTTACCCACTCCACAAAACACCCAAAGCAAATCTGTTATAATGCCAGACTGTTGATGTGAATGTCTTGTGTCGATAGAATAATTTCAGAAGTAAAATCAACCTTGCATTTGAATGATTTATGTCTGAGCAGCAGCCAGTTGTACTTCCTGATAAAAAGCTTGGCAGCGGCGGACTGATATCACCTAGCACCTCTCTTACCGGCAAAGTAAAATTCTGCTGCTGCTGAGAAAATAGTCCCTCATGCGACAAATCATGCGACGCAAGGTTAGTTTTCATTCAAACATTATTATTATCGATGCAGACATTTACATCAGTAGTCTGGCGTAATAATAAATTTGCTTCGGGTGCTTTGTGCTATTGTGTTAGACTGTTTTTAGTGACAGGCTAACTATGGCCATTGACATGCACTAGCCTAGTACCAGTGACCTGCACATACAAGGACTGGATGAATTTAATTTTTTTATTAATTTTTTTTTAAGTGTCTCCACACGTCTTCAACACTCTGGCTAACTAGGAAATGAAGTCATATGTCCAAAATTCTTTAAATCAGCAACATGTGTCTATATTCTATGATGCTCTATGTTATAATGTTGTTTCCTCATCAAAAACTGTTGTGTTGTGTTTCATTCACACATCTTTAACACACAAACTCTACAACTCTAACATTAAACTGCACACATCTTCACTAGAATCATTTGGATAATTTCAGCCCTTGAATTGCCAAATCTTTACTGAACAAAAGGTAAGATGTAGCTGTTAACTTGTAAACTACCACTTCATGACATCACAAGGTGGAACAGAGCATTTTGAGCTTTGGAGATGTAGCTAGAGTAATAATAAAGGGTTACTCCAACATGTCTGAATGAAACAAAACATAACTCTAGGTATGTTTTTGATAAGGTATCAACATGGCTTAAATCTTACAGGAGTCAGTTTTACCTAACATGGGACATTTTAGGTTAATCAAGTAATAACGATGGTTGAGATGATGATCAATCTCCAGGAAATGAATATAACTCAGTGTGATGTCCCTCAATATCCATATGCATGTGTGTGTGTCGCCAGTCCATAACAGACACAGATGAGCTGGCGGACGAATTGTAGTCAGCTATAGCCTCATGTAGTGCCAGATGTAACAGGGACGCATTAAACAATGGCGCCAATCTATGGGGCCAAACGCAAAATCCAATGTTCCCTTTACGATATGGAAGATTGATGTTTTGTATGTTGTATCTTTAGTTGCTTTTTAAATGCATAATGAACTCCACTGAAGCCGATCCAGTTATTGATGCATCACGGTTTGATTAACGCAGGCTTTGGGAGCGCGTTGTTGGCAGCCCGAGGCCTATTTTGTGGAAATGTGCCGGCTGTAACTTCGCAAACCATCTATTATAATGGAGCCTAGAGACGGAGAGCTAAAGAGCAAGCCAGTGAGTGATAGTAAATACAGAGCGGGGGAGGCAGTGTCACGGAGAAAGGGTATGAAAGAAGGAAAGAAGGCCCCAAACAGGTGAAGTAGGTAGGCCATGATGGTGAGAATTATGAGAGTTTATCCAGGATTTTGTATGATGCAAGAAAAATATTAAAGTGCTCATATTACAGTATTTTCTGATCTATGTTATGATGTTGTTTCTTCATCAAAAAATGGAGGTGTGTTTTGTTTCATTCACACGTTTAACATGCAAACTCTGCATATGTAGGGTTTTGTCTCAAACTTAAAAGACTCTTTGACACTTTGTGATGTCATGTGGTAATACAAGAAGTGCTCCACTGTGTTTTTAAACTCCATACACCTTCCCTAGAATCATTTGGATGATTTCAGCCCAGGAATTGCCAATCTCTACTGAACAAAAGGTAAAAGGTAGCTGTTACTTTGAAAACTATATGACACCGTAAAATGGAACAGAGCAGTTTCAGCTTTGGAAACAGAGGCAGCACTATCATTAGGCAACAGTAGGCGGCCGCCTAGGGCCCCCAAACCTAGGGGGGCCCCCAATCAATTGTATTCAGTGCCACTAATGACCGAGGCCTCAGAGCAATTTGATTTTCTCTCAATATGACATTAAATGGGAGTAGTTTACTTTTAAACAAGAAAACCCTATCAAAATAGTATCTGATTGTCAGATCTATTTTAACTGTCAAAGTAAATTCTAAATGGTCACATTTTTCTATAGCGCTTTTCCACCTTCAAGGCATTCAAAACACTTTACAACTAGGAACCACTCACCCATTCACACACATTCATACACCAGTGTACACAGACACTGGGGCGAGGTGGGTTAAGTGTCTTGCCCAAAGAAATAAAGACAGCATTCATCTGTGGGAACTGGAATCACACCAGCCAACCTTTGGGTCAGTGGATCTGATCACTCAACCAAGGAGGTTTATGTTGAGAGTGGGATTTGAAACGGCAACCTTCAGATCAGTGGACATAATGTAAACAAAAATGTAATTCTATTGCAAAAAAATAAAACTACTTTCAACTCTGGTTATCTAGTGGGTTACCTAACTAATAAGACAAGTTTCCAATCCACCCTAATTCATATAGAGATGTGCGTGTCTCAAGAATAATGGGGGAAAACAGACAATAAAAATAAATAAATAAAAAAAATAAAATTAAATGAGGGCCCCAAACTCAAGTTTGCCTAGGACCCCCAAATTGTTAACTCCACCACTGTTTGAAGATGTTGACTAATAATAAACTGTTAGTCAAACATGTGAATGAAACAAAACGCAACTCTAGGTATGTTTTCTGAGGTAACAGTATTCTAATATGGCTCAAAGCTCACAAGAGTAAATTTTGCATAATATGGGAACAAATTTCAATATATGCATTATTGTTTGATTCAGGGTTGTACGTACTTTAAAAATAATAAAGAGCATCATTCAATATGCAATAAATTTAGTTAGTATACAATAAGTGCTGAGAGCAGTTAGGGTGATGTATGAAAACATAATTCCTGACACAAGGGAGTGTAGTCCTTGAGTCAAGCTTGGAGTAGGTGCATCAAATTTAAAATAAATCATATTCCTCTAATGGCCATGAACTGAAATGGGTAAACTAGGTCAATGACCCTTGAAATCTTCATTGTAGATCGGTCTCCAATTGAATCAAAACTGGCAGTAGATAGTAAAATGTACCTGCATGATTCTGCAATGTTTCATCAAAGTTTTTCTAAATAGCTTCAAGTGTTTTGTTTGTGTTCTTGTTTTTCTGGCCCTAAGTGTCCCTAAATATTTATGAAAATGCAGCATATAGTTAAAGTGCTTTTTTATCATTTGCATGCTTGTATCTTGTTCAATATACAGCATCCTTCATTATTATTATATGACTAAATACTAAATGATGATAAGTATCTTTGTGAGGTTTGTAGAAGTATTAGTATTATTATTATTATGCCTTGCCTCTAAATTTTATTCTATTCTATTAAATCAAACTTTCATTTTGTGTAAGCAGGTTTCCCGTTCATTATAATGGGTAATTTAAGGAAAGATCTGATGCATTATTGCGATATGGGAGTGACAGTAGCTCAGTTGGTAGAGTATTTGTCCTTGGTGGTTCACATCCCTCTTGATGTAAAAGTACAGGTACAGTGATCAAATCCAGTGACCCACAGGTTGGCGGTGTGAGTCCCACAGATGAATGCTGTTGTCGTGTCTTTGGGCAAGTCATTTAACCCACCTTGGCCTGAGTATCTGGTGTATGAATGTGTGTGTGAATGGGTGAGTGGTTTCTTGATGTAGAAGTACTTTGAGAGCCTTTAAAGTAGAAAGGCGCTGTATAAAAATGAGACCATATGACCATGATATAGAATAGGTAGATTGGTTTAAAATGTGCAATGCTTTGTAGTCTGTGTGGAACTTATTTGCTTTCAATACCAGCCTTTCCATGCAAAGTAGTACAATCTGAATGACGATGGCAGCGCCCACGCCAACGTCCAGAATAAGGTGAATATCATTGTGTGGAAAATTGGACTGATACATTGCTTCACTGCGAAGGTCATGGTGCAGCAAACAACTATTTGCTATTTCAATCAAAAGTGTCCACTCTGTGCCAGGCCAGCATTAACTCTGTGTGGTTCTCATAGACTGTATAAAGAAGTGGAGCGTGACGTTGCCCATAGTGTTCAGCTCCAGTCAAATGAAGCTCATGGTGCAGGCATTTATAGGAGTGAATCTTATATATAAAACAGTGAAATAAAAACATCAAATGGAGCAGGTTAATATGGATATTTTAAGAGCAAAATGACTAGGTTCACTGCAGCAGTCACGGAGAGAAGTGACAATTTTTTTCAATGTAAAATCAAATGGAAAAAGTGTTGATGGAGCCACAAGTGCCTCATGAACACTTCCTATTTCTGATGCGATGTCTAGCAGGTTAGCTCTGTCCATGTACGTGTACAGTCTATGGTCCTACTATCCTACTATCCTAGTCATATGTTAAATCTGTGTATAGGTAATAAATAAAGGTGTAAAGGAATAATGACTATATAATGGGGGTACACTACTTCTTTTCTTTTTTCTTTTTCTTTTTTTTGTATTGCCTCATTAACTCAGAATACACACGGAGCCTATCTGACTTAACCAGCCCACCTCCCTGACCTGTCCCCTTCTTTTCTCGCCTCCTTTTGTACATTTGTAGCCTCGTCGCCTCTGGGGAAACAGGGCTCCTTGTAAACGGGCTCATGTTGTAGTGGTAATTAGCGAGTGCCTTTGTTCGGCTTGGCCACAGAAGAAACGACATGATGTTGGCTATTATCTTGTCGTTTGCCTCTCCCCTTGAAATGCTGATTAATCCACATATTAAGAATTGCAATACTGTACTCTTCTAATTTGGGTAGACCACTGCTCCTGACAGGTTGTTCTATAACAAAGAAGGATGGGTCAAATGGAGAGGACAAAATGGCCTATGGGAACAATAAACTAGGCCTTACCTTCACGAGAAGTATGAATATTCAACATAATTAGAGATGATTGTTAGCCTTCATTTTCAGTCTCAATATGTTTTTATTTTAGCTTGGCATTCTAAGTTATAATGTTTCCTCATCTTCAAACATACCCAGAGTTGTGTTTTGTTCACACATGTTGAACACACAAATCCTGCATATTTAGGCTGAGTTCTACTCAAACTGAAAACACTCTTCCACCTCGTGATGTCTTGTGGTAATACAGGAAGTGCTCCACTGTGTTTTTAAACTCAATACACCGTCACTATAATCATTTGGATACTTTCAGCCCAGGAACTGACAATCTGTAGGAAGTGGTTAAGTTGAAAACAAGCCCCGGGGTCTCAAAGTGGCCTCCCATTCAAGTCAGTGGGCCGAGCTAAATGGCGCATGACTCCAGATTAGTGGGTTTGGGCCCATTCCGCATGTGCAGTACTGCTCTTTTCTCCTACGGACACAAGAGAATGTGGCCTCGTGTATCACGTGATGACTTTGACCAATCAGAGCGAGAGGAGCTAGAGCGGTGTCGGAGCTAACAATTATAAAATGTTTTTTTAAGGCAACTGAAGAGTTTTGAGCTGAGAAAAAGTTTATGATATAAAAAATAGGTAAAATTGCCACAAAATCTGACATTTTTGAAAGTTGTGGGTGCCCTGTCAGCCAAACTCGAGCAGTTGATTACACTGTGCTCTATGAGAAAAATCCTGTCTCAGCCCAGGGTTTTTTTTTCACTGAAGTACCAGTGAGTGACCACTATACCAACTGGAGGCAGCTACAAGCAGCAATACCCTATTCAGTTACTTTAATAGATCCATGGCTGAACACTACAGCTTCATGACATCACAGGGTGGACAGAGTATTTTGACCTTTGGAGATGTAGACAGACTTACTCAAACATGCGTGAATGAAACAAAACACAACTCCAGATATGTTTTTGAGGAGGTAACATCATTCTAACATGTCTAAAAGCTCACAAGAGGCAATGTTGTGTACTATACAGTAAACTTTATGATTTCTCACCATAATGTCAGTTGTAACTTTACTGATAATGTGAAAAAGAAACCCTTTCCCAAGTATCAAACTGAAATAGCATTTGTTTAGGCTGTGAGTTCTATTACTAAGTGTGCATTAGATCATCTCGGGGAAGCTGTCTTAGTCAAAGTCTTAAAGTCTTAGTTTCACATGACAAACTGAGAGTGCCATCTGTTGTTTGGTGCAGCGTGCGGAGTGGGTGCATGGGGGACATGGGTGGGTGTAGCTTAATTATACACCTCCACAGTTTTCTTATACTACTGTTCTGAACTGTACTGATACTGTAAATACCATGGTAATTAACACCTTGTTTTGTCAGTTTAATCAGTGATTCCCTGAGCACAGCATCCTATACAAGCACCTTTCCAATAACATATAACACTTCCAAAGTGTGAGGTGAAGTGTGGAACTTTATTTATGCCATACTGTGCAAGATTATAGTCAAAGAAACAGCATACCTGAGAGTGATACTCTCAGGCCAAGTAAGAGTCAGGTTTATGGAGATGCAAGCCTTTTTTTTTTCAGTGCAATATAAACACAGAAAAAATTTATAAAATATTTTAGTCTTTTTTCCTCTTTAAGTCTGAATAAATGATTAGTTTTAGGGCGTAACATACAATTAAAATTCTAATCTGAAGCCTTCCAGCAAACAGATAATTATTTGAAATTTAAACAAACTACTACTTTCAATATTAATGTGTCATAACCAGTTTTAAAAAATACAAAATTATGTGGTATTGATGATTGCTAGTATCTTTTTAAAACATGGAGTGCCTGAAGGGACCTGTTCTTTTTTTTTTCATCTTGGAATAACACATTTTTAAAAATGAATCTACTCACAAGATACAGCCATTTTGGTGATTTTATTCCACTGTATCCACCTCATTAGTAGCTTCTGTCTGCTCCACTTTGAAATGATTCTTCATCTCAACAGCATAACATTGTTTTTACATATCCACCCAGCCGCTGTGCCCTCTGCTCATCTGAAATTGATGTGGTCATGGAGGACTGCCTTGTAAAATGAAGCACCTGCTGAGTCTTTGTCTTAGCCATCAGTAATGATCACTCTCATATCTGCACTCCTTGAACTGGGAGCCAATTGTGCCCTGCGGGAGTTTTTTTTTTTTTTTTTTATCTATTGCACAGAGCGTGATTCAGTCCCAGGTTAGTTCCACACAAATGTTAAGTACTACTAACTGCCCCAGTGGAACAGTTATAGCTGTCTGTTTGAGTTTATTGTTTAGCCAGTGTATCATGTAATAACTATGCACTAAAATCCAAGCTATAGGCTGCGTCTGAATGTCTACAATATTTCAAATGGTCATGCAGATAGTTCAGTTTATAAGTCCAGTGTGTGTCAAAAGGTATTGCACTAAAAAAATCAAGCAGTGATGTTCACTAGACTGGTCAACATAGGCCAAAATGCATTGCAAGTCAGAAAAAACAGCATTCGGCAACAGTTCTTTGACTGTACACAACAAAGAGAAGCTGTTGATTAAGAAAAAAAAACATAAATAAATAAATAAAATAGTCCATAAATACTGACCTGACTGATATTTTTTTACAGCTAACTTTTGACTTTTCCTAATGACCTGCAACAAAGAGAAAATTGTAAGCTTCGAAATGGCTCTGTGGATTAGTGCACTATGCACTATATAGTCTCCTAAAGAGTGCTGGACTATGTAGTTGAGTGAGGGGTTAGGGACTAGAGTGGACTTCAGATTCAGGCATAAAAGCATTGAATCTAGCATTGTGTTATAAAGCATCAATGGGAGCCTGGTTAACAACATAATACCTAAATATGCCAATTTGTACATTCTGTTTTCTACTTTTTACTGCACTGAAGGAGGAGTTGGCTCTTAGCTCAAAATAATTTGCACTCATTCACAAACATGTAGGCAAGGTGTTTCAAATGGATGTCGGTATTTAAAAAGTTTCTATTGCAGCAGCATCATCAAGGTGAAATAGTAGACTCACTTAAAATCTAAACTGGCTCATTTTGGATCACTAATGTTGTGGAATGACTGGTAATCTTCATGGGAAAATGTCCAATAAATAAAGACTTGTAGGACGTGTACTGGTTCTAATTAAAAAGCTTTCACAGCCGCATAGGTGTGACAAATATTACAAATTCAACAAACCTGTCTAATTACAGTCTTGCCATTTCCATTTTGATCTAGGAGCTTATCACTGTAAAAATCCTTTGGCACTTCCTTCTCTACGTGTGTCCACAAAAATCTCACAAGGTACACAATTTTGGCTTTTAATTAGCACAAAAAATGCCGGAAGTGTAATTCAACTTCAGCTTGTAATGCTCCACGTTTCCCATCACTTGCTGTAATGGGCAACAACTGATAACCCAAACTCCATTGAAAAAGTCATTTGCCCGACTAGCAGCGCCGCACCTGTCCCCCATCCCTGTCCTCTCCCTCAAGTCATCCGTCCTAATCACATGTGCCTATTGTAATTGTCTGTGGCTGGTTTCATTTACAGTCACGATCGGCCAATCAGATTAGCCCCGTGTCATGTGATAGTGTTGTGAAGCCCTGAGGAGGCGGTGACGGATGGGACAGAATAGACTGGGTTATCTGAAAGCATTTTTAACAAGGTTGGGGAGTCACTGAGGCAACATGTGGAGAATAAGAGCGGGAAAGCAAAAGGAGATTGAGATGATTTGTGCTTCAGTTGCTCCTGCTTAAAGAGCCCGTGTTATGTTCTTTTCTGATCTGTTTTAATGTTGTTTCCTCTTCAAAAACATATCCGGAGTTGTGTTTTGTTTCATTCACATAAGTTTAACACACAGATGTTGCATATTTAAACTAAGTTCTCTCAAACAGAAAACACTCTGTTCCACCTCGTGATGTCATGTGGTAATACAGGAGCTCCACTGTGTTTTTATGATCCTTCACTATGATCATTTTGATCATTTAAGCCCTGGAATTGTCAATATCTACTGAACAAAAGGTAAAAGGAGCTGTTAACTTGAAATTTTCGCTTCATGACATCACAAGGTGGAACAGAGCGTTTTGTACACAAAATCAGGGTTTGGTACGTACCTAAGTTTTGAGGTCACGGTTCGGTTCATTGTTGGTACAGTATGGGAACAAAATGCAAAACCATTTGCTTGTTGTTTATTTGTGTGTTTATTAAACCAACAATTTGTTTTAACATTATTATACAGGAAAATAAAATAAATGCAAAGTGCTGCTTGGTAATACTAATAAGTTAAATAAAATATTCTCAAATAAGCAAAAAATGTATGAAATATTATACAAAATAAATTCCTTGTAAATAGTAAACAAAACTTTTCAAAAAGTAAAGCGTAGCACTAATATTTCCAGCATGAAATTTTACTCAATCTTCATAGCGGAGATTCCTTGCCTGCGAAAGGCAAAAGTGAGGACCACGGCGTGATGACTATAGTTTTGCAAGGATTGTTGTCACGGCGGCCACCCTAACTATAAAGCACTGTGGGAAACACTGCCGCCCCAATCACCGCCAAGTTCCCTCATGAATATGAAAGAGCTGAGCCTTCTGTGTAGCTGCACGTGCAGTGGCGGAATGTAAAGACACAAACTGCATGAACTCACTCGTGCACTGTCCTGCACCGAACCGAACATCCTGTACCGGAACAGTTCAGCATGACAGACTAATAATAAAGAGTTACTCAAACAAGTGTGAATGACAAACAAAACACAACTCCGGGTATTTTTTGAGGAGGTGACAACATTATAACATGGCTTAAAGTTCATAATAGTCCATGTTGCATAATATAGGACCCTTAATATTAGCAGAATTTTACAGAAAGTTAAGCAAAGGGAAGAGGAGTATCTTTGTAGTTTAGTTTTTGATCGTTAAATCATTTAAAACTGTTAAAAGTTGTATTGCCATGTCTCAGAGGTGTGTGTTTTAGGAGAATTAAAAAAAAAAAAACTTCAAATCTAGCGCAGTTTTGTAAGGTTCAAAATAAAAATTAGTTCAGTTAGGCTTGATGTTTTAATCAAGCGTTGTGAAAACTGAAAAAGTATTAGATGTTTTAAATATTACCTTTGGCTAACACTTCAGATAAGGTAAGACTGACACACTTTTTATGCTTTTTTTTAAACCAGTCTTTAAAAAAAAAAAAAAAAAAAAAAAAAAAAACTGAAAGCAGGGTGTTTACTACAAGCTAGAAAAATGATAAGTTACCTAGAAATGCATATCTTTCTTCAAAATTAACTTTAAAAAATAATTATTGAACAGAAAATGCCCTGTTTTCCTCAGCAGTTCCAAGCTCTGTTTGTCAGACAGTGATTTTGTCTTTCTGCTCACACTGTACTCACTCTAAAATACATTTAAGAAGACAAGAATACATTGTACTTTTTACCACATACAACACTATAATGATGAAGCTGCTTCCTTTCTAACAACCCTCTTCCCCAGAAGATCTGTACTTATGGCACTGGTAACTACTTCTTACAGGAAATGTTCCGAGTGAAATGGGCAACACTTTTAACAAGAATGGACTTCCGAATCTGTACGAGTAGGGGAAAAATTGAAAAAAAAAAAAAGAAAAAGCATGGCTGTGCACTTCGGTTTTGCTGCTTGGACTAACACTGTGAAGAAATACTGCTTTTCTGTTGCAGCGAAGAGTTATAAAGCAGGAGTTTTAATTCAGATCCCGGCCTGGCTGACATTGGAACAGTATCATCTCTCAAATGGCTCGGGTCTGTCTATCCGGGTATGCATTCATCTCATTGTATTGTCCCCTTATTACCCAGCAGCAGCCCACCTGTGAATTAGTCTTCGCCACTGTTTAGCTTGCCGATGATTTATTGTGACATTTTCCTACCAGCCATTCCTCATAGCACCACCGGCTGTTAGCTTTATTTCATTGTCTTCAAGCGTTCGACCGGGAGGAAAAATAATCACTGTAATAACAATGCACTGTATATTTCGCCAAGGGCATCTTCTTCCACTGCTGTTCACAAAACAACTCAGGCCAAGCTTTTAATGGCTCAACTAGTAGCTCTTGGAAGGCTCTGGTAGCTGGCGAGTCCTCTGTGGTGGACAGCATATCAGTGTTAGCCAAAAACTGGTGAAATGCAAAGAAAATGGTGCTGGCTGTATTTTTCCTAGTCCAATTTGTTGTGCTTCATAAAAGAAACATAAGACATATTCTCTGCTCATAGCCGAACACGCTCTGATTTGATACTTTGTGATGATATCACACTGGGGGTGTTCTACATGTATCTCTAACTGCCAAAAATATTTTAAAATCAAGAAAAATATAAAATGGATTTAAAGAACACATTTTGAGGAGCCTGTGATCAATACAAGCATTTATGGTGCTGTTTAAGTGTTTTATTTTCAAAACACCTCTTGTAATTCCAACTATAATTCAGCTCTTTCTGGTCAATTTGTGTTAAAATTAAGCTCAGATTAAAGTCTATAGAGCTTCTGACAGAGTAGTATAAGGAGACTTGTAGGGCTGTAACGATATCCAAGTCTCACAATACATATATCATCACTGTATGAACCTCACGGTACGATACTTATTGCAATATTGTGGGAAAGCTCACGATTAGGGATGAACAATATCCAAATTGCTTATGATATTTACATAATTTTTCACAATATACATCTCACAGTACAATATTTATTGCAATATTTTCTGGTGGCTACCAAAATTTTGAATATGCTACTTTTTTTCTCTTAAAATGTCTTGACAAGACTTAATCCAAAGAACTAAGACTTAAAAGTGCTTAGAACTGTTATTTACAAAGGATCGTGGTCTATGTAGTTCTCTGTCTTTTTTTTAGCATTGCTGCACCATAACTCTTAATTTGAACAAAGAGAATTGTAATTTGATATTTTGTGGTGGCCCACAATATTACTGTGAGAACTTTGACGATACAATATCACAATATTTTGGTTATTGTTACATCCCTAGTGACTAGATGTCCCTATTTACCCAGGACAGTCCCAAAATTGAGCCCTGTGTCCCCTGTTGTTTGTCCCAGTTTTATACAAGAAATGTCCCAGGTGTACCTATTTTTGACAAATCTGATCCCTACTAACAGTAAAGAGAGGCATACATTGTCATTTGTTTAGATAAATTACAGAAACGCTGCTTAAAAATGACCAAAACATGAAGAAAATGTGAGTATGCTGACTCACAGGCCGAGTGCTGAACAATTTTCCTTAATTACACACGGCTTTCACAATTTTATTATTACCAGCCACTCCAAACACAACAACACACAATTTCTGATTTTGAAAATCTGGTCACCCTAGAGTAGTACCGTCAGTTAGCATCAAGTATATAGAATATATGACAAGCACACAGGGAAAGTTGATGGCATCAGCTGCAAAATATCAACATGTGTCAAATTTCAAATCCTTCACAATTGCAAATCTCCAGAAAGTGTGAAAATATAAAGCATGTTTTGAATGGACAAGAAAAGCCCAAAGCAAAGAAGAAAAATAGTAGATGGTCAGATATGGTGGAAAAAAAAAACAAACGCACACCGTAGCCTGTAGTGTTGGATTAGCAGCCTCAGGAGTCCATCAGCCTGGTCCCTTAGCCAGTCGGTCAGACAGCAGAACAACAGAAAAACACCATTACAACAAGTCAAGGTTCATCACAGCTCATCCAACTTTTCTGTGAATGACCTCTGGGTTTACTGGTCTATGATGGACACAGTGTTGCTTCTAAGTTTTCCACTTACTCGTCAAAGTTAAGGGTTGTGATTGTTTTAAGCCTAAAACCTTGTATGCGATTTTGTTTCTCACTAGTGGAAAAAGTGTGTGTGCTAAACTATTCCTGACAGTTTCTATCTGAGCTGCTCTGTGAGTTTTGGCGTAAAGGGGCTTGAGGCAACTTTTTTGGTGGAGGGTCTGCTACTTGCTTGTTTCCATGGAGATGTATTTGCTTTGCATTAATGTTTCATAGTATGGCATTAAACTCCTGTATCTTCCATTTGTTTGGTAACAGATTTAGTTTTTTTTTTTGTTTTTTTTATTTCTTTTATGCATATAGGCAAGATTAAGGTGCTCAGGTGTTGTCTCCATGGTCTTTTTTAATTATTTCTTTTCCCCCTTTGGGACCAGTAGTATCTTTATCTATCTATCTAATCAGTTAATTTACGGATGCTCTTCTCTTTGAGGTCAGGTCTTATTCAACATGTTCAAGCATATAAACCGGGGGGGGACAAAGGAGTCTGTTGTCTCGGGCCCCAGGGTTTTAGGGGTCCAGAACTGGACCTTCTTCCTATTAATTTATATTAGAAGGTGGCCCAGGTGAGACTTTATGTCAGGCCCGTTCTTGTCAAAGGGTCTGGTATAAACCTGACTGTCCAAATCCAGTAGCATCAAATTGAAAATGGTTTCTCAGTGGGAATGTCTAGCCTGATTCATCAGCCGGTTTCACTTTGTGGAAACCATCTGACCTCGCAGCATTAGGATTCATTTGTTTGGCGATAGGTGGGTACTTTTTTATTAACCAATCACTGCTGTTTGGTAGTGACGTATGTAATGCGCCAAATCCCGTTGGAAGAGGGTCAATAATGTCTTTTCCCTTGATAAAATTCACCAAACATTCTCTTTGTTCCGGCCTTCAATCTTCAATCTCGGGAATCGTTGTAAACACAGAATGCATGTCTTCATCTACATCCATCTCGACCATTTTGTTTACTGTTGTGCTGTACCACAAAAGGGACCCAGACAGGTGCTTGAGTTTGACGTCATGGCTTCACAGCTCTTTGCTGATTGGCCGGTGCTGGTCTACAACTTCTGGGGTTCTTGCAAACTGTCTAGTGTATTGTGATTCCTGACCTAGTCGCTGGAGAGAAATGAAATTATGCGGAGGCAGTAGGTGGTGCCAGCCTGACTAGGGAATGTCCAGATGATTCCATGAAAATATGAAAACTTCTCTATATTGGACCTCTCCTGGATGAAAGAGGAAATATACTGTCTGCATTCTAACATTGAGTGGAGTCTTCTCTCTACAGATCTGCCCTGTAATTTGGCCTGGTGCCGTCCCTTGCTTGTCCCCATGGAGATTAAAAAAAAATGAAGCCATGCTCTATCCGCCCTGTTAAATCTTTACGCTCAATACAACAGCCTTGAAACAGCTGAGCACACTACAGCAGCAGCCACAATCAAGCAGAATACAATACAGTAAAAAAGAAACAATGCACATATGGTAACAGTCTCCACATTAAAAGCCTGGTCACTCCTGAAACTCCGCTGTGCTGTAATTGCTGTGGCCTTTACGATATGTACTTCAACAGTCATTAATCCAACTCCTCTAAGAATAGTACAGAGTTTCCTAAAGGCGCACAACAGGAGCCATCTGCCTGTACCGCCTCATATTTGGTCCACCGCTTTTATTATTAAAGAGGGAGCATGCTGTAGACAATAAAAGCTAATCTCTCTTGTTAATTAGTCTAATATACATAAAATGCACTTCATCTAAATCAACCTCAGTAAAGTTAATTTTCTACCTCCCAACTATTTAATTAAACTGTGTCATTAATAGTTAAAATTAACAGTTTTTTTAAAGGTGCATTGCTTTGTCGACAATGTCCCACAGTCTAGATTATCATGAGGAGAAAAGCAGGTAAAGCACTACTCTACATTACGATTCAGATCTGTAGAGAGTCGCCCCATCACAGAAGGAAACAATGCATCTTTGAGCAATCAAAATGATAATGAATAAATGCTAGATGGATATGTTTAACATCATACTATGGAACATTCCAGGAAGAGCAATGCCATCTCCATGGAGACAAGTAAGTGCCTCAAGTTGGACAGTGCACCTTTAAGCCTGTTTTTACCTGGTCTGTGCATAAAATACAATATTGTCCACACCACAATAGTGTATTCAGTGCAGGCCGCAGGGATTAGGCTTGAAAATAGGCTACTGATCCCAGGTCAGTTACCTCTGAGGACCGATAAGGAAAGAATTTAATGTGGAAAAAGGATGTTTTTAAAATAAGTCCACACTTTACACTGCAGACCACGGAGTGACCTTGGTTTTGAGAGACATTATGTTTTGCACCTACTTTACTCACAATAAACATAAAGCTATTTCAGGCTTGTGCTTAAAGAAATAAATGTACACAACAAAAATGTACTGTAGTGAGGCCGTGATATATAAGTTGGGACTGTTTTGTATATCGGCCAGGTTGGGGTAAGCGGGGGTTATGGTTAGAAAAATAAAAAATAAAAACACCTTAAATCTCTAGTAGAAGCCAGGCTGGCTGACCACCTGTTTAAAGGTCTTATATTACACAAAATATCTGAACCTTAAGACAAGTCAGAATGTTGGACATCATTAAAAACGTACCTGAAATTGTGTCTTGTTTCATTCACACATGTTTGAGTAACTCTTTATTGCTAGTCTGTCTACATTTCCAAACTCAAAATGCTCTGCTCCACCTTGTGATGTCATGAAGCTTTAGTTTTCAACAGCTCTTTTTACCTTTAGTTCAGCAGAGATTGGCAGTTCGAGGGCTAAAATCATTCAAGTGATTCTAGTGAAGATGTATGGAGTGAACACAGTGGAGCACTTCCTGTATTACCACATGACATCACAAGGTGAAGTAAAGTGTTTTTAGTTTGAGAGAAGAACAGTTTAAATATGCAGGATTTGTGTGTTAAACATGTGTGAATGAAAGAAAAGACAACTCCGGGTATGTTTGTGATGAGGAAACATTATAATTAGATAAGAAAATAGTGTAATATGGGCCCTTTAACGTAAAGACATGTAGACAGTCAGCGTCTGTTCCAAATACTCTGTTTGTATGCTTCTTCTCTTGTGTAACATTCTCGCAAACTGATTTTATTATCCTAAAATGTAGATTGTATCATTCCATCTTCCTTTTTAAAACAATGTAAGCAATTTGTGGTTGAACATATTGCACATACGCTCTAAAGACCATTTTTAGAGAGCAGAATTTGAGTGGTGTGAATAGGCGGCTAGCAGACAAGCTTCAGTAAACCCCTGGGAAATGCTGCTGATTGTCGTCATGGTGACGCAACACCTATTCAGAGGAAATGACGGAAGCGAACGAGCAGAGAAAGTGAGTGATTATAGGTGAGGGAGCACTCAATCTCAAAAAAAATTGTGGTAGGTAGGAACCATAGTCTGTATAAATGGATATAGCTAACCCTCTGGCCATCAGTTTCCAAAGGGGGCACATCCGACTCTGTTTCCAATTGACTTTATATGAAAAAATTGTCACTCCTCTGTCTGTAATTGCTGCAGTGAACCTCGTCACTTTAATCTTAAAATGTTCATTTTCTCTATACATGATCCTGGTGTTTTTATTTCGCTATTCCTATTCCTAATATGGAACTCGGCTCTAAATTCGCTCCTATAACTGCTAGCCTCCTGAGCTGAACACTGTGGTTGAAGTCACACTCCTTTAGTCCAATTCTTACAGTCTATGGTATGAGCTGGTTCTGATTGTAACTGAGGTGTGGACCGTTACATTGGCCATGTTTCTTTATCAGCACTCGCTAACATACGCCCACTCCCCAGACTGAATGTTTGGCAGAAGAGAAATTGGAGTTGAAATGAGAAAATCTTCAGAGCTGCGAGTGAAGCTGTTGTATAAATATCTTACTATTTCAAGTCAAATGGCAGGTGACAAATGCACTATTCCAGGGAAATTACCTGAGACAATTGTTCTCTGGGGAGAGCTTTGCATCAGGCCTCTTGATTTACATTATCCAACATGCTCCAGTAGAATGCAATTTTCTTTTACTATTTTCACATTCCTCCAACACAAATAATTAATGTAACTAGTTAACCTATAATAATGTGCAGTGGCTGATAGTAACTCTGTTGGTGTTTGTCTACTGACTCGAAGGTTGGACGTTCGAATCTCACTACGACATAAAAAAAAAAATCACTGGTTGAACGATCAGGTCCACTGACCCACAGGGTTGCGGTGTGATTCCAGCTCCCGCAGATGACTGCTTTTGATGTGTCCTTGGACAAGACACTTAACCCACCTCTCCCCCAGTTCGTACATTGATGTATGAACGTGCGTGTGAATGGGTGAGTGGTTCCTTGATGTAAAATGCTTTGAGTGTCTTGAAGATGGAAACACGCTGTGTAAAAATGTGACCATTTAACATAAAATGTGCAACCACTGCAGATAAGAGAACACTGGAATTAAAGAGGCTTGCACCTAGGGGTGTGCAAAAATATTGAAATATTGATATATCGTATGGTTTAATTTCATAATATTGTATCAATATCGTGGGCTGCTGTGTCGATATATTGCCATGGGTGGGGTTTTTTTTGGTATATTTTACTAAATTATTTTGTGAAAGAGCTATGCATGTTTGGATGTTTGTTTTTGCAGTACATTAGACATACTCAGTGTTTTGAGTAAAATGGGCATTTTATATATTAACTGCACAAACTTAGTGGTTTAATAAAGACTTTTAATATCACAGTCTTTGTTTTTTTACTGAACCGTATCGGTTTTAAATATATCATATCGAATGGTATTGAATCGAAAGCTGACTGTATCGAAAAATGTATCATATCATGGCTTATGTATTGAGATATGTATCGCATAGGCAGCTTCTCAAAGATACCCAGCCGCACTTGCACCACTACAGGTATATTGTATAAGCAGCTCTTGAGGTCAAAATAAGTGTGCTGTGTGCTGTCTGCATCTGTCTGCATTTTATTTTCCGACAATCAGGAAGTGCACATTAGCATGCCAGTGTTTGTTAACTTTACTGTCACGGCAAAGCTCCGCTCTGTTGTGAAACTTGTGAAAAACACTTATTGTAAACTCATCGCCATGAATGATTAGGAGGTTTTGAACGTATAAGGTAAGTAAGGAATAACTTTGGACCACTGCAAATTGTTTGACAAGTTCTGTTTTCATGTTTTAAGATGGTAAAAATCATGTACAGCGTCTTGAACAATGGCATATTCAATAATAAATATGAAAATTGTAGTTGTAGTGCTCATATGCGCCCACTGTGGTAACTCCTAACCAACAAAGTGGTGTGAGTTGGAGGCCACCAGACAAGCTCCATTGAGTCTAAGCTATGACCGATCAAGACAGGCGTGTGATGCAGCGGTGATAAGGAGGAGAGGCTGGAGCGTAGAAGCAGAGAAATGGTGTGATTAGGTGTGAGGAGTACTCATTTAGGAAGACAAACAACTTCATTTAAAGCCAGTGGAGCACACAGCCTGCCTCTCCCACCACCAACGAGCTAAATTTGCATCTTTTTGTGGTTGGTTGGGGCCTGTCGTCCTCATGACACATTCGGGCCCATGTCTTGAGTGATAATAGATTATCACGGATCTCGTCTCAAGAGCTACAGTCTTTGATTTGCTTTTGAACACATTTCACTGCTTTTGAGGCGTGCCTGATATTGTCACAGCTCTTCTTATCAACAGAACCCAATGGTGTTTTGCTCTATTTCTCAACTGCACAAGGAATAGAAGCAAAATTAAAAAAAATATAAAAAAAATAAATAAAAAAAATGAGAAAGTATATAATTTCAAGATTCCCACTAGCAACTTCAAAGGTACAGTATGAAACTTTTCTGGTGGTTATAGTTTTGTTTTTGTTTTTTTCTTGATCTTTTACACAACTTCTCCTTCCTGTCCCAGATACCAATTGTAAAGGTCCTAATTAAAGGCCTGTATTACACAAAATGGACTCTTTAAGCTTTAACTCCTCAAAATCATACCTTGTATGTTTGTTTAAGCCTTTATTATTAGTCTGTCCACATCTACAAAGCTCAAAATGCTCTGTTTTGCCTTGTGATTAAGTGGTAGTTTCCAAGTTAAAAGCTACCTTTTATCTTTTTTTTTTTTTTTTAGTACAGGTTGGAAGTTTTAGGGTTGAAATCGTCCACGCGATTCTAGTGAAGGTGTCTGGAGTGTTTTCTGTTTAAAGCTCAGCCTGCAAAGTTTGTGCGTTAAACATGTGTGAATGAAACAAAACAAAATTCCAGGCATGTTTGTGATGAGGAAACAACATTATAGCATAGATCAGAAAACAGCATAATATGGGCCCTTTAAATGATTTAAGAAAGTGCCATCCATCTCTTAAATTTCATTTTTCTGATTGCAAAACATATCCGGTCAAGGCTAACTTTAGCTCTCTGTTCTTCTTATATATCTTTACTAAAGTTTACTAAAGAGTCAATCCTTAACAGATTTCTTTAACATTTTGACCTCCCTAAAATGGTTGCACACTCACACTGGCTTTATGTGTGCTTATGTGGCTTGGCCTAGTGCCAGTGAAGCTGTACATGCACATTTATGACTGTACTACTCCACATCTCTCCTGCATTATACAGAAAATATGTAGCACTCAGTCACTTTGGCCACAGGAGATTTTCAGCTTGGACTTTAATATAGCTTATGCCATAAGAAGCTGCTCCTCCCAGCTGTAGATATAATCCTGAATGATGAAATGTCCAATCAGAAGTAACTGGCGTGTATCCTGTATTACGTAGCATAGATTTTTTTAATGTAAACTTATTTTCTCTGAACTTATAGGCAACATATTAGCAGCAAAACCCAGAGAGGCTGATGCAACCCTTTCATTGTACTACACCATGCATGACCAAACAAACAAATGTAAAATACAACTATACAGTGCAATGGTCTTACAGTCTCTAGCTCAGTGACTAATTTGAAGCTTAGCGGTTCAATCCCACCCCTTCTGCTTACTGTGGATGCTTGTTCCACTTAGACTTAGACAAACTTTATTGATCCACAAGGGAATTTGGACACAGCAGTTCACCCATCACAATATGATACAATAACAAAGAGCAACAATCTAAATGGCAATAATAAATTAAAAATAAATAGCAAAAATACTGGTGAAAATGGTGTCAAATACTAGTCAGGCTGGCGCGACCTAGTGCCTCCACTCAATTTAATTTCTCTCCAGCGACTAGACCAGGAATCAGAATAGACTAGACTTTTTGCAAGAACCCCAGATGTTGTAGACCATGCACCAGCCAATCAGTGAAGAGCTGTGAAGCCATGATGTCAAACTCAAGCACCTGTCTGGGTCCCTTTTGTAGTACAGCACAACAGTAAACAAAGCGGTCGAGATAGATGTAGCCATACATTCAGTGTTGGCAAAGATTCCGGAGATTGAGGATTTAAAGCTGGAACAAAGAGAATGTTTGGCGAATCTTATGGGATTTGGGGCATTACATACATCACGACCAAATAGCAACCATTGGTTAATAAAAAAGTACCCACCTACCATTGAGCGAACAAACCTTATTGCTATGAGGTGAGACGGTTTCCACAAAGTGAAACCGGCTGATGAATCAGACAATACTGGTGAGACT
This sequence comes from Boleophthalmus pectinirostris, assembly GCF_026225935.1. NCBI lineage: Eukaryota > Metazoa > Chordata > Actinopteri > Gobiiformes > Gobiidae > Boleophthalmus > Boleophthalmus pectinirostris. The sequence goes on from NW_026571152.1 coordinate 28,432,294, forward strand.
AGTGTCAAATATTAGCCAGGCTGGTGCCACCTAGTGCCTCTGCTCAATTTTATTTCTCTCCAGCAACTAGGTCAGGAATCAGAATACAGTGATTCGCAAAAACCCCGGAAGTGCAAGTTCGAGTCATACATTCTGTGTTGTCAACAATTCCCAAGACTGAGGATTTAAAGCCGGAACAAAGAGAATGTTTGGTGACTTTCATCAAGGGGAAAGACGTTATTGCCCTTCTTCCTGCAGGATTTTGGAAAAGCTTAATATACCATTTAGCCCCGTTAGCGGCACATATATGTCACGACCAAATAGCAGCGATTGGTTAAATGATAAAAGTACTCGCCTACCATCAAGCGAACAAATTCTAACACTGCGAGGTCAGATGCTAGTCAAATACGGCATAATTACAGAACTGCACATACAAGTAAAAACAGATAGATAGTATATAGAAATATAGTAATACAAATATATCTCAAGTATGTACTGTACAAGCTGTGTAGGTGCATGTAAGATTTTACTGTCAATATTTTAGCCTGAAGCATTATGAAATCTAATAACTACTTGTGTATCCTCACTCCACTACAGTGTATGGGAGACTGAACAAAATAATACGCATTTATGTCATATTGTCAGCATTTTTGTGTAATATATATATATATATATATATATATTTGTTTTGAAACTGGCCTTATCAGCATTCTCTGTTGGAAACATAACTGCCTCCTGTGTGCAAATTCTCCATGTGTCCTAGCTTTAATTCCAGCCTCACTTGACATTTATAGCGCATACTGTATATCTTGACTTGTTTCCTGTCTTCCCCGCACTAAATCTCACTCACTTTTTACCCTCGCAAGGTGGAAGAGACTCATTTTCCAATTACAGATCTTGTCTTAAGTCCTAAGTTAATTGTCTACTGACCTCCAGAGTTGTTCAGGACATTGCATGCTGTTTTTTTTTTTTTTTTTCTTTAACCTGCAATCATAATAAAACAGAAAAGTATTAGAGTGCTGCAGAACATGCCTCGCTACAGCCTAATCTCATACAAACACACAAGATGGCCACGTGCCAGCTTCAAATGCTATTTTGCAAACCATGAGCCTGTGATTCATATTCTTCTGGCATTGAACAGACACATACTTACTGCTTTTTGTTTGAGTTAAATTTGGTGAGATGGGCAAAGATGAATTGTAGTGCAGCTTGTGAAGTATATTGGCTTTGGAGTGTCTGTGCTGTTTTGACATTGTACTTTTAAATTGTTTAGAAGACAGTTTATGAAATGAAATGCCCTGTAGCTGACTTTTTTTTTTTTCCCCCCCATGTATAAATGCAAAATTCATCTTGCCCCAGTACAGATATATTTTATAAGCAGCTCTTGATGTCAAAATAATAGATAGATAGGTTGGGTCAGGTTGCCCACGTCATCTTATTGTTCAAGTGATGACTGAAGTATTCTTCATTAAAACAAAAAAAGGAAGTATTACACATTAGAATACTAGTTGTTGTTAGCTTCAGTGTCGCTTCAAAACTCGACTTAGTTTGAAAGCTGTTTGCCTTTTGCCTTTGTTGTTGCCTTAAGAGCATGACAATTTCTATTCTTTTTTTTTTCTCCTAGGTAATCCTCCAGCGACAGGCACGGGCACGTTGATAATCTACCTGGAAGACTATAACGACAACGCCCCCTATGTGGTGCCGTCGGTAGCGCGGGTATGTGAAGATGCCCATGATATTAACGTGGCCATAGTGGGAGGCAGAGACAAAGACCTACCACCCAACGGCGCCCCCTTCAAGATAGAACTGGGAAAACAGCTGGGCCTAGACAACACATGGAGAGTCACAAGAGTCAATTGTGAGTATTGTATGTCTTCTGTCTTGCAAAAAATGACTACAACTCTAATAGATTAAAGGTGCATTGTGCAATTTTTCTTATGGAGGGTCCCTCATATGCTTTTCTCCTTGGAAATGTAATTGCTTTTTCTGGAATGTTTCACAGTATTAAATCTTTTTACATTCATAAAGACCTAACCAGATCAAGTCACAGGTCAGATCTGTGGAGAGGCAACCCCGCTCACAGTCAGAACACCTGTTTTTCTAGGTATTTTTCAGCTATTGCATTTAATTTACCTCCATTAGGCAAGACAAGGAAAGGCAAGTTTATTTGTATAGCATAATTCACAAAGTACACACACAGCACACAAAGTAATTCAAAGTGCTTTACACAATAAGAAATACATAAAAATCCAAATAAAATAAAATCAAAACATAAATGATCATCATAGAATTAAAATTAGACAGAGATGTTAAATTAGAGAGAAGAAGAGTGCGGAATGAAAAATGAAAACCTTTCAGTCGTATGCACAGCTAAGCAGAACTGTTTTGAGCCTGGATTTAAAGCTGAGGCTTGTCTCACATGTTCAGAAAGACTGTTCCAGGTTTTAGCTGCATGAATCTGAAACGCTGACTCCCCGTGTTTAGACCTGACACTGGGCACCAGCAGGAGGTCGGTCCTTGAGCTCCTCAGAGTGTGAGATGGTTCATATGACACTAACATGTCACAGATGTACTTTGGTGCTAGACCATAGAGAGACTTGTACATAAGCAGAGCCGCTTTAAAGTCTCTTCTCTGAGCCACAGGAGCCAGTGCCATTAGCTGTCAGCTATTCTTCCTGGAGACCTATGTTGCATGTTTTTGGGGGTTTTGGGAGCTATAAAACCACCTGTAATTTAATACATGGAAGGTAGAGCTGTTTAATGTCCCACTGTGGAACATTGCAGGCAGAGCAATGACAGATCCATAGAAACAAGCAACTCCATCCGAAAAGTTACACAGTGTACCTTTAAGTCAAAAAATGTAATTAATTTTACACAATGAGGGAAATATGTATACAGCTATTAAACTAACCCTGAATCCTTTAACTGTTAACACATTATCAACTAAGTCTTTGATCATGCTTTATTAAGGATTATATGGATATAGGTTATTATGGTATTAATGGTGCACTGCGCTACTGCTTGTCTCCATGGAGATGTCATTGCTTTCCCTGGAATGTTCCACAGTATGGCATTAAACTTATCCATCAAGCATGTATTAACTACAGATGGTTCTATTGCTCAAAATAACATTAATTCCCTCTGTGAACAGGGGTGACTCTCCACAGATGTGAAATGTAATGTAGCGTAGTGCTGTAACGTGCTTGTCTCCCTTGTGATAGATATGCTTGATCTGTACTGTGGAACATTCTAGACAAAGCAGTAGTATTTCCATAGAGACATCAGGGGGCGGACCCTCCACTCCACCCTCTACAAATTATGCGGTGCGCCTTTAAAGAATATTTTCAGCATTACAAAAATCGAATGCAAACAGTTCACAAATGTATATTTTAACTGAAGAAGTGAAATGATATGACACTGAATTTTTTAATAGACCACTGTAATATGACTTACATTTGTGGTAGCGTAATACTTGGGGACTATACCTGTCCTTTTCTCTCTGGATAAAATCATTTCATGTTTTTGTCAATGTATTTATCCAACCATATCTGCTATTTAACGCTGTGCTGATTTGATGATACCACTGACTCGCTCATAATTTATTAATCCAGAGCCCAGGTATTTTTAACGTTTTTATGACACAAAGATGAAGAAGTGTGTGGGTTTCTCATTTCCTTTCCAAGAACACTATTAAGTGATTCAGTCTTCCTCAAAAGCCTGTTGTCATGTGTTTGCCAAAAAGCACTCAGTGAAATAAAAACAAGAGACGGGGGAACCAAGATGAGACCTGACGATGCAGAAGAGCCCGCCGCCCCTGCACATAAATATTTTAGTGTGATCAGCGTGGCCACCTGTAGCTTCTGATTACTCCTGAGTGTAGTTTTACATGTTACTGTCACAAAATGTTCAAATCGTTCAGCAGTGAGCAAATCTGAGTCAGTGCGGATCACATGATAAACTGGGTAAAAAGCAGCTAAAATGGACAAGCCAGACATTGATTTGTGGTCGCTTGAGTGCCACTGTTGTCCGTGTGTGTTTGAGTGACAGAGCAGAGCCAGAACCTGCTCAGAGGTATTAGAGCTGACAGACAGAAGAGGAGAGAGGGAGAAACAAACGGAGGGAGAAGGAGAGAGACTGAGAGAGAGGAAGAGAGCGAGAGAGAGAGAAAGAGGAAGGGAGACTGAGAGAGGGAAAGAGAGTCATTGTGAGAGAGACTGAGAGGGAGAGAAAGATAGAGAGAGAGAGATTGGGAGAGAGACTGAGAGAGAGAAAGACCAACTGAGAGACAGAGAGAGAGGGGGGGAGAGGGAGAGAGACACTGTGAGAGAGAGACTGAAGAGAGAAAGAGAGTGAAAGAGACAAGCCTCAATCACCAGCGCTGAAAGACCCCCGCTAACACAAAGAGGTGCTCCTGCTGTGCCTGGCTCCGTGCCATGTTCTGTGGTCGTGGGCTGTGTTCTGCTTTGACAACTGATACTTTGCAGCTCATGTCATCAACACTGACATTGAAAATGTGAGGCTAACTGAAAGCACTGCTCTGTTAGAAGCTCTGTTATGTTAATTCAAGCTTTATTTTAACACAGTCTGACCAGAAAGAGTTGATTTAGTTTAGTACAAGTGTCTCCTCTCTACAGCTCAGACCTTATCTTATTACATAAAAATGACAAAAATCTCCCCATTATTTCAAAGAAAAAGTACCCATGATAAATATTAAGCCCCAAAATATATTGTTACAGCTTTCATATACTTTCATGTACTTCATATACGTTTACTGTGACAGGTTTAGTCCTCTATAGAATATGCTCAGAAACCTCCACATCGGGAAGCCCAAGCCTCTTTACCAAATGTGGAGGAGCATCTCTGAGCTTCTCCCTGACCTGACCATGTCTAATCCGTAATATTGTACACGTATTATCATAAGCAAATATGTTTAGAATGCAAATTAGCCTTGAATGAGAATCTCCATTAGTGTTATTCTGGCCACTCTCTTCCCTCTATAATTCTGACACATAAAAGACAGATAAACAGAGAGCTTCGATAACAGTGGAGCGCGTTAATGGCATTTAGAATAATAATAGTCTAAAAGTTATTCCACATGCTCTTAGTTTTAAGATGCCCGAGCCACAAATCGATATTGATACTTTGCGGTGACAAAGTAGTGCGCGGTGTCAGCAGTTCTAGAAAACTCATCAATGCGATCGATACAAGTGTTCATGGTCCTGTTTAGGCGTTTGATTTCCAACAAAAAAAATGGAGAGTGACTAACTGAAAAAACTAATACTAGCTTGCCTGTGGCTGTAATTTTAAGTATTTACTTTAATAGCTCAAATCATCTCCCCTGTTGTAGCTCAAACCAAATCAAATCTTTCTGGTCACATTGTGTTAAAGGGACAATCTGGAATTTTGGACATAGGACCTCATTTCCTAGTGAGCCAGAGTGTTGGAGACGTGTGGAGACACTTTTTTAAATATTCCATCCAGTCCTTGTATTTGCAGAGGTCACTGGTGCTAGGCTAGTGCATGTCAATGGCCATAGTTATCCTGTCACTAAAAACAGTCTTACCCACTCCACAAAACACCCGAAGCAAATCAGTTATTACACCAGACTATAGATGTAAATGTCTGTGTTGATAGCGTAATGTTTGAAATAAAAGTAACTCTGCATCGCATGAATTGTCACATGTTGAGGGACTATTTTCTCAGCAGCAGCAGAATTTTACTTAGGTGCTAGGTGATATCAGTCCGCCGCTGCCAAGCTTTCTATCAGGAAGTACAACTCGCTGCTGCTGTTCAGACATAAATCCTTCAAATGCAAGGTTGGTTTTACTTCTAAAATTGTTCTATCAACACAGACATTCACATCAACAGTCTGGTGTAATAATTGTTTAGCTTCGGCTGCTTTGTGGAGTGGGTAAGACTGTTTTTAGTGGCAGGCTAACTATGGCCATTGACATGTACTATCTTAGCACTAGCGACCTCTGCATGGACTGAATGCAATATTTTTAAAAAGTCTCCACATGTCTCCAACACTCTGGCTAACTACGAAATGAGGTCCTATATCCAAAATTCCAGACTGTCCCTTTAAAATAAAGCTCAGATTAAAGTGAGCAATAGAGCTTCAGACAAAGTAGTGCTTCCAGCTAGCTTCACACCCCCAGGGAACGTTTATGGCATCAGCTGTATTGTATTTTCATAACTCGACCTGGTTCCATCAACTTGAACCCAGAATAGTCTCGTGCAGCTGACAGATGCCAACACTTTTTAGCGCTGCTTTATCTTATCTTTTTATAACCATTTTTATTTACAGCTAAACATTGCTAAATTCATTGTTTACAGCAGAATCAGACACGTGAAAAGGTGCTCTTAGCATATTGTGACACATTTCAGGCTGAAGTGAAGCAGCTCCGGAGTTAGATCTTGTGCCTTCTAAGGAACTTTAAAGTCTGATGCAACCCAATGAAACGCCTTATGCAATGGGGCCACTGGCAATATCTGCAGCTTCATTTCACAGGGATTGGTGGCAACTATTTACCCTCCAATTATTTCAATTAGACGACTGCTTCATATAATTGCAGAGTTAAAGGTTCTATATTACGCAACATGTACTTGTGTGATCCTGAAGTTAGTTAGAATGTTGTTACCTTATCAAAAACATACCTGGAGTTGTGTTTTTTCTTTTTTCTTTTTTTTCAATCACATATGTTTGAGTAATACTTTATTGTTAGTTATTATTAGTTTGTTTACTGGTGTCACAAAGCTGGATTTTTTCACCAGTGAAGGTTAAAGGGACTGTTAATTTTGGACATAGTTAGTTAGCCAGAGTGTTGGAGACGTGTGGTGACACTTTTTTAAATACTCCATCCAGTCCTTGTTTTTGCAGAGGTCACTGGTGCTAGGCTAGTGCATGCCAATGGCCATAGTTAGCTTGCCACTAAAAACAGTCGACTCCACAAAACACCCGAAGCAAATCTATTATTATGCCAGACTGTTGATGTAAATGTCTGTGTTGATAGAATAATGTTTGAAATAAAACTAACCTTGCATCACATGAATTGTCACATGTTGAGGGACCGCCACTGCCAAGCTTTCCATCAGAAAGTACAACTTGCTGCTGCTGCTCAGACATAAATCCTTCAAATGCAAGGCTGATTTTAATTATTCTATCAACACAGACATTCCAAAATTATGAACTGTCCCTTTAAGTTATTGACTTTAATAACACAGTGAAGTATTTCCTGTATTTCAACATGACATCACAAAGTGGAGTGTTTTCTGTTTGAGAGAAGAACTCAGCCTAAATATGCAGGGTTTGTTTGTTAAAAATGCATGGATAAAACAAAACAAAAGGTCTGTTTGTGACGAGGAAACAACATTATAACATAGATCATAAAATAGCATAATATAGGCCCATACTGCCTTTTAAAAATATGATACTTATTGCTCTTCTTTGTATCCCCTGCAGCCACACACTCCCAGATCATGCTCTTGCACAGTCTGAAGAAAGCCAACTACCAGCTACCGTTGCTCATCACTGACTCGGGGGTGCCCTCCATGTCAAACATCACAGAGGTCAAAGTTCAGGTGTGTGAGTGTAAGAAGAACAAGATGCTGTGCAGTTCGGCCCAGTCCCACCACAGTAGCCCCAGCAGCTGGAGCCTAGCGGTGCTGCTGGGGACGCTGCTCATCTCCATGCCCTGTAAGTACCACCAACACTGATGCAACACGCACTGGCATACATTAGCATATATCAGGGGGACTGGGGAGGGCAGTTCTCCACATGTTTGCGGTATATGGACTGTAATACTTTCTGTTGATTGTGGAGCATGATCAACTGTACATATGCACACCCATCTGTTCAAGTGCTGCAGTTATATTGTTATTTTATTAATTAGTTTGTTGACGCACTTGGGCTGTATAAAGAAGTGAGTGCGTCAAATGACAAGCAAGACATGCCAGCAGTTATAAGAGTGAATTTAGAGCTGAGTTCCACTAGTTTACAGACAAAATATCAAAATAAAAACACCAGGATCATGCAGAGCGGGTTAATGTGAACATTTTAAGACCAAAATGACCAGGCTCACTGCAGCAGTTACAGAGGTGTGACCATTTTTAAGTAAAGTAGAGTAGATTTATATATACTGTCTATGGTTTAACATTAGCCAGTGTATAAACACTAAGCATCGACACAAATATACCAAACTTAGCCAAACTGAATAACATTTTAACTCACCAAATGTAAAATCACAAACTTTCATTTAGACAGTGTAGCATGTAGAAATTACATACAGAACAGACTCACAAAAACATGTCCTACCCATAATAATTATAAAAATTACACATACTGTACATAATTTTAATATTAACTATGGGAAATAAAAGTTGAAACCTACCTTTCAAAATTTATTAATTAATTTGCTGATAACATAACATTATATTATTAAATCATATACTGTTTTTTGTGTCTAGGCTTCACTATATGTGCACAAATATAGTTTTTATTAACAGTATTGTCAAGATATAAAGAAATAAAAGCTTTGAGTTTGAATAAGAGTTTTGCATAGAATAGACTGTTCTTGTACTCTTATTCTACAGGTGTAGTCTTTTCAAATGTGCTATAATCCATGTGGGCACTCATTCTATTTAATTTAGCAAAATGGTCTTGTTACTTTTTGCCTAGGGCACTCCCCAGGAAGTCCAGCTACAATTTGCTGTGAATCTCTCATTGAGGCCATTAGAAATAACATGAATTATTCAGTCTATTCAACTGCTCCACTGCTCAAACATTATGAACGGCATCCAGCCGCTAGTTTAGTGAAAAGAGAAATGATTTGTAACTTTGAGGTTTGTCTTCACTCTTCTTGCCAGCAGCACTTCAGCAGGGGGCAGAGGCAGGAAACAGGCAGGCTGACTGACAGGTAAAAAAGGGAGAGAGAATCAGCCCAAATCTAAGCAAGAATTCAAATAACTACTTATTCTGCATGATTTATACTACATGAAATATACCACTTTTACTACACGTTTGATTAAATTATTATTCTCAGAGATGGGTAGCCTATTATCCAGTTATCTACTAGTACAAATGAATTTATGAGAGTAGTTTAATTTCCCAATTTTACTTGAGTAAGGTACCGGCAAACGTCCACTGCTCTGTACTAACTTCCTTTTCCAATTTTATTTTCTTAATCAGTGATATGTCATTTTGGTACAAATGAAAAAAAAATCTGCTGCTCAGCATGATCTCTTTGTTGTGATTATGTTGCGGCAATGTTGGCTCCCATTGGGTACTGCAGCTTTCTATGTCATTTTAGATGAATATTTCAATTTAAAACGTGCAAATTATAACATAATGATCCATGGGTGTCATAGATTATAACTATATAGCAGACACAAGCCCAATATGCCCTCTATAAGGTTTGAGTTGACAATATTACGCTTATTATGCTTGTCTGTTATTTAGAAATGTCAGAACTTTTCTATATTTGGTATAGACATAACATGATTTATGTAAGATTATTTGAATGTGGCAGTATTTTCTCCAACTTGAGTACATTTCAGGGGCAACTTTTTACTTGTACTCATTTGATTTGTACAGAAATTAAACTATACAATTTGCTACTGTACCCACTGTATATGATTCTACAGAAGGTTGTATGAAATAATTCTTCCAATCCTTAGTAGGAAGTTAAAGATAAATATATGAAGTTAGTTCCTCTGTGGCACGGGCTGTGTACATCTTTGTTCATTACCCGTCCCTTGGAACATATTTAACCAGTCTTCTCTCATCGCACACTTTAAAGTACATATCTGAGACTTGTGGCAAACTCCAGCCTCACATTGCCACAAAGAAGTACGTGTTAAATTAAAGTGACGATGCGTGGCGAGCAACAGTGTGAGGAGGCGCCACTCGAGCGGTGATAGGCCATTAGTTGTGCTTTCTCCGCAGTGCACTAATCATACGCCTGTGCAGACTCAGCGTTTCCGGGACACCAGCCACCTCCTGTCAAACTTTTTATGGCACCGGTATCCCAGCTGGAACATTCAAGTGAGCTTTTAGCCAGTATCCTTTCGGGAGAGACTGTTATCTGCCTTCGCCATGGTGAACTGAATGAGAAAGCATGATAATTGTGTGGACATGCCGGGATGACATTACAGTGGAGAGGAGTCTTCAGGTGTCCAGGGCCTCAGCAGGATTCATTAGCCCACTGTAAACACTGCAGTGATGGGCAGTGGCATTTGTTAAACAGATAGCAGGAGCACAACATGTTCTCTCTTGTGTGTGCTGTGTTTTCTGCTGGGATGCTTTCAGGCATGTCTGGCTTACCTACAGTGTAGAGAGGAGCACTATAAAAGGTAGTATTTGACGTAACTAAAGGTCCATGCTAATCAGGGAATACTGGAGCTTTTATACCAACTTATTTGCACTTTAAAGGTAGACTGTGTAACCTACTTTCTCCATGGAGATGTTATTGCTTTGTCTGGAATGTCTGGCATTAAACTTGGTATTAAATCTTCATGGAGACCAAACCAGACCAAGTTACAGGTCAGATCTATGTAGAGGCAAACCCGCTCACAGTCAGAATGCCTGTTTTTCTAGATATTTTTGAGCTATAAAAAAACCTGTAATTGAATACATGTAAAGTAGAGCTGTTTAATGTCACACTGTGGAACATTCCAGGCAGAGCAATGACATATCCATAGAAACAAGCAGGTGATGGAGACCCAATCAAAAAGTTACATACTGCACTTTTAAATATAGACTATTTATATGATTGTATGGCCGATAAAACAGTCAAGACATTTTTTTTTTCTTGAAAATTTTGAAAATGCCTGATTTATCAGCCAGTTTCACTTCGTGGAAACCATCTGACCTCACAGTGTTAGGATTCGTTTGCTCAACGGTAGGCAGGTACTTTTTTTCATTTAACCAATCACTGCTATTTAGTCTAGCTGGTATTTTAAGCTTTTCCCAAATAAAATTCATAAAATTTACCAAACATTCTCTTTGTTCCGGCTTTAAATCCTCGATCTTGGGAATCATTGCCAACACAGAATGTGTGGCTCTTTGCTGATTGGCTGGCGCCCAAACTCACACTTCCAGGATTTTTGTAAACCGTCTAGTGTATTCCTGACCTAGTTACTGGAGAGAAATGAAATTGAGTGGCTGCACTAGGTGGCGTCAGCCTGGATAGAACATCATGTAATAGGATTTTTTCACATTATTTAAAAAAAAAAGTATTTTAGTATTTTTTAGTAGTGTAATGCCAAATGATTGTCAAATTATGGAGATGAAATAGCCAGCTTTAATTGCTCATGAGTGTATTGATCTGTCATATTCATTTGCAGATAAACAGACACATGCAGTTTAAACAAATCATCTGAGGATTGTGTTTTAGCAATGATTTAAAAAGCTAAATCTAATCCAATGCAATCCAAATTTTACCAAATTTTGCAAATAAATTCAAATAATTATCACATTTGTTTTGTTTTACTGTCCTCCAAGTAGCTGAGTCTGAAACAGTACAATTTGTGATGGCTGGTACAGAGAGTATAGCTGGTTCTGAGCTGTCTGAGCTCATCCACACACACTTGTATGGGGACAGATGGGGAGCTCTGATTGCTGCAGTGTAGTGCCAGTCTAACATAGAGTACCCTGCAGTATCCTGTTTCATTTCGCTTATCTTTGCGCTGCCCTTTGACCCCTGCTAGAGATAGGAGCGCAGCAGAATGAAAGGACCCGGAGGGGCGCTTGTACCAAAGGTGTGCAGATTAAACTACTCTGTGTAATGCCACAGTCTCACCCACTGGGAGACACATATGCATGACCGCATGGTACACAGATTTATTCATGTGTCTGCACCTCTCTTACAGTCTATTTTTGTTCTTTTTTTTTCAATTCAATTCAATTCAGTTCAAGTTCTCAATAAAAAAACAACAATTCATTTAACGTTAACATAAGAGGCTTCACATCGATGCAACAGATGTTCTTTTTAATGTTATTTCAATAGTGTAATTATAGTCGCCTCCATGCTGCATGTCTCTGCATCTTTAAGCGTGTATCTCATTGTATTCCACGGTTATACACACTACATTTAACAAAAGCTGCACTTACAAAAGGCAAAGATCAATTAGCATTTGAAGAGAAAAATTAAGATAGAAGCCATGTTTTTCAGAGTAAAGAGATTAGGCTTAAAATAAAGGCGTTATTATTTAATTTCTTGTGTCAACGTGTTATTTGAGGATTTTTTTTTCACCATTCACTCAAATTTTTTGCCATTGGTTATTCAAGGATTTTGCTACAATCTGTAAGCATAACATTATCTTTTGAGTATAGCCTGTAGCTTGGATAATGTAAGATAATAATTACACAACTGTTTTATGAGCAAGGTGCAAAAAGTCCAATGTAATCCAGTTATGTCGATTTAATGTTTTGTTTTCTTGCCTGACTGAAAACAAGTACAAATAAACTGTGTGTTACAGCTCAAAATCCCATTATTCCTAAACAAACACATAACAGTTGATTTAGCAGCATTTACTCTAACCACAATACAAGTTTAAATGAACTGTGCACGTTTGCCCGTGATTATACAGAGACATAGTGTTTATTTGCTCTGAGTGGAGATATCTGTGATTGTTTAAAAGTGCATTGTGTAACTTTTCAGGTGGAGGGTCCATCAAATGCTTTTCTCCATTGAGATGTTATTGCTTTGTCTGGAATTTTTTATGTATAGTATTAAACCTTTCTATCTTCTTGGAGACCAAACTAGACCCAAGTTAGAGGTTAGATCTGTGGAGAAGCGACCCCACTCACAGTCAGAATGTGTTTTTTTTATGCATTTCTGAGCTATAAAACCACCTGTAACTGAATAAATGTAAGGTAAAGCTGTTTAATGTCATACTGTGGAACATTCCAAGCAGAGCAGTGACATATCCATAGAAAACAAGAAGGTGATGGACCCCAAACCAAAATGTTACATAGTGCACCTTTGAAGAAAACATATTACTATTTTCATATCTGTGTTATAATGCTGATAAAGCTATGTTAACACACAAACCCTGCATATTTAGGCTGAGTTCCTCTCTGAAATGGAAAACACTGTTCCACTTTGTGATGTCATGTGGTAATACATGGAAGTTTAAACTGCAGACACCTTCGCTAGAATCATTTTGATCATTTCAGCTCTGGAATTGCCAATCTCTGCTAAACAAAGGCTAAAAGGTAGCAGTTAACCTGAAAACTACTACTTCATCACAAGTTGGAACAGAGCATTTTGAGTTTTGGAGAAACAAAACATAGCTTAAAGGTGCACTGTGTAACTTTCCTGTTGGAGGGTCTGTCATCTGATTTATTTCCATGAGATGTTATTGCTTTGCCTGAAATGTTCCACAGTAGCATTAAACTTATCTGTCTTCACCCTGTTTATGTTTTTTGAGCAATAAAGACAACCGTAATTTAGGGTGTCTTTATTGCTCAAAAAACATCAACAGGGTCGCCTCTCCACAGATTTGATGTGTAACTTGGTGGTGTCACTTTTTGTCTCCATGGTGATTGATATGTTTAATGCAGACATGTCAGACTCAGACCCAGGGGCCAAATTTGGTCCACAATTTAACTATATTTGGCCCGCGAGATCATATCAAATACATATTAGAGCTGGCCCGCCAACTACAGAGGCTACAGAGACATACATTTTGTATTATTTTATATTCTTGTTCTGGATTCAGTTTTTAAACAAAACTATTATTAAACATTTATTTTAACAAGAAAAGGTTTAACATTACATATCTCGAAAGAAGAGAAAACATACAGATGTTGTTAAAATTTTTCAATAAATATTTAGTTTGGCCCACGACTTAGTCCCAGATTTAAATTTTGGCCCTCTGTGAATTCGGGTTTGACACCCCTGGTTTAATGCAATACTGTCGAGCACTCAAGAGAGAACAACTACATCTCCATGGTAACGGATCCTCTACCAGAAAAGTTACACAGTGCACCTTTAAAGCTCACAAGAGTCAGTTTTGCTTAATATTGGACCTTTAACATGCACAACACCAAATAAATAAATAAAATCAAAGACATGGTTGCACTTTGGACTCAGTTGTCAGTCAGAGCAGGATTGGGGAGCTCCAGGACATGGACCCCATCAAAGAGGTGTTCTGTGTTAGTTTATGGAGCGAGGCACTGAGTAAGAGAGGAGTCCACCGAGGTTTGAGGCACAGACCTGTAAATAATGCACATAACCCCCATGGACACAGGGCCGGCTGCTGGACAGTTGTGATGCCTGACTTCTTTATAGGGCCACTAAAACACAGCTCAGTTTGCTCACAGAGGACTGGCACATCAATCCAGGGAGTTTTTTTTAACCCTTTCAACACATTTTCCAAAGTTTTGTTGAAGTTTTGCAAATAAAAGAAGAGATAGACCGGAATAATTGTTTCAATGTACTGGACCGATATTTTTTCTTCTTCGCTTATTGGCCATCAACCTTCAGCATAGGCCAATATTTACTTAGGGCTGAACAACCTGACTGAAGGAGAAACATTGCTGTGTTTACAAATATGTAAATGTAAAAACTTAGAAGAACTCTTTTACTATCTATATACAATGTTGCATACTGTATATAAGAGACTGGACTCCAGAGTGAGTGATAAATAATGTAATGTAACCCTGCCATGAACCTGCACACTCCTCATTAAAAGTTTGCAAATATCTACTAAGCCTTCATATTTCTTCTACACCACCAACAATTGTGCCTTATTAGAACACTTCTCAAAGGTTGAGCTTATATTTATAGCATGTACTGTATACGTGCAGCATTTGAAGATGAAAAGATCAAATTGTGATGCAAATCCAGTTTTTAGTCAAATTGGGAAATCACAGTTAGGGCTGTAATGATAATCAATAAATCATTTAAACATACGATACATTTTAACAAGATCAATAACTCTTTTGACCATGATAATTTCTATTTGCATGCTTGTTTGTTTTCCTCGTCTCTCTCGCTCTTTACCAAAGAGACTGAATGTCAAAAGGCTTCTATAGCTCTCTCTACTGACTCCTCGTTTTCTTAGCATAATGATGCTTGAATGAATATGTCAACATAGACTATAGTATAGACGGATTATTTGTTTATCAACACAACAGATGCACACATAGTCCGAGGGCAGAACACGCCTCTGTCTGTGCGGTTTACATGAAGCTGCAACACTATCGCTGCCGGTAGAGCACCAACACAGTTCATTACTGTGTGACAAAACAAGTCCCAATGTCAAATCAACACTATTGAGTGGGATTTGTCTCAACAGCCCACATGCGTCAGATGTGCGCGCACAAACAACAAGAAGAAATGTCTCAAACTACAGCAGCCAACATACATCCATACCCGATCCACACAACTAGCCCGCGGGAGAGTCCAAAATCCACTGAACTCTCGCTACACACTGACACGATACCAGACAGGACAGCGCCTCCCTCATAGTAAAATAAGATCATGTAGAGCAGTTTAATACGAACACTTCAAGACCAAAATGACAAGGCTCACAGTAGCAGCCACAGAGAGAGAAGCTACAATATTCCAATGTAAGTCAATGACTAAAATAAGTTTTAAGGACAATTCTGTTACAGAGACTTAATAATCCATTTTATTTATTGTTTTGGTTGTGTTCGGTTCAACAATTGCTTATTCAAGTGCAATTTTTTAACTGTAACAAGTACTTGCTGTAAGCCAGACTACTGTTCTTATGTCAACAAGTCTATTTATTTAGGCGTATTGTTTTTGGTTGTCTTGCAGTTCCTATGTTTGGAAAGTTTATTGCTCTTTGAAAGGGTGTCAAAATGTCAATATTATCATTTATCGCAATAATTTCTTGGTCAATTAATCGTCCCGCAAAATCTGTTACAGACCTAATCACAATGCCCATATTTACAGTGTCAGCGTTCAAAACTTCAAGCTACAGACCACAGACTGTATAAAGAAGTGGACTAAGTGAGTTTTGAGTGTTCAGCTTCAGTCAAATGAAGCTCACAGAGGCTGGCAATTATGGAGCGAATTTGGAGCCGAGTTCCATATAAGGCAGAGATATTGATTTATGGACAAAATAGCAAAATAAAAGCATCAGGATCATGTACAGCAGGTTAATACAAACATATTAAGACCAAATGAGGTGAGAGGAGTGACGTTTTTTCATTACAAAGCGAAATGGAGGCCCTTTCTTACTTCCTATTTGGAACATGGTGGATTGCAGGTTAGCTATGCCCATTTATATACAGTCTATGCTACACACATATCCTGAGAATCCTCTGGGCTACCTGCAGAACATAGTCAGTCTTGAAAGGATTGAGAAGAGAGCGGCCCAAAATCTCCCAAACCCAATACCCAACGGTTATATTGATGGAAGAGGGTGAAAGGGAGACCATAAACATAAAGAACATAAAGCAATGACATCTAAGACAGGACCAAAACATCTCCGGGCAAGACTGCAGACTTAATCACAAAGTGCCTGACTTGTATCACAATCTCGAGATGACAGTACTGCCCTCTATCTACACGTACACGAATTATCCCCCACCCGCCTTACTCTTTTCTTAATAAAACTCAGATCAAGTGTGACCGCAATAAATTCACCGCCAGATGACCACTCCATAAATATCACACACTATTTGTCTCCTAAAGGTGCAGTGGACATAACTAGCCTCTGGAGACTGCTGTTTGTGCTGCTGGTGGTTCCTTATATGTTCAACTCTGGATTATGAAGGAAGCAAGATGTGAAATAAGGGGATAAAGGAGAATCTCTTGAGGGAATTTGCTCTATCCGCACACATGGGGAAGATATATACACATTCCACGCCAATTCAACCCTGTACCCAGTCAATTTCCAGCAGGTCTCGCGGCTCATACTACTCGCTAAAGTCTTTTCCATGCAGGATTACCGGCTTCTACGGCAGATTAGGCTATGCCGGTAAATGCATGTCTACTTTTTCCTTCACAACTCCTCTTTATTATTACCTCAGGGGATGGTGTAGCTCCAAGACAAGTGATACGAAGGTTAAAACAAAACATTTAATACAAGAAATTACATAGAAGCTGTCATGTTACCACAATCCCTGCTTGCGGGGGTATTTTTGTTCATTGTTGTGAACTGTAATTTTGTCCTGACAGCAATTTTTCTTCTCCTTCACGTTAATCTCCTTCAAGCTACAAAGACATGAGGTTTGGCATCTTATTTACGCAGCATCAGACTTCGAAGAGACGAATGTTGTGGCCTGGACTGTTAAGATTTTGGGTTTGATCTGCAGGCTCAGACATAAACAACATCTTTTCAGGCTGCTTAAAGGTCCTATATAAAGCAAAATTGACTTTTCTGAGCTTTAAGCCATGTTATAATGTTGATACCATATCAAAAATATACCAAGAGTTGTGTTTTGTTTCATTTAGGAATGTTTACTGAGTAATTATTAGTGCTCTGTTCCAAATTGCGATGTCATGAAGCAATGAAACAAGTTTTCATGTGTGAATGAAAAGACACAACTCCAGGTATGTTTGTGATGAGGAAACATAACATACTATATCACCAAATAGCATAATATGGGACCTTTAAAGAAATATTGCCTCTCAGAAAGGTATTGACAATAGTGGACTTAATTTGATGTGTGAAAAATGGTATGTGTGTAGGTCAAAGGTTGTGCTTCCAGGGCTTTTGCAATTAAAGTACATTTTCCAAACAAAAGACTGTAGGACCAAAGCGCCATACAAAAGCAGATAATTACACTGGGTTTGCTGTTTTTTTATACAGAAAGGACACTACTTCTATTTGGTGCATTATGTGTGAATGAAGTACAAAAGTTCAGCCTTATATGGTACATTAGCCTTAAAGAAAAATATATAGTACAGAGAAGACAATGTGTTTCTCACTCATTTTAAGCAAATGCTACAGTCACATTTCTTTCCACTAACAACCTGCTATACAAATATAACATATTAATTCCCATCTGGCATTTAAGTGTGCGATGTGCATTAGTCATTGTAAATTGTACAGCCTGAAATAGCAATGACATCTTTGTGAGAACCATGCTGATCTGAATGTATCCATAATGATTTTTAATGATTTCAAATGAGCAGGTTTACGTGTTGATTAAAGTTCATCTCTGATTGCAGTATTTATAACCTTTAATTTATGTACCTCTAATGTCAGCACCTCTTTAACATCACTCAAGTACTTCCACAGTTCACTCTCTCGTCTGGTTGTAGGCCAAGTCTCTGCTGAAGAATCATGTTTCTGAACAGTGAATATCTGTCCACACATTGCACTAAGGTGTCTGCTGTTTTCTGTTATGCACAGTATAACTACAATGGTCCTTCATTTATCTCAGGGGTTACATTCTAAAAATAACCCGCGATAGGTAAAATCTGCAAATTAGTCAACTTTATATTTTACAATGATTATATCTGTTTTAAAGCTGTAAAACCCCTTACCACACACTTTATACACAGGCTTGCGGTTCTCTCTCTTAAGTCCTGGTTTCAGCAACTATTTGCCCGTGCCTGACCCGCTGCAGGACTCTGTTACAGCGCGTAACTTCTCCCTTCCTTCAGCATGTCCAGAAGTCCAACTTTTTGCATGATGAATACATCTTCCTCTTCCTTTTGGGTGCAACTGCAGGAGCCTTTGTCAGTGCAGAACGTTTCGTCAACATTGTGGGTTTTGTCGGGGAAAAAAATTGCAAACATACAGCACTTCAGAATCACACTGCTAGAGATCCAACATTTATGTAAATTTGGCAGCTGAATGCATTCTGTACTGTACAGGAGACAAAAGTCCCTTAGCCAATCAGGACGCAGCAGGAGGAACACAATACGCATTCATACACTGTTAAAAAAAAAAAAAAAGCATGCGAAATTGCACAAAAAAAGGTGAACCACGATATAGCGAGCACGACTGTAATGTGATACATATGAAATAGATGTGACAAAATATTTGAATGATGTAGGTCTACCCATTGAGAATGTATAATGAGGTATCACACATACTGTATGCTGTATAGCACATTCATTACACAAATTTGACTCTAGTGAGCTTTAAGCCATGTTATAATGGTGTTACCTCCTCAAAAGTTCACACATGTTTGAGTAATCCTCCAAAGTTCCAAAGCTCAAAATGCTCTTTTCTACCTCTTTTCCAGCAGAAGTTTTCAAGTTAACAGCTACCTTTTAGCTTTTGTTCAGTAGAGACTGGAAATTCCAGAGCTAAAATTCTGAAATGATTCTAGTGAAGGTGTATGGAATTTAAAAGCACAATGGAGCACTTCCTGTATTCTCATATGACATCACAAGGTGGAATAGAATGTTTTGAGTTTGAGACAAGAATTCATGGTTTGCGTGTTAAACATGTGTGAATGAAACAAACCACATCTCCCTGTTTGTGATAAGGAAACAACTTGAAAACAAAAATCTGAAAATTGTAATATAGGCCTTTTAATATGTCAAAGTGCATTAATTTCAGTCAATCACATAGATGCAAAATGAGTGAATTGTCTTGCCTTAAGACACAACTCAGCGGAGCCAGTGCTATTCCAACAGACCAGTGCTGCCGTATATCCACAAGGCCCAGACCTAACGCTAGAGTCACGTCAAACATTTGTAAACTTCCATCAGAAAGTTCCTGTTTAACTTCTTCGTTTTTCATCAATGATTAAATGGAAGTTTGGCTCGCCTTATTAACTTTGATTATAGCCATTGTAACACCTTGACAAATCCCCGGTCTCGCTGTCTAATGTTTCTTCTTCATGCTGTGGTGGCGGTGCTCTTGGTGAAACAGGCGTGACATACCTGGACCAATCAGCTGTCACACTCCTCTCCTCTTCGCAATTAGAAGTGCTCCAGGCCCCCGCTCTCCCCTCCAATGTCCCCTTTGATTCTCCCAAAGCTTGTTAAATTTACATTTTCTGCTTAAGCCCGTGCATTTAGCCATAGAGAGCCCCCAATAAGCGGTTATAGACCTTTAAAAGTCAATGTCAGTGCCTTCCTCTGATAGTTATTATAATGGTTTGACATATTACTCTGCCCATGTTCTGAAATGTAAATAAGCTCATAACGTGCATGTGCAGATGTGGTGTGAGGGGGAGTTCAAGTGCTCACAGAATGAATACAGTGTAAAGAGGATATCACTTTAGTGTTAGCTGATGGAAAAACAGGCCATTTGTGCTTGCCAGAAACAGTCAACAATGTTCCTGGTGTTTACCACTGTAGCACCTTTAGCTGTCAGTCAGCACTAGTGCTAAACAACAGCAGGTGTGTTGGGAATACAGGTGGAAAAATTCAGACTCTCGGGCAAAATAGTCACTTTTTTTTCCTTTTTTTTTTTTTACAGAACTCACACAAATGTACTGATTTATTTCTAACCATCTAAAATATTTTAGCAACAGTTGGTGAATGGATAAAATGTATTGTAGTTCCCATAGCTTTCTGCAAATTAAAAGCGCTGTACCTGATTTTTAGAGTCTTAAAAACTGAAGTAGCTAATTTTAAATAGTTTGCAGTGGCCCAAAGCTATTACTCATTAACCTTATGCATTCTGAGCATTCCAATTATTCACTACAGTTTTAGCTGGAATACTTGGGGGGGAAATTTGGTGCAGGGTCTTTAAAAGTCTGTGCAAAATTGACTCTTGAGCATGTTAATAATAATAATAATGCCTTACACTTGTAATGCACTTAACAGACTTTTTGAAGCCCCTTAAAGCGATAGACTATTGCAATTACTCATTCACACAACACTACTATTGTAGCCATAGATGCCCTAGGGCAGACTGATAGAAGCAAGGCTGCCAATCTGCTCCAGCGGCCTCTCCGACCACCACCAAACACTCACCCACACGCCACTGTCATAAAAGGCAATGTGGGTGAAGTGTCAACAGAACTTGGTCCAAGTAGGAATCGATCCTCTTATCCTTGAGGTTTGAGGACCACTGCTCTAACCAGTGAACCACTGTGACTGTTGTTACATTGTCCAAAACAGACCTGGAGTTTTGTTTCATTCACACATGTTTGAGTAATCCAGTGTTATTAGGCTGTCCAAATCTCCAAAGCTCAAAGTGCTCTATTCCACCTTTGACAAACTAACAATTCTGAGGTTGCAATTATCCAAATGATTCTGGTAAAGGTGTATGGATTTTAAAAGCACAACTGAACACGTCCTGTATCACCACATGGGTGGAACAGAGTGTTTTCTGTTTCTGTTCAGAACTAAATATGCAGAGTTTTTGTGTTGAACATGTGTGAATGAAACAAACCACAATTCCAAGTAGATCAGTAAATAGCCTAATATGGGCTCTTAAAATAATTAAGAACTAGGGGGCAAATAGTAACCAAAGCAACAAGTAGAGTGTCTCAAAGCTAGTCTGCCGGATACAATATGAAACAGTCTTAGCCTTTATTAAATGACCTTTTTGAATGTTTGTGTTCTTATGAAAGTAGTGCCTGTTACTAATATTACATTTTACTATGAAAGTTTGATTTATTCTTGGTCTATGAGTTCATTCCTTGGTACCAGTAGAAGAGCTAAATCCATTCGCCAGTGTATTTTCTGTCAGAGCCTTAACTTTGCAGCCAGAGGGGAGACTTGTTCTTCATATACCTTTTCATGGGAGGCAAAACCAAGCTCCTGAAATCTCTTAAGATGTGTGCATTTTGTGAGCTTTTGGCTGGCTTCTTTTTCCAATGATTCTTTAAGTCAGTATTTTATATAAACAGGGGCATTGAAAGAAAACCTCGAGAAAAACATATAAATCGATGCGAGGGTACCATATTAGATATTCTCTGCCATTCAAACGTGCATCGATCGCTTGGACAATTCCTTCAAGTTTGCCATCCAATTCATTTTGCCATGTCTAAGAAAATTATAGTGCGCATTCCTCAAGATGCGCTGTTATCTCATGAGGAGAAAAGAAAAACTGGAACATTCAGTGTCGTCAATAGTTACAAAACCATGACCATTTCAGACCTATTGACAATTTTTTCCATCTTAGACCAAAACAGTGTGCTCGTTCCACTTAAACACTCACAAAAAATAAAGAGCAGAAAACATCAAAAATCTCTTGGAAGCCGGTGGTGTCTATGACAAATCGACACCTCCAATTTGATTGTTTTACACGCATTTTGCAGCCAGTATAGGTGTTAACGCAAGGATTAAAGGTAAGCTTGTTAGGAAAGCTGAGATGCCAAATAGTCTATATACACTTTCCCGGCTTTTGTTTCTGGCATTATATTGTGGGATGGATAAAATAAACCAGGAACACTGTAGGTGGTCTTTTATGTCTCCCATCATGTGTTATATATAAAGGAGTGCCCTGTTGGAAGTAAGACCCACTCACTATCACAATAAGATGCTATTTTATGCTTTGTACTTTTTCACAGTGATATACCTTTGAATGTTGCCATACAGAATACAGGTGAATGGGTTCTTGAATGGCCCATATTACTCTATCTTCTGATGTTGTTGAATGCTGTTTCCTCATCAAAAACATTTGATTTTATTTGTTTGGAGGATAAGCCCGTTGAGATGTCTCGCCATCTCATTTTCGAGGGGGTCCTCAGCAAAAGATGGCCACAGTAGAGCAGACAGTAGGCTACATAAAAAAAATAAAAATAAATAAAAACAACAGAATCAGCCTCCTGGGCGCCTCCCTCGGGAGGTGTTCCGGGCATGTCCCGCCGGGAGGAGGCCTCGGGGAAGACCCAGGACACGCTGGAGGGACTATGTCTCTCGGCTGGCCTGGGAACGCCTTGGGGTCCCCCCGGAGGAGCTGGAGGACGTGTCTGGGGTGAAGGAAGTCTGGGAGTCCCTGCTTAGGCTGCTCCCCCCGCGACCCGGCCCCGGATAAGCGGACGAAAATGGATGGATGGATGGAGAATCAGCACAACCATAGGCTATGTTTATATGATGACGGTCTGAACAGAAGACTTGGTGTTGCATCTTCACTTTTTATTCGCGTTTAGATGAGTGTTTTTGGAAGAAAATCTACATGCATACAGTGACACAAAAGTGTGTGGAAATCGATTAGGTATGCATGCCATCAGACATTTTCTGTTTGTTTGATTCTGTGAACTGTATGTATGTGAATCAAACACGAACACGACATGAGCAGATCTGACCTGAGTTTTGCGTCTTGGGCAGTGTAGACAGAAACACTACGGCAGAGCGTATTTAACTTTTCCACTCTGGAGGGTAATTTCAGATTTTTGCGTTTTTAAACCCCAAAAATGCTGTTACTGTCTAAACCAGGGGTGTCAAACTCATTTTGGTTCAGGGGCCTTATCCAACCTACTTTGAACTCAAAGGGGCGGGATCAGAAAACTCATGGCTTATATACCCCAAAAATAGCAATAAGTTCAAATATTTGTGCAGAGAAACACAAATCTGTTACAGAAGTCTTTTTTAATTGATGAACTCTTTCTTTTACAAAATATTATAATATTATGAACAACCTGAAACTGTAAGAAAAATGTAATTTCAGCACAATGTTTTAATATTAACTTGTATGCAAATAAATAGGAATAAGTCCATTTTAATTGTAAAATCCTGCACTAGGCGTCCACTTTTCTAATTTTTGTCATTTTGCTGATGAGAGTGTCACGGTCAACAGTCAAAACGATCGTCCTTTAAGAGCTTTTGGAAAGAGGCAAATCTTTATTTGTGCTGCTCTGGTGGGAGGCGTCTACACACAGAGGCGCTGAAGACGCTGCTATGCTAAGCGGCACAGAAAATTACCAATATTTTAATAGAAAATATACTTAAAATATTTTAGTAGAAAATCAGCTGAGGGCCAAATTAAAGGTCTTGTAGGGCCGGATCTGGCCCCCGGGCCATATATTTGACACCCCTGGTCTAAACAAACAGCTCTTCCGTTTATATTTATATAAATTTTAAAAAATCATATATTTTGTTGTTTTTACCCACAAGCGTTCTCATATAAACAGGCCCATACACACACTTACACACACTCAAACACAGAATAAATCAAATCTGAAAAAAAAAAAACTAAGACAGAGTTCAAATATAGTCACAAAATACAAGATGAACAACAAAATTCAACAAAATGATCAAAGGCAATTACTCGGGCTATGTAAATATTGAACTAGAGCATTTTTAAATGAAGAGTCAGAAGTTAATGCAGAAAGAAAAAAACATACCTGGAGTTGTGTTCTGTTTCAGTCACACATGTTTAACACAAAAATCCTGCATATTTAGGCCGACTGAGTTCTTCTCTCAAACACAGCTCCACTCCACTGTATTTTTAAACTCATTATACCTTCATTAGAATAATGTGGATAATTTCACAAATGGTTGAACTAAAAGCTTGAAAACTACTGCTTCATGTCATCATAAGGTGGAACAGAGAATTCTGAGCTTTGGAGATAAAGACAGAGTAATAATAAAGGATTACTCGTGTAAATGTTTTTGATGAGGTAAAACAATATAACATGGATTAAAGCTTACAAGAGTCAATTTTGTGTAATATCAGACCTTTAACTTGCAAAGGATATCTGGACAGTTATGCCAGGAAAAAACGTGACTCAAATATCTTGCCTACTCTATTTCCCCTGCAGTGCCGGTCAGTAAATATAAAGCGTATTGTGAGCTTAAATGAATGTACCAGACTTTAGTGTCAGCTGTTCCTCGCCTCACATTCACAGTTACAAAGATATATGTGACTGGCAACTCAGTATCAAAGAAAAGGAGTCTTATGGAAAGCATAGGAACATTTCAGACTAGACAACAGACGTACAAAATTTGCCAGTATACAATTTTGTAAACAGATCAACTTTGATGTCCAGCCCGATCAGATAGTGACATGAGTGATGCAATAAAATAAGATAACGTTTGATTTGAAAGGAGGAAAAAGCTTGATTTGTAATCTAAAAACGTTCAATTTGGTCTTCTTTCCTGCTTTAACAATAGCCTTTAAAAAGAACCCAACAAGTTAAGCTTGATTTGTGGTTTTAAGAAGAGGGATTGAATGTCTGAGGAGGCTAAATATTTTACTGCTGCAGAAATGGTAAGGAAAATGTTATAGAAAAAAACATAAATTATTCTTCACTTAACTTAAGGATTCTAAACATCCTAATTATTCATTGCAGTGAGTTTATAAGCGCTTTTCACAACTCTGCAGTTTTGCCATGATAGTGTAACTAATGATAACTAGCATGCTAATACACACTTCCTGATTCCTGATATAACTACCTGCTTATATAATATTAGCCAGGCTGGTGCCACCTAGTGCCTCCGCTCAATTTCATTTCTCTTCAGCGACTTGGTCAGGAATCGGAATACACTAGACGGTTTACAAGAACCCCAAAAGTGCGAGTCCAGGCACCGACCAGTCAGCGAAGAGCCATACATTCTGTTTGGCAACAATTCCCGAGATCGAGAATTGAAAGCCTGAAAAAAGAGAATGTTTGGTGAATTTTATCAAGGACAAAGACGTTATTGTTCTTCTTCCTTCGTTTCCACGAAGTGAAACTGTCTGATGAATCAGGCTAATATAATATAGCCGTACTGGGGGGGGGGATCATTATATATGATCTCAAATACATGGGAAAAACTCAGGTACAGGCTCTTTAAACTACAATTTCTGCATTTCACATGTGTGTACATATGATTCAGTGCTTCGTACACCTACACTATAGGAACTAAAGTGCCCCTATTTCTGTAACACACAAGTGCATCGAGTCCACACTCTTAAGACCTCCCACTGTACTCTATGCCACTCATCCCCTGTCTGTTCCAACTACACTGAAGTATTATCTCAATGTTCACCTTGTAACTCAAGTGTTGTCGTGCTGCGAGTCTTCTACTTTGTCTTGGAGAGAAGTTTAAGGGCACAGTCGACACCCAGCTTGCCCTATCCAATTCAGCTTGTTCCGAAAATGGATACTTAAACGAGACCGTGGTTTGGGCGGAGGAGGTGGGGAGTATGAGCGAAATGGTGAGGCAGGGCGAGAATGGTTTCTATCGTCGCCGATGTTAGAAATTGGGGGGGAGCAGTCTGGAAGGAGATGGCGAGAGAGAAGCAATCAATAGACTCTTACATTTCATAGTGCAGCGAGTGCGTGTGAGTGTGTGTACGTATGTGTGTGTGAGTGTTTAAACCAGAGCTCGTGTGTGACTCTGGATCACATTCCCAAGCAGCAATTCTCCCTGACTGATGAGACAAATTCAAATGTCACTTCACTGAATGTAACTGACCCTCTGCCAAGATGGGTTATTTGACTTGTTCAATCCAACAGACCAGAGACAGGCATTACTTTAGATTACGGGGTAAGGTTTTTTGTTTTGTTTTTTGTTAAGTGAAAGCTATGGGACTTTGTAAGCTTTTGAGATCAAAGACAGAGATGCCGGGATCTTATAATGTATTTTGGACAAACCTTCATACAGTATATGCAGAAAGAACAAAAATGTGGCTGTTTGCTGCAGGTGTTCCAATCAGTAGGAGCAAGTAGAGGGTGCTCTTGGAAAAAAGGATCAAAACTCAAACTCAACAGATTCCAAGCACTCCAAAACAGTAGAAAAAATTAACACATCGCATGAGGAAAAATATAATTAAAAGGCCTTTATTTGAATGGCCAAAGCCAGCATGTTTCAACCTTAACTGGTCTTCATCAGGGCTTAATTGCTATTACTATTAAGCCCTGATGAAGACCAGTTAAGGTTGTGTTCTGTTGTGTTTGAGTTTTGATCCTTCATACAGTATATTCCATTTATACTGGATCATGAAAAAGATCCATTATTGATACTTTGCAGTGACCTTATGCTGGCGTTACCATGATGATACAATGCACACATTAGCAAAAACTGTTTGAAGATAGTATACTACACAACATATTTCATCAGGACCCCGTGATCAATACGAGGGTTCGTGGTCCTGTTTAGGTGTTTGATTTTTAATAAAACTGTTGGCTGCTTTGTGGCTGTAATGTTATTTCAGAGAGACTCAATTTAACTAACCTGTTGTAAATGGTCACATTTTTATACAGCGCTTTTCCACCTTCAAAGTGCTCAGAGGGCTTTCGAACAAGGAACCACTCACCCATTCATACACCAGTGCATGCAGACACTCGGGGTGAGAGGGATTAAGTGTCATGCCCAAGGACACAACGACAGCATTCATCATTCATGTGAGAGCTGGAATCACACTATCCAACGGGTGGGTCAGTGGATTTGATGGCTCAACCAGTTATGTTTTATGTTGAGAGTGGGATTCGAATCCAACAAACGCTTGACCAACTGAGCCACTGTCACCTAGCAGTTCCAAATAATATGGATCTTTCTGGTCAAAATGTGTTAATATAAAGATCAGATTAAGTCTAATTTGAGTAATAGAGCTTCAGGCAGAGCAGTGTCTACAGTTAGCATTGCACCCCCTGTTGATGAGTTATCAATTAGAAACCATCTTACTGAGTGGAATCTGTCCGCATAGATTCTTACAATAGTTTGGGTTCTTGAAATGGCAACAAACTTGTGAAACTTTTATTGAGCATGGGCAGTAGTTGTCTACCATGTGAATCAATAAAGTTAGTGTAAGGGTACCACTGGGTATAAAGAAACACCATTATTCCTGCTTGCACTCCAGTTGTTTTGGGAGGTCAGACATCAGTGCAGTTTGTTAAAAATGACCATGGTACATTTGTTAAAATGTTGTGTCGACTTTTACAGACTGTATTCTCTGGTGGCGGATTCTCACCTCCATCTGCCTTAAGGAGAAACACTCAAAAATAAGTTTTACTTATTTTTATTTTTTACTAACTTATACTTCACAGCAGATGCAGTGCAATGCTTTGTCTGAAGCTGTTTTGCTCAAATTAAACTTTATTCTGACCTTTTATTTAACACCGTCACCAGAAAGAACTGATTTAGCTGGAACTAAATTTCAGATAATCTTAAAACTTTTTGGCTGTTTGCTATTGTGACTACTGTGTCATGGTAACTTCTAAATATTCCATAATACATATTCACGTAGAACACTCCCACCGTAATGTTACTGCAAAGTATTAAGTCTAAACGCCATCACATACTACAGGAGAATTTGTCCAATTTCGACTGTGATTTGTTTCTCCCCGAGTTCAGGGAGGTGTGATTTCATTTTGTGTCGCTGCTCCTCATGTGTTCGGTGTTGGTGTGACACTGAGCTGCTCTGTCAGAGTGTAACCACCAAACATCAGCAACTCTACAACAACAGTCAATAAAACATGCGTCAGGGGCAGAGGAGTGATGGACACAGGAGCGCAAGATACAAACTCGGGAAATAACAAAAATAATGAGAAGACTTTATTACGCATCTCTCGTAAAGTTGTAAAGTTAAACTGCAGCATCTCATCCACATTATCCACAGACATTGTCCTCTGCAAATAATGACATCCAGTCCACAAATCATCATTTGAATCCAGTTTGAGGTGTTCTTTGAAAGTAAAAAGGCAAGAGTAGTTCCTCTCATGTGTCTGTTTATAACCACGTGGCTCACGGATCGAGGTGAAGGTGCAGATTAGCGATAGTGACTCTACTTCCCGTGTACTTCGTTTTGTGCATTAAAAACCATGTAGCTGAAGTACTGCACCACATTTCACAAATAATAATAATACAGTTTTGA
Organism: Boleophthalmus pectinirostris; assembly: GCF_026225935.1. NCBI lineage: Eukaryota > Metazoa > Chordata > Actinopteri > Gobiiformes > Gobiidae > Boleophthalmus > Boleophthalmus pectinirostris. Next base: position 28,460,911 of record NW_026571152.1, read on the forward strand.
CTTGTGTCTAAACTACAAGTGCAGTACTCTGATCTTTTGAACACTTAAGAGTCTCAAAGCAAGTCGTTTTACTCTAGACAGGAAACAGCTGACGCGATCGTGCTCACTACTTCATAACCTGTGGTATGCAGACATGTCTCGCAGCTGTCTTTGCGATCTAAGATTTTAAGTCTCATAAGATTTTCCTCATGTTTGTGGTGTGCACTTTTTGTCGCACATCTAAAAATCGCTTAAGACCGAAAACAAATCTTTAGCAGCCTTAAAGCGAAGACTATGCTAAAAAAAATATATATTAATGTCCTTGAGCTATATTTCTTATTTAGTTATTTACTTACTTATTTGATCTTACTTTTTAATTACAGAAAGAGTTATTAAGTTTTTTTAAGAATCAGCTTGTGTAGACATCTATTAGAACATGGGATTTTGTTATGGAACTGCAGACAGTTTTTATAATAAGTTTTTATAATCTGAGTAGCATAGCTTTCACTTTCATATTGAACATTTTGGTTGCATGTATTTCAACCTTGGTGAGTCAGCAAGGACATTTTTTATAAAACTGAAGAAGCCTCTTGGATGAGTGGTGAAACTTACTCACATCCAAACTTTTCTGCAGTTGACAAAATGAAACTTTCTTAAGAACTAAAAGCCATGTAATTTGAGACAGGTTTGATCAAAACTGAATCAATTCCTTGTAACTTTTGTGGTGGAGGGTCCTTCAGCATCCTCTCTCCATGGAAATGTTGCCTGGAATGTCCTACAGTATGGCATTACACTTATTTATCTCTCCCGCGACAACAGGAGATGCTACCGGGCCACGTTACATCAGATCTGTGGAGAGGCAAGCCCCCTCACAATAAGAATGCACATTTTTAAGTCAATAAAAACCCATGTTATCAAGTAAATGCAAGATGGATACGTTTATGCAATGCCGGGACATTTCAGACAAAGCAACAACATCTCCATGGAGACAAGCGTGTGACAGACCCTCTACCAGAAAAGTTACACAGTCCATCTTTGAAAAGACAACTCCATACTCCGTAACCAAAACTTTAGAAAACTAGTATCGATGGAGAAACGTGCATGCAATAAATCCCCTGTCCACAAAGTGTTCTGATGGCATGACAAATTCAAAAACCAGCGTGAAACTTCTCGCGTTTTCATTTGAGAAAGAGTTGCTGGGTCTGTATTGATTTAGCTGTCCACTGGCGCACTTTCAAGAGGACTTTCCCATTACAGCCAATTACTTTGTTTCTCTAGTCTAAAGGTTGGACTTAGAGTGGGCAATTAGAACCAGTGTGGTGTACTCACTGAATCTTTAATGTCACAATAGCATCACCTGTCCTCAGTAATTGATTGCACTCCCTTCTGGCTTAGGCGATGACTTTGACATTGTTTTTCTTCTTTTCTCTCCCTCTCTTTTCTGTCTCTTCCTCCTCTCCTTTCATCTTTCGCTGCAGGCCTGTAGATTCTGCTGAAAACCTCCCGTAGTCCCTTTTTTTGCAACATCGGAAAGCAGCGACTTATCTCCCCCTACGCAAACCCAGGCTTAGGAGAGCAAAAGAGGATGGAGGACACAATAAAAAACAAAAGAAGAAGAATGGAGGAGGAGTCTTCTCACCACGACAAATCAAATAAGGAAACAACACAACCCCCAGCGGCGCACTTGGACTTTTTGAAGAAATGTCACTTACACAAAATCCTACAGACTTTTTTTTGGTCTATTGTCACCTCTTAATGATATGTTTAAATATATTTTAGAACCTCTGTAGATTTCCCTCTTTTCTTTAAATCATTTTTTTTCCTTATTTCAGCTCATAGTTCATACACTGGGTATTAGCATTGTCCATGGCACCTTGCCAGGAGATACTTGAAACATCATGTGATCCATTTTGTAATATCACATAAAGCTATAATCGCTAAATAGCTAAATACAAGCGATACATCATATTTCATAGCTACCTCTTTTGTTTTTATTCTCTTCAGTTACCTAAAAACCCACATCTTTCTCATTTCACGATTGACCTCTTCGCCAGGCCGGCAATAGCAAAATGGCAACGCTTGCTGGCCAACTGGAATTGCATTTATTTCTGACTTTGATATTTTCTGTTTTATTGATCATAGACTGTGTTCCATCTGATTTTTAGACGGAGGGAACAAAGCGTATGTCTTTGTCTGCAGTGGTTGTGATTTTTTTTAGGACAAGATGGTAGCCATAAGCCTTTTAAAAGTCTGTATCTCTCTCTGGGGTTTGCTCCAGTTTGCTTCTGTTTTTATTAGTTGTCATGGAGTGGATAACCGTATATCTTTATAGTAACGGTGAAAGTGAAACCTTGAAAAAAATCGAAATATTTTATTTTTTACCATTGTATAAATATACAGTATTGATTAACTTATGTACTTTGGTCGCCCACAGTGAGTAATAAAGAAAAACAAACCTCTTTTATGGTGGATTTTAGGCACTATTTCTAATGATACACATGAGGAGGAGTTTTGTGTAATATCTCATTGTTTTTAGGTTTTTTGGACTGTGAAACATTGCAGAATCAGGAGTGTGTCCATTTGTTTCAGTTCAATTTGTCTATGTCTCTTCTGCCCTTTTCAAATCCATAAATGTTTGAAGAACAACTGAGCAGGTTTGCAAAGGCTGTGACTTTGGTGCATAGTTTGAACTCCTGTTTTCTCTCCAGCTCATAAAGAAGCACGTAGTGAGACTGTGGGTCTGTGTGGAAGACCACCTTTAAAGAAAAAAGATGACATTTTGAATGAGTTATGTCTGTCTTTTGCACTAATTTAATAAAGCCGTTACTGAAAATTCCCACAATGCCTTTTGACAAATGTCTGTTTACTTATGGGACAGGTTTTCAGACCAGCTCTACCGAATTGCCTGCTAATACGCTGTTCAGGGATTTCTACTGACCTTTATGCCTCCATTTTGCAGCACTGTCCCTTGGCCACTCTATAGCTAACCCGACTGCTACCACCTATATTCATTTGTTCAACTTCCTCTCTATTTTCACTGGCAAAATCACCCACTGCAACCTGCCTTTTGTCCTATACAAGTCAATCAGCTTCAATCTTTAGTCCCCGGTTCAAAAAGGCCGCTCACCGGTGGCAGGTATTTATTGGTGGCAGTGATGAAAACGCTCAACACTGAGGGACTTGCAGGATTTTTACCCTCTACTTTTTGCCCTGTGATGTGAAGCTGGCAGGTAAGTAGCCAGTAAATTGCTATACGCGATTCGACAGCAAAATTGGACCGCTTTGTTGATTGTTCCTGTGAGTCCTGGTGTCTTTGTGACATGGAACAAGAAGCAAAAAACTCAAGTGTTTGCCAGGTGACTTGGGTCCAGCCGGGCCACTTGAGTGCATTCTGAGAGCAAAGCTGTTGACAAACTCATTCTTATTATGATGGTACATGTACATTTATGTCATAATTACTGTGGTACCTTTGTAACTGTTCTGGTGGATGATCTGCACCTGCTCCAGACTCCACAGTTATGAGAAGATGACAGGTGACAGCAAGGTGGGACGACAGGAGGAATGTTTGTCCACTGATCCGAAGGTTGGAGGTTCGAATTCTGTTGTCTACAGCATTAATGCTCCTACAGACTATTGCTATCATTGTGGTGTCCCAGTGTGTGTGTGTATGGGTGTGTGTGGGGGGTGAGTGTGTGTATGCGTGTATGTGTTTGTGTGTGTGGTTTCTTGATGTAAAGACGCTATGAGTGTCTTGAAGGTTGGAGCGCGCTATAGAAAAATGTGACTATGTGAATGCCAGGCCAAGTTACAAATTAGATCTGTGGCAAGGTGACCCCTCTCACAGTAAGAATGAAGTAAGAAAGTAAGAAAAGTAAGAAAGTAAGAAGTAAGTAATTAAGAAAACATGTGTGACTAACTTATAACTTAATAAATACAAGATTAGTTTGATCTTATGCTGTGGAACTTTCCATGGAAATAAGCAGCTAGCAGACACTCCACCAGAAAAAGAAAAAATAGCATAGTTCCCTTTTAAATCTACTCCACAACGGTAAGTTTTGAGGTATTTTAAGGGCAGCTATTGAACACAGCTATTGTAAGTAACACTTAGCTTGCCATTATCTCGGACCTATACTTGCAACGCCGTTGACAATTTTCGCAGTTAGAGTGTGAAACTGCTCCGCCACCTGCCGTATACATTTTAACCATGCATTAGCACTTACATTAGTGTACATTTATGTGTTTATATTATAGCAACCACAACCATAGAGCACCTACTGCTGCTTGTGTGTGCGGCAGTCATAAAAGATTGTGTAGTACATTACTGTTTCCAAATATTCTTAAAACAAATCAGTGTAATTGTAAAGAGCAGTGAGAGCAGCATGCAGGCTCAGGTCTGTAGCATGGTTGTAACTCGTGGCAGTTTAAAAGGTTGGTCACGTAAAATGTGTTTATATGTGTTTTTAAAGTAATCAATAAAATCTCCACACTCAATCTGAAAGGCACTTAGGGCCTCTGAGCTGCACAGTTCGCACACATTAGCAATGGACAGAAAGATGAAGATAGCAACTTTTTACCCAACTGTTTTAGAGTCAAAACGTTTAACTAAGTATATTATGTGTGGGCTTGACTTTCACTTGTTTTCAAGTTTTTATATTTATGTACTTTTAACTTTTACATTTAAAGTTCCTAGCCACACACAGGTTTAACCAGTCACAATCGTAGTTTAAATCTTTTGTAACAAAATATATCTGGTTATGAACTTAAAGGTGCTCTCTTTTCTGGTAGGAGGTTTCCATCTACATGTCTCCATGAGGTTAGTACTCTACCTGCGATGTTCCCCAATATGGCATTAACTTATCTGTTGCATTTATTCAGTTACAGGTATTTTTTATTCTTAAAAACTACCTACATTTTACTCTAAGTGGGGTTACCGCTCCACAGATTTGATCTATAATTTGGTCTGGTGACAACACTTGTAGATATATTTACATGGTGCTGAACATTCCAGACAAAGCAATAACATCTCCATGGAGACACTATCAGACCCTTCACCAGAAAAGTTACATAGTGCACATTTAAGTTAAAGAGGGGATTTCATTATAACTTTACATTTGACTTATATAAAAGGTCAGTGTTAGTAGGCCAAAATTTGAATCTGTCAGTAAGATGGATATTGGTAAAGATGTTTTTTGACAACCTACTGTTATGTTGAAGAGGATCCATTAATAAAAGCTAAAAGCAAAAAGCAGCACAATGTTGATGTTATGCATATTTATGTGAGATGTCTGCCCAGAGGAATATTGAATTGTAACCAGCCAAAGCTTTTAACTGTTTATAAATGAATTTAGAGATGTTCCAATCATATAGCAGACAGAGGAGAGAGGGGAGTCATTTTCCACAAAGCCCTGTAGACAGGCCAGGGAAAATGGGGCCAAGCTGGAGTCACCTACAGGAGCACCCATGGGACCCAGCGCACTCTATAAAGGCTGCGTCTGGGATTATATGGCTTCCCCTGTGGAACAATGTGCAGTGAACATGTCAGCATTTCTTTGTGTCACTGTAGCAACTCATTAAAAAACACTTTATTTTAACATTTTGCATAAGTGAAATATGGTTTATAGTGTACTGATTGTTATTAAAGTTATTCTAAGTTCAAAAAAAAAAATGTCATGTTTGTCTTATCACACTGACTCAGAGAACAAATTCATATATTTTTATTAAATCAGAATTACTCACTTGCTTTAAATTGGATCTTTGAACTACAACTTAACAAGTAATATATATACGTGCACTATACCAGTGAGCACTGAATGACATGTTTTGATCGCAAAGATACTGCAACTTGGTATTAAATCCTCTGAATGATTTGATATTGTTTTAAAAAATAATCCCACTCTACATCACACTATAATTCACTTTTTATAACATGTGTAAAGGTTAAAGGTTGGCTGTCTGGATTTACTGACTCCTTTTTTTACAGCATCATCTTTGTTATCTCTGTATTTGATCCTTGTATTGTACATCAAACACTACCAAACATTTTCACATTTTTATTTTATTTTTTTGTCTTTATTTCCTTGTTCTGATTATTCTTTAAATTTATGTTGACATGTTTACATATGTGTCAGTGAAGCTGTCATCTGTGGTTGTATTTATAGCATCCTTGCATTATTATTATTATAGTCTGCATTAGTCACTGGTCCATTCTGTCTTCTACTATTTCAATGTTTTGCTATTTCTTTAACGGTTCTGTATTACGCAAAATCACAAGTTTAATGTTACAGTGTTATCTCATCAAAAACATACCAGTAATTGTGGTTTGTTTAATCTCCACATGACTGAGTAATTCTGTATTATTAGTCTGTCTAAAATCTCCAAAGCGCAAAATGCTCTGTTCCACATTATGGTGTAATGAAGTGACAGCTACATTTTACCTTTAGTTCAGTATAGATTGGCAATTCCAGAGCTGAAATGATCTAAGGCTACGTTCAGACTGCAGGGCTTAATGCTCAATTCTGATTTTTTTGTGAAATCCGATGTTTTTGTGAGGTCGTTCACATTTCCAATTAAATGCGACTTGTATGTGAACTCCAGTGTGAACATTAAATGGCCCAAAAGTGTCCCGCAGGCGCACTGCAGGGCACGATGACGTCACCTCAGCGAGCGTGCTCTGTGTTTATGGAAGTTGTCCAAACTTGGACAATGGACACAATCATTGAGCACCTGGCGATTTTAAAGTTCCTCTCGTACCAGAGCCAGAACATGAACAACTTACTTGTTTTAAGGAGTAGATTGAGAAGGAGAAAGAAAGAAAAATTAGGTTTTTGGCCATGGCGTTCTGTGGGGCAGTGTCAAAGTCCGTTGAAAGGAATGTGTGGATGCGGAGACGGAGCCAAGAGTGGTGAGTAGCGATGTGCTTCACTTCAGTGAGACGGAGTTCATTAACAATTTTCGCCTACTTCAGCGCAGAATAGTGATGTTTGTGGCTTGTTGATAACGTGTAGGTCGGATGAATGCACTTTGGCCGTTCAGACTGAAGTCACATGTCAAAAGATCAGACATGTATTGGTTTTAGGACCACATATCCAAGTGGCCTGGGTCGCATTTGAAAAAATCGGATCTGTGTCGTTTAGACTGTCATTAAAAGATCAGATACAGGTCACATAGGGGCCAAAAAATTGGATTTGGGTCGCTTCAGGCTGCAGTCTGAACGTAGCCTTAATGATTCTAGTGAAGGTGCATGGAGTTTAAAAACACAGTGGAGCACTTCCTGTCATAAGGTGGAAGAGAGTGTTTACTGTCCGAGAGAAAAACTTGGCCTAAATTTGCAACGTAATACAGGCCAATTGGTAGAATTAGTTGACCTGCTTTACATCTTTCTTAGCTACTTTGCTTTTCTTTGCCATTGCGTCTAAGGAAACAAAGAATTCAAAACACGTAGCCCTAAAGGCTCCTGTTTGACTAAAAAGCTAAAAGACAGCTTAGTGTAATTTGAGGTGTATAATTTCAGTTCAGTTTTAATTAATTTTATAGCCCAAAGCACAAGAGCAGTCGTCTCACAGGGCTTAACAAAACTGATGATTTAATAAACAGAAACAGCTAGAAAATCAAACCGTGAAAGAGTCATTGGTTGGAAAAGGACCAGCAGATTGACCACTTCAGGGGAAACAAGAAAATGAGAACAAAAAACTCCAAAAACATGAGAAAAAAGAGTAACCTCAAGAAAACCACCACAAAGAAGAGACCCATGTGCCATGAGCTAGTGGGGCGTGTTTATCCACTGATCCAGAGTGTTTATCCACTGATCCAGAGGTTGGTGGTTCGAATCCCGCCCATGACATAAACATTATTGGTTGAATGGTCAGATCCACAGGTTGGCAGTGCGATTCCAGCTCCCACAGAAGAAAACTGTTGTTGTGTCTGTGGGCAAGACACTTAATCCACCTTGCCCCCAGTGTCTGTGACTGGTGTGTGAATGGGTGAGTGGTTCCTTGACGTAAAGCGCTTTGAGTGCCTTGACGGTGGAAAAGCACAATATAAAAGTTTGACCATTTACCACAGATAGTAGTTACTAATTCCTTCTTAAAGGTGCACTGTGTAACTTTTGGAGGGTCTGCCACCTGATTGTTTCCAAGGAGACGTGATTACTTTTTCATCACTTTCATCAAGGAAGTAGTGAACCTTCCACCTTAGAAGTTACATGGTGCATCTTTAAAGAGGAGGTATGTTACGTATTACCCAGTCAAATGAAACAGGAAATACACATCAAGGTTCTTGTTAAGGTGCAAATGCAAGGAACAGTAAAATAAAAGTGAAAAAAAATGCATACAACACTCAAATGGCCAATGTCACGAAAGCTTTTTCTAAAATAACGTTTCAGCAAAAAAGACTTCATTAGATCTTTTTTTCTTGCTTTGGACCACAGTATACAAATGACTACCAGCCCAGGTGCTCATATACCCCTCCAGCAAATGGGAGGTCCCAAAGTGAGTTCAAGCCATTCTGCAACAAGAAAAATATAATTAGATATGTACATAAAATACACAATATAATTTGACCATATCACAAAAAAACATCTTAGGTCAAATTCCATATTAAGTCCATGAGGAGCAAGAGTCTTTAAGATGGTGAATCCAGAAATGCTCTTTTTTTGACAGGAGCATTTCCAGATTCCCACCTCTAAGGGGCAGTTTTACCTGTTCTATGCCTGTATATGTTAAGGAAGAAATAGGATGATTGAAATGTACAACATAATACTAACGTATTACCCACTAACACAAATTTAGATTACCATGTTACCTTTTATTATTTTGAAAATGCTGTATTCCCTGAAACAATGTATCAAGATGTTTTATGTTTCATTTTTGACGCTCTCTGTCCCCCCATGCACGTCACTCCCCCTTCAGAGCACTATCACAGTACATGCAGCGTGTATCCTGATAACTACTTCACATTGCATCAGGTTTGTCAAGTTGTTGTGTACAGTTTTTCCTTTTTACTTGGTATATTTATACAGAATTATCATGTGGGAGCATTAATGATATAGGCTTCTGAGCAGAGCACTAGACAGACTCTTACAGTTACCATAAAGAGGGCTCAAAGAGATCCCTAAAATACCAAATGCATGGATGACATCTCAAACCTTTTCAGACATGTTTTTGATGAGGGAACAATGTTATAATGTGTTAGAAAGCTTAAATTTTTTTAATAATAATACCCCTTTTTAAGCTTAGGTATAAAAAAGAAAATAATATAAAAATCTTGCTTGAACCTACATTGTGTATGTCATTGTCAATACCTGTTATGTTTTACAAGTGCGTCATGTAATCTCAAAGCTCCATTCTTGGCAGAGGATTATGATGGAGGACAAGGTGAACATGGAGGAGAGAAGGACGCACAACAAAACTGATGCATCTCTCAGGTTTAAAAACATTTTTACGAGTTTTTAAAAGCTCTATAAAATGTTCCGGTGGAGAAGGTGACGGAAGACTTGTATCATGTTATGAATTTCCAAAACAAACCCATTCGCATTTGATTCTACGCCCTAATGAGATGTGCTGCTTTATAGTTTGGTCAGTTCTCTCCATACAACTATATCTCTGAAAATGCCAATAGCAATCACAGTATCCGATAATTATGATGGTAATATCCGTTGTCCGCCATCTCCCACTTAGCCATTCAAACTCATTTATTCCCTCCTAGATGATCATTTAGGACCTATTAACACAGGATAGGCTTCTGTAATGATCACTCAATTATCATTTTGGCTCTCATTGGACGCAGGCTTAGCAAGGTTAAGTAACGCCCTGGACCTGGGACGGACGCTTGGCAGATACTGGATGACCATTACAATAGCAATATATTCAACCAGGCCTTAAAGGGCTCCGGATTCGTCCTTTTGTCTCTTTCCACTGTCAAGTCACCCAGAATTATCTTCAATTAGCTGTTGAAAATGCTGTGCAGTCCTCATAAGTATTAAAGGGTTCATATTAAGCTATTTTCTGGTCTACCATATTTTTCGGACTATAAGTCGCTCTGGAGAATAAGTCGCACAAGCTAAAAAATGCGTAATGAAGAAGAAAAAAACTTATATAAGTCACACCGGACTAGAAGTCGCACTTTTTGGGGGAAATTTATTTTATAAAATCAGAGACCAGGAACCGACATTTCATCTTGAAAGGCAAGTTATAGTAATAACAATAGAACAGAGAACAACAGGCTGTTAATGTCACATATGAAGACTTATTCAGGTAACTATAGCATAAACAACAGAACAAAGTTTATCGAACTCTTTATTTTGCTCCAAATCACTAAATCCAATGAATTCTCCATCCTCTGTGTCACTTCTGAGCAACTCCGTGTAAACGGAGCACCGCTTCTTCTTCTGCGTGGCTGTTGTCAGACTCCTCATCAGTTCCAGTTAGAATTATTTCTGCCTTCTCTGAATCCCGACAGAATGGTTTCGGTTGTCACTGAAGTCCATGCTTTGTCGATCCATCTAATGACTTCCACCCTTCCGATTGTCATAAGTTTCTCGCTCATTCCAGAATTTCTTTCTACTGCTCAGTTACCGTTTTCGGCTGCATATTTCACTAACTTGCAGTTAGTAATCTGCAAAATTGGTGGCAGTGGTACAGAATTAAAGGTGCAATTGACTGACATGACAGCAGACAAGCAGCGGATCTTTCTGCAGGAGACATGCGCAGTAGACAACAAAGTGACAGTGGTACAGGAGTAATACGAGGAGCAGATACTGAGGCACAACCCTACAGCGCCCTCTCGCAGCTGTCAGTGTGACAATTTTAGTGTTGCACTGGAAAAAAGAGCGACTTATATGTTATATATCTTATAATGTTATTTCCTTATCAAAAACATACCTGGAGTTGTGTTTAGTTTCATTCATACATGTTTAACACACAAACCCTCTATATTTAGGCTGAGTTCTATCATCAAATGGAAAGTACAGATCAACCTTGGTTCTCCTCTTTTTGACAGTCTTGCCTCCTCAATAAGGGTAGGCAACAGAAAATAACTTTATTTAACATTTCTCCAAAAACATACTATGGTCACACTCTTGGGTAAAACTGACGTGCTGGTTTGGTGCATGATAGTGCTTAAATATGTTTGGTTGGTGCCTCTGCTCTCTTCTCCTGTTTTGTATTTGGCACAGGCAGATGCAGAGCGGCAAGATCACACCGATTCTTTCATGTCTCACCAAATAATCATGACATTGGGTTTATTGTAGCCACAAGATCTGAGCACTGGCAGATGTTATCACTACAAACATGCGAATACATTGAACTTATTATTATTATATATATTTTTATGTCTTGATTTTACTAGTTCGGTTTTCTGGAATTTAATTTTGTTCAGTTTTAGAGCTTAATGTTTGTTATCAATTGCAGCACATTAAAACCTGGTTATTAAATTTGTGCTATACACATTTGCATATTATATTCTGCATATTTAAACTTTTCTACTGGCAAATTCTGTTGGACGGTCCGTGGTAACAGTGATGTTGTTGTACCTCAAACTCTCACCAAACTGTTGGTCATTTGTTGATTTGCTTCTGAAGAGACAAGACACATTTCACTGAGAGCAAAGATAGCGACAAAGAAACCCATCAACTGTCACAGACTACAAGCTAAAATAGAAACCCAACAAAAAGACACCTTGGCTTTGAACAAACTGGATGTTAACTACAAGCATGCAGTTTCCGAAGTGTTTGAACTTGGGAAAAAGCTTAGGTTGCCAGTTGAGTTTACGGAGCTAAAAAGAGAAGGCCCTGTTCACAAGGCCACATTCTCTTTTAAAGTGACTGCCGGGGATTTCACTGGTACAGACAAGGGCCGTTCAGTACCTATTGCCAAAAAACGGGCAGCTCAGCATGTGCTACCTGAACTGCGGAAACTGCCTCTCCCTGAAAAATTCTCAAAGCCCCAAAAAGAGAAAAAGAAAGCCCAGGGTCACTGCAAAGACGCACCAGTTTTCAAACAGGACAGAAATCCGATAAGTTGCCTTAATGATCTGGTGGTTGTTAAGCTGGCGAGACCTCCTGTGTACATTGTGGTCGACGTGGACAGAACCACAGAAAAATGGATTTCCCACGTACAGTTAACACTTGGAGATGATACTGTGACTGCCAGAGGATTCACTGTGAAGAATGCTAAAAAGAACGCTGCTGCCCTCATACTAAATGGGTTTGGGTAGTTTTAAAATCAATGAACCTCAGCATACAAACATCTCTGACACCAAAGATGCACCTTCAGTCACCCAGGAAGACTCAACTGACGCACCCACAACTCAAAACCAGTCCTTCTCAGTTGACTCGCAGACTCTGCCAACAGAGGGCGTTACTGAAAATGCACAGGTAAAACACTCCATTATTGATGGTATACCAAAAGAACACCTACCAACATTGACTTTAATGGGAGTTTTGGAGAGACTGAAAGAAAAACTTGCCCCATCAAAGTCAGCATCAGTGTGCCCAGGCCTGAGCTTTCTGAGACAGAGACACCAAAGGTCCCAGATGTTACCACAGTAGAGACAGCAGAGGTAATAGATGTTATCTAAGAAGAGAAACTGCAGAAACCAGGTGTTACTGAAATGGATTCACCAAAGGGTCCAAATGTTACAGAGATGGACACACCACAGGTTCCAGATACTACCAAGGTGGAGAAACACCAAGACAAACAGACACAAATAAACCCTATTCAACTGAAAGCAGCAGTTCACCTGTGCTTCAGCTTGGGCCCACCATGTCCTGCAGTCTGACTCGCACACTGGTCAAGAAAATATTGCAAAAAAACAAAGTCTACAAGCAAAACGCTTGCCACAACATCGCCAACAGACAAAACAACAAGATCAAGAACCAGCTTATTGTGGGGCTTCATACCAGCATCAGTGAAAACAAACTAATGAGAATAGGCAAAGGGGCTACCAGACATCTAGAAATACATTATGGATCACCTGCCAATCTCCTGAAGGCAGCGCATACCCCTGACAATGCAGGGTTTGAATCAAATGATGTAAAATGTCTCAACATTGAGCTCGAGGCATTTTAAAACCGCACAAAGACAGCGGTGTCACATTTCTTCTCTGCGCTACGGAGGGCCTCACCCACCACCCGTTAAGCCCCTCTCCTCAATGACTGAATAATAAACACTATTTAAGCATCATTCGCTGTATCTTATATATGTTTGTGTGTATGTCTTTATAGTATTTTTGCTCAAACATGCTTTATTTTAGGTGGGTATTTTTCACATTGAGAAGATAAAATCTACATGCAGATTAATTTCATTACTATAAAGTTAAATTATCAGTTAAATAGCTTTTTGGGCTGCACTCCTACAGCAGCTCTAATCTCTAGTACTTTACCTGGGGTACAGTTGGATTGAGGCCATACAGGGAGTAGTACCATTTTAACTGCACTTTTAGGCCATGTGGGAGAGTGCAATATAGAGGCTGTTCTTTAAGACCACAAAAAGGGTTGTGTTATAGTTTATGTGCAATGTGGACATGAATATTTGTAGTTCCCTTTTCTTTTCTGTGAATTGTGTAGCTCTCAGACAGTAAAATATATTGAGTAGTGTACTTATATGTATGAATGTTGGATGCTGTATACTAATGTCTAAGTCACTTTTCTCTAACTAGAAACAATAAAGGCTTATCTGATCTGAACTAATTTAAAGAGCACATATTATGCTATTTTCTGGTTTATGTTATCATGTTGTCTCCTCATCGAAAATATGGAGTTGTGTTTTGTTTCTTTCACAAATGTTTAACTGACAAATCCTGCATAAAGGCTTAAAGTTCACAAGAGTCAGTTGTGTGTAATATAAGACCTTTAAAAGTTGATCTCAGTAGTGTTACTGTTTTTTTTTTTAAATAAATAACAATAAATAAAATAAAGTACTCTTTGTAATTCACCACTTATAGTACATAGTCAGATTTGAATGCTGAATTTCTTTTCAAATTATTATTACTATAAATAAAACATATATAACAGATAATAGTTCCATAGGTTTAAAAATAAACTATTCTACATCCTGATTTGTGCAGAACTTTCAGTAATGGAGCTCAACCATGACCGTCCACTCCTCGGGCCCCGAACAAAATGTATATTATTTTTATTTAAAAGTTTCTGAAACATTATAGACTGCCATGTTATACTTTTTATTCCTTTTTAGACTTATGCATTATGAATATAAGCTGTCTTTGACCTCACATCTTGAGGATCCATCAAATGTTTTTCTTCATGGACATGTTATTGCTTTGTCTTGAATGTTTCACAGTATGGCATTAAACCTTTCTATTGCCCAAACTAGACCAAGTTACAGGTTAGATCTGTAGAGAAGCGACCCCACTCACAGTTAGAGTGCATTTTTTTAATGTATTTCTGAGCTGTAAAACCACCTGTAATTGAATAAATGTAAGGTAAAGCTGTTTAATGTCATACTGTGGAACATTCCAGTCAGAGCAATGACATCCACAGAAACAAGAAGGTGAGTGACTCCCTGTCGAATTTTTCAAAAAGTCAATGGGAAAAAGCAGTCACTGATTGGCTCCATATTCTACAGTAAGACATGATGCTGAAAAATGTAATTACAGTCACATTATGTCCGTGCTCGTGTTTCTTGTTGGTCTCATTTTTGCTACCTGAGCAGAGCAGCCCCTTGCTCTTCAAATGCATTTTCAACCTTGACAGAGCGGAGAAGGCACTCTCTCAAGGATGTGGATATGCATGCCAAGCTGCCAGCACCTCCAGATGAAAGGAGGAAGTGGGAGGCATGAGCAGAGACCTTGGTTCATTTCCTGCAGCTTCTTTGTGTTATGTGTGTTGATTAACAGTCCGCATTAAGAACAGGACCTGCTTCTGCCAAGGTCTGAGGACTCTGCGGACAGCTCACTCGCTCTCGTGTCTCCAGGAGAAAGTGTCCACTCATCAGGTCTATGCGATGAGGAGGATGAGACTGGAGGCAGCAATGTGAATACAGATCATTTCTTCTTTCCACACACATTCACTCACATGTTCTTCATGAATCTACAGACATGCTTTGAGTTCATGATTGGACATATGAGCTTGGTAATGCAAGTATCATAGGACATAACTTGAGCAAAACATGTGCATTACTCTGTGAGCTTCAGCACAGCTCGGTAGTTGCATTAAGAGTTATGTTCTTATTTGAAACCAAGATTTAGCCTTAACCAGCTACAAAAATTAGTCTGATCTATGATACTGGTTTGGGAAGGGTATCTGAGAAAGTATAATTCAGAGTAATCCAGCTGCAAAACACAATTTTTTTGTGTCCAAAATGGCAATTGTTCACTTTATTTAGGGACACTGTTGGGCAAGTTACTTCAAAACTGTAATGCATTATTTATTACTTGTTACTGTCATTTTAAAGTCATTCATTACATTACAATATTACTGCATTTAGTGTAAGACATTACAAGATTATTGCATTACTTTTAAGTTACTCTCTCCAAAATAACTGTCGCTGATTGTCAAATAACAAGATGCTGAACTTTTGAATATGGACGGAACCAGGACTGAATCAGAGTTGAACCAGGACTTAACCAAGGACTGAACCAGGACTAAACCAGGACTGAACCAGCTCTAAACCAGGTCTAAACCAGGATTTTACCAGAACTGAGTAAGAGCTGAACCAGGACTAAACCAGGACCAACCAGAACTGAACCAGAACTGAACCAGTACTAAACCACGTCTAAACCAGGACTGAACCAGGAGGATTGAACCGGGACTGAACCAGGTCTAAACCAGGACTAAACCAGGTCTAAACTGGTTTTAGTGATTTTTTATGAAGAAAAATGAAAATATTTTTTCTGACCAAGAGTTTGTTTTCATACCTGACAGTTTCGACTGCTCACTAGTGCTCTTCCTGATGTTGCTGTGACGTGTCTGGTCAGCTGATTTATACAGGTTTTGGCCATCAAATCAGCCATTTCTGATCACTGTACACAAGAGAACCACATTATGGACTGAGATGGAGCAAACATCATTGGGACTGAGGAAAACAAACACTGCCGTTGGATTAAAGAGGTAATCGAAATACAGAAACATGCCCATGGTACTCTGAACCAGGACGCGGGGGCTGTTTTACTCTCACACACCTGGGATACTGTCCTGAGGAAGTCGGACTGCAGATGGCGCTGTCATCCTTCCTCCACCAGGATGTTTGGAATGTTCTACAATTTGGCATCAAACATCTATCTTCATTAAAACCACCAGGCCAGTTTACAGGTCAGATCTGTGAAGCAGTCACCCCACTCACATAAATGCATGTAAGACAAAGTTATTTCTGTAAATAAATAAACGCACAATAGACAATAATATCACTATGGAGACACCCTCCAACAAAAGGCAAGTCAAGTTTATTTGTATAGCATAATTCGTACCCATAGTAATTCAAAGTGCTTTTAAGAGTAAGAAAGACATAAAAAATCACAATACAAACAAATCAAAACATAAATAACCATAAAAAGAACATTAAATAAGAAGAGAGAAGAGTGTGGAATGCAGTGCACCTTTACAGAATATGTAAATATCAGATTCGAACAATAGCTTATAGATGCAGTGATGGGACTGTAAATGAAGTGACAGACCACAATATACACTCCAAACCCATAATGAACACACTCTTCAATAAATATATGCATATGTGATGTGCAAAAGCCATATTCAAATTCATAATGTACATATTTAGTTTTCTGTGTAGACTTGCTTTTACCACAAGGCCTTGTAATGCAAATAAGCCATTAAGGGATACAGTGATGCGTCGGATTGTTTCATTTATTTCAAAAAACAACAAAAAACAACTTCCCTTTTTACAAACTAAGATAAGTGTTGTATATAACTGGCTAAATTATAACATCAAAGCCAGTCCATCTATCTCCCGAGGCCATACCTTTTGTAAACATCAAACTCTGAGCAATAACGTTAAACTAATTTACACTGTGTCTACCGTAAATTAAGAATAGAGCAAGAGAAAGGGATGATATTATGCATGCATCTCTTGTGCTATGGAAAGCAGCAGAGTTGATTTGTTTATTCACAATATGGCTTTCAGGTACGCACGCAATTTGCCTTGTGCATGAAGGACTAGGCTTTTTTAATAACACATTTCCTGATTTTTCGTCTCTAATAATGCTGTGCTTTGGAGAAATGTGAGTTATAACCCTGAGGTTTTGTAGTGAGCCTTTACTAGGAAACATGCAGTGGAATGGTATTGACAGCTGCTAATAGTAAGAGTAAAAAACAGAAAGTAGCTTATAAAAGAAATCCTAAATCATCTGAAAGGGACTACCATGGAAGTATATCATAAGATTTGAAAGATGAAGTACTATGTCATACTTTTTTCAATGACCCAGGCTCATTATTATAGTTTTTCTTTGCATTACTACCTGAATAGTTGTGCAATTTTCTCAGCTGTGAGACAGAAACGTGCATCCAGTGATAGGTTCTAAAATTAAAAGTTTATGTTGTGAAAATAGAGAAGAATCCCTACAAAATCTGACCTTTGTGAATATTGTTGATGCACTATTATTGTGTTCTGTGGGAGAATTCTTTCTGGACCAGAGCTCATGGGAAACACAGTACCTGAAGTGGCCACTAATCAAACTCGCATTTGGATGGAAGAGAGGTGTCTTATTCAGTTCTTATTATAGATCTATGTTGGGCCTTTTGGAAACACATTGGGATATTTCAGCATCAAATGTTTGAACTAGTAAGATAAAGTATATACATTCATGGACATGAGGTTGGTGTGAAACCAAGGGGTGGGACGAATATTTAGACTGACATTAAATATAGAATAGATCTTGTTGTTTGAAATAAGTATTGAATTGTAAGAGCACTGTAATATGTCTGTATTTCATTGTTTATGTTCATTGATAAACAAGCTTGGCACAAACAGGAAGAGAGGTGATTGCAGTGGGAGGATGTATTAATGTGGCACATATGCGAGTGGATGCCCCATACAGAGTATAATAGCAGCGTGTGCCCACGGGGGATGATGAGGAGATGTGCAAAGGAAATGGATAGTAAAATACATAAACAACATGTTTTCCTCGTATGGCACACCATTAGTATTTACATCTGACAAGTCTGTTCACCTGACCTTTTGTGTGCTTCCCACATTAGCTGTGTTTACAGCGTCGTGCTGGGCTCTTTTATGTCAACATGCATATGGAAGCCACTCCTGGTGTTTATTCTTTGAACACACATCCAGCCTTCAGCCGGACTAACCTCAATTGCGGTAGATAAAGTATTTTATTATTCTGACTTGTAGGAAGCAGAGGAGGCATCAGTGCTCCCCAGAGAACCAATTTGTTTTTCACTGTTGGGCTCATTATGTCCCTTTGCGGTTGGATGCCTGTGATTTTCCCTCAGGTAGTAAAGGAGCAGAGGATGGACTCAGCACATTCACTCAGAGGAGGAGTAAAATTATGAAGCAATCAAGGAGGTGCGGGGCAGCCATATAAACAGGACGTATTTGTAGTAATAAGAAAGGCAACTTTAAGCTTCTTTATGTCATAGAGTGTACACTTGTCATTTTGAATTGCCATGGTTACAAAGCAACTCATAAATACATAAAGATTGGTTTGATATCCACTTCTTGCATCTGGCCCAGCCTTGTGCCTGCCTCTCAGGAAAAACATATAATTTACCTAATGTTATCTGATGTCTGTTCATGTCTGAAATGTGTCCCTCAGACCCTGAGTCTTCATGTCTGTATAACCACATTTGGTTGAAAGGACCAGAAGCCTTCAACAGTGGCCCTGTCCTAAGCAGTTTTCTGTAATATGTGGCACTTACTTGTTCTCAAAAAATCTTTTGAAAGTTTAAGAAACAGTAAAAAAAGATACTAGAATGAATACCCAGCTCTAAAATGGACTGAAAAAGGCTGTCAAGCTGCCAAAAGTGCTTTTTCAAGTGGACCTACAAGGTTGACAGTTTATTTGACATTTAGAAAAAGTCACTCTGTTGGAATGTTTTTGATGAAAAAACTGAAAGGTATTCAAAGATTAATCAATCACATATGGCTGATTTGAATTACAATAAAAAAGAGAGAGGAAACAGAGTAATTAATTTTGACAGAACATATACCTCTTGTGAAAATCTCTTTAGTTTGAAAAAGATATTTCTTGCCTATTTGACATGTATAAAACAAGAAAAGGAGGAGGTGACTTCTGTGAACTAATTTAGAGAGACAGTCAATTAAAAGCACTTGTCCTTTGTCCTGTCTTCTGACATATCTTTGTACAAACCATTATACAGGCCATTACCTTTGAACTGACCCCAGACTGGGTGGTTTGGTATAAAAACTTAAATATCTTAAGCTTGAAATAAGAGGTAAAGTTAGACCTTCTTTTTTTCTAGATCAAAACTTTCCTTTGCTTGTTCCAACCAAGTCTAGAAATCAGCAAAAGTGTCCTTCAAGGAACAGGCCCAGACCACCTTCATTTTATTGATTATAGTTAAGAACCTGATAATGGTTTGAAAAAGGCAAGAGGCAATTTTTTTATTATTATTTTGGTATTTAACTGTGGCTTATATTGGAGCTCACTGTTGGGATCTCAAACACACGTCACAGAGAAAGAGCAGATACACAGACTCATGCCACAGTGGTTATGAACACGATCTCCAGTGTTAGTGTAGAAATAATGAAGAACTAAAGACACAGAAGGCCTACTCTGTGGTCTCTGTTTTTAAGGAACAATACAACTGCTGTGCAAATATAGGCTATACTGTCACCCATTGACCATGCAGTCAAAACGTGCATGGTCAAGCTGGTGCCCCTCAGAGGACTTGAAGCCGTACACACTGCGTGACATGTCTGTGATGGAAACAGCAGTACTATTTTATTGTTCTTTTTTATGCCATTTTTGCTCAGGTACTGTAGTGCTCTACACATGTGACTATTGCTTTGATAAGTTTACCACTTGCCTTTTCGGAAGAATGGAAAAACATGCCCCTGGAGACAACTACCCCAAACTGTTCCAATTTACACCAGTCCAGTGGAAGAGAGTTCAGCTTAACCACTCCACCGTTCACTTCCCTAAAACAAAAACACATCCGATTTGTACTTTCACACTCGCAGTATTCCTCTCTGCGGTGTACTAGCTCTAATAAATCTTTAAAGTTCCCCCGCAGCGTCTCTCCCACTCAGATAATAGCGTGACTTTACCATTCTGGGGCTTGACAGATCCTCAGCTCAGGTACAATCAATGTGCACTTAGAGCTGGAGCTACCTGCAGCCCATTAAATTAGACAGTGTACAGAATTACTAGACAATCTGCAACTTCCAAATCCTATCCAAAACACGTTGCGTACTGTAATTGGAAGTATTTTTCAGCCGCCAGCCCTCCACCACCTGGGGACTTTCATATTACAGAGTTGCAGTGCCAATGCTGAAATATGATTTGACACAAGAAGGCCTCCAGTCAAAGCTGAGGATTTACCAGAGAAGAGCGTAGTTTTGGGAGGTTGTGTGTCAGCAAAGTGGTGCGCTAAGCTACTTATCGTATTATACAAACTTATTGTCATGTTTGGCTTCGTTCAGAAACATAAGCCTTCATAGCGCGCCGTCTTCTCTTAAGGAAAAAAAAACAGACTTACAAAACAGAGAGAAAACAAAAGATAATGCTTTGATTCCACGGCAACAACCTGAAAGAACATAACAGAAGCATTGGAGAAGCGATTACTTTGTTCGCCTTAATAGACTGAGGACAGAAGTTTAAAATAATGCGGCAGTTTGTATCAGGGTCAAATTGAGTTGGCTTAACCTCCTGCCTTTCAACATTTAGAGTCTGTTAAAAGTAAGCATTGATTTCTGTTTACTTTGCGTGGTCAGGTCTTTTCCAATTGCTTTTGGGAGTTTTTGTTGAATTGACTGAACATTTTATCTGTTTTTCTTTTTAATATAAGAGCACAGTTTACTAAAGGCAATTACGATGTGATTTTAGTTTGATACTATTGATTAGTGGCAGTGATTCTCAAACTTTTCACACCAAGTCCAAAGAATAGATTTTGCTGTTTAGTTTGTTTATCAACAGATCTAGCCAGGTCTAAAACAGGACTATTCCAGAACTAAAATAGATAGATAGAAAATAGATAGAACTGCTTCTTCAGTTCTGGTCAGAATGCTGGTGGACATTAGCCAGTCTGGCGCCACCTAGTGTCTCCGCTCAATTTCATTTCTCTCCAGTGACTAGGTCAGGAATCGAAATAGACAAGACAAAACACTAGACGGTTTGCAGTAACCCCGGAAGTGCAAGTTCAGGCACTGGCCAACCAGTGAAGAGCCATACATTCTGTGTTTGTAACAATTCCCGAGATCGAGGATTTAAAGCTGGAAAAAAGAGAACGTTATTGCCCTTCTTCTGGATTTAGGAAAAGCTTAATTTACCAGTTAGGCCCGTTAGTGGCACATTACATACGTCACAACCGAATAGCAGCAATTCGTTAAATGAAAAAAAGTACCCGCCTACCGCCAAGTGAACGAATTCTAATGCTGCAAGGTCAGACAGTTTCCACGAACTACTTTAAATGTCCTGTTTGTTAGCCAGGCCAGATAGATAGAGTTTCTCCATCTGTTATGTACTGCACTTACATGCAAGCTGGAAAAACAAAGTAACTGTCCCACTCCAATTTAACTTTTCAGAAATGGCAGTAGTCAAACTTCAGCACGAATAAAGTGCACTCAGATGCTATAGGAAACACATTAACTGCACTGAGGAAGAAACAAAGAGCATATGCTACTACTCCCAGAACTCTGAGTTCAGCCTCTCCACCTCCTCCTCTTCACCACTAACAGTGTCTTTGCCTGCCCCAGTCCAAGCATAAAACATTATATAAAGTATTGTTTTGTATGGTGGTTCTGAATGGTCACACCAGCAAGTCCTCAAACTTGAAACTGAACCTGAAACTTGCTCATATGTCTGCTACTCTCACTCAGGTCAGAAAATGGAGCTTGAATTAAAGTGCCTGTACTGGATTTACATTTCTTGGTTAAGATAAATGACTTTTTTGTATTGATGTGTATTGTAAATGAAGATAATAGAGTGGGAAATGAAAGTGAAAGACATAACCTGTACATTTTGCAAAGCATTTTTTTTTTATTATTATAACTATAGAGACACTACTGCAGGGACACCAATTTTGTCCAGTCAGGCTCATTGTTTGCTAAGAATCATGGGAAACCAGCTGCCTAACACTGTCCCTTGATTATCTGTCATGGAGAATTATAAAAAGTGACAAAAATAGCAAAAACTGGGTGGAGATTGATGAGAAACACGTGGAAAAAAGTCCATGAGAATATCCCAGACAGTTGTGTTATGCTGTCAAATCAGGTACAGGCCCTTTAAGCCGATGTCTTTCTGTCTCCCATTCTTTTAGTAAAACTGTGAATTTAAATGAATATGTTTTAACACACTACAGTCAAGATTTCTTCAAAAAAACAAAAACAAAAAAAACAAACTTGTGTGTATGAATGTGCTTTCAACATTTCGTTACATGCAATATTTTACAGATATTCTCTGGGCTAAAATATCTGTCAAAAGTCAAGGAGTGTATGAATAACACACCAATGTCCTCAGGCTTCTACTGTTTTTATTCTGTGCATTCTGGGATGTCCCTAACCTTATGTCCAATCAGTAACCTTTACAAGGATAGAAGCATTAAAACTACTTCTAAAACAGTATTCTATGTTTTGGCTAAAATGTTCAAGACTGGTCCACTTCACATTATTTATTGTTCCTAGTGAGCTGTCTGCTGTATCAATTAATAAAGAAAGAGAGATACTTTATTGGTGCTGCAGCAGCATCACTGTGCTTCTTAATCTCCTTTGTGTCTCAGTGCTGTTTAACAGAAGGACTGGTCAGGGAGGGTCAGCTGTATCAGGGCAGTTTGAGGAAAGGAAGAGCTAAAAGTGTCCCTCCTCTGTGTCCAGCAGCGTCCAGGGGGAGCCAGGTTAACACAATGGGAAGAGGCCTCACTCTTGCTCGGTTGATGATGAAATGGTTGATTCCCTTAAAGTATTTCTTCTGGAAGGTCTTCTGCTACATTTGCTGCCACATGTGGTGTAAAAATAGCCAGGCTGGCGCCACCTAGTGTCTCCACTCAATTTCATTTCTCTCCAGCGACTAGGTCAGGAATCACAATACACTAGACGGTTTGCAAGAACCCCGGGAGTTGTAGACCACACACCAACCAATCAGCGAAGAGCTTTGAAGCCATGACGTCAAATTCAAGCCCTTGGCTGTTTCCCTTTTCTGGTATGGCACAACAGTAAACAAAGCGGTTGAGATGGATGTAGACAAAGCGATACCTTCTGTGTTCGCAATGATTCCCGAGATCGAGGATTTAAATCTGGAACAAAGAGAATGATTGGTGAATTTTTTCAAGGGGAAACACGTTACACACTCTTCTTCCTACAGGATTTGGCACATAATCACAGGTCAGAGGGTTTCCACGAAGTGAAACCGGCTGATGAATCAGGCTAGTGTAAAAAAATTGTAGCACTCGTCCATATATAGTCAGCTCCTCATTTAGCCTCTTGCACCTTGGATAAGGTACAAACAAACAATTTATTTTACACAATCCAACAGTCTCTTACTTTTATCCTTTGAACTGCATTTGATGTTAGTTTGTTAAAATCTCATATGATGTTAAAAACTGAGCTCAATAAACTAAAAACTGCACAGTGTGTGAGCCAGGTAGCTTGATTTACTTGAATTAAGAATGTTTTTCTTATTATTATATGTATTTAGCATGTTTGATTAGGTCCATATGGGACCGGAGATAAGTTGAAAGTTGTGCCCTATACATCAGGAGCCGTATCCAGTGGAGCCTCTTGTTGATGTTGTGAAGGGCAATCAGACAGAGAGCTCAGAGCCTCAGAGGGACACTGTGTGGATGATAACAGCACAGATAGTGAGCATCCCTCTTCCTGATAAATAGACAACAGGCTCCAAGAGGAAGAGCTGTGAAAAACACTGCACATACATCACAAGCCGCAGAAAACAATTGGGAATACTGCCGTCATTCGTACAAGAGCTATAAGGTGTATGTTAGGAGGTTTAGTGGTAGGGTAAATGGTCATTTGAGACACGGCTCTTACAAGAAGAAAATACAATTCCTGTTAACTTGTTCAACGCCAGTAATAATAGTTTTGGATGAAACCTTTTGGTGGAAGTTCATATTTTCCTGTTATATTGCCATGTTAAAATTTCACCTATAGTAAAAATGTCATCTGACTAGATATTATTGCTGTAATAATATTATCAGAATAATTGTAATATTGTAATAATTTGATTAAAAGGAGGATAATAAGCCAATTTGATTTTTTTTTAGCTGCTGTTCCCTCATCAAAAATATGCCTGGAGAGGTTTTAGATGCCATTTGTGCATGTTTCATTAATTTAGCAAGCTCTCCTGGGTCCTATTTGAACCCTCCTTATGGTTTGTTGTAAGATTCTACCCAATGCTCAGTCCACACGCCGCCCATGTTCCCGCATGATTATTCTCTATAATTACACAAAAGCATGATACAAAACTGTACACAACATCTTGTGCGATGTGCAGTAGTTTCATTACTGGGATGCACACTGATTATGTACATTAACTACTACATACTAGTTGATTGTGTTGTGATGGAGCTCTGAAGGAGAATGAGTGAAGCCCCTCACACACACACACACGCACGCACACACACACCTTACCCCTGTCTTCCTGTCAAAAATTGTACACAGAAACAAGGGCATTTCTCATGTAATGGGGAATGACTGGTCATGTAATCTTAATTTGTTCAGTGTTATCATTATTATTACTGTTATTATGAAATCACTGTTAATGACAAGTTATGTAAGGCCATTTAACATTTTGAAGTGAATAACATACAAATTTACAAAAACATATTTTTAGTTTGTGTCATGTGGTGCCCCTTAGCACTGTGCCACTGGCCCATATGGATAATCCGGCCTTGACTCAGAGCATCAAAAACAAAAATGAAACTAACACAATATTGCATTTTCAATGAGATATTTTCATTTTCACATTACAGCGAAAGGTAACATGGTAATCTAAATATTTTATGTGCTAGCAGTTAATACTGAAGTAGTAGAAGTGAGTGCTACTCAACTTCCATTTGAGTATGATTTTAAGTATGTTGTGCATTTTTGAATCTAATTGTAAAACATTATATCAGTCCTAAACTTGTATAAGACATGATGATGATGATGATGATGATGATGATGATGATGATGATGATGATGATGATGGCTATACTGTGGTAGTCCAACCTCACTTCACTTTGCCATCAGAAAAAGTTACTCAAATGTGCACAAAAATTCATGCTTGAGAATAATGACGTGCCAAAGGAATCTGTGAGCTAGGAACAAATTTGATTAAAATAGCGTCCTCCTTTCACCATTTAAATAAACCAGTGGGTCATAAATGTCAAGAGCACAATATTCATACAGATTTAAAAGATGCTATTTTGTGGACTGGTTCCATCCACTCACAATACGCGGGGCTTCTCTGTAAGAGGGAATGAGGACAGCTGCTGCCGAAGTTGTGCGCCTACACCAGGGGAGGCAGAGGAGCTTTAGATCAACGCCATTTTCTCATCAGCCTTGATCCTGAATGGATTTCTACACAACCATCTGAGGACTCCAGCTTTAATATCCCAATATTAAACATGTCCTTAGAGTTCGGATTAAGTTGTGCAGGGTTTATTAATGTTTGTGGCATGGCCAGCTTTGTGTTCCATGTAAGTAGGACTGGAAGCTTTTATTATGTGTTTTCTCCTATAGGAGTACATCAAGTTCAAACAAAGGGAATACACTAAAATGGACTTTGAACGTCACTCGCTTTCTTATATTATGCAAACTTTACTCTTGTGAACTTTAAGCCACGTAAAACATACCAGAAGTTGTGTTTTGTTCCATGCACACATTTGAGTAACCATTTGTCTACATCTCCAAAACTGTTCTGTTCAATCTTGTGATGTCATGAAGCGGTAGGTTTGAAGATAACAGCTCCTTTTACCTTTTGTTCAGTAGAGATTGTCATTTTGGTGCATAACCACATGACATCACAAGGTGGAGAGAAGAACTCAGACTAAATATGATGGATTTGTGTATTTAACATGTGTGAATGAAACAAAACACAACTCCACATGTTTTTGATGAGGAAAGAACATTATAAGATACAGAAAATAGCATAACATGGTGTCTTTAAGTATTAAAAAGAATTAGAATGTACATATCACCAAATAGTTCCTACAAATTAATATTTCTTGTTATTCTAAGTGTAACAGAATTTTCAATCATCACTTCTCTGCCTTAAACAGCTTTCTTTTTTCTTCCTTCTTTGTTAACTGAAGCCCTTTCAAGTGGAAAGAACATATTTACCCAGTGGGTCTTTGAGTTGTCAAACTGACATTTTTGGCACAAAGCTGGGCACAGCGCTGAAGGACAGACGTTTTCCTCTGTCATCATTATGAACCATGAATCACCAGGAATCCGACACAGTGGCAGCCATTTGAGTTACACCACAACTATAAAGTGGTCTGGGACACATTCAGAAATGACAGCACTTTCACTGACTATTAAAGCCCATTAAAGGTGTTAACAGGAACACCAGTCTGGCAGGTTAATTTGCAATAGCTGAGTGAATTAAGCATCTTTCATTTTTCATTCAGTCCATAGGCAATAGCATAGTCTGACAGGATTTCAGATGAGTTTGTATCTTGTGATCAGATAGTCTTGGCTAATTGTGCAGCTGAATACAAATATCTGACTGTATAATGATGATACACAGTGTTAACAAAGCAAGATTGATCTCACCAGTGCAAAACAAATGCACCATCACAGTCTCACATCTGAAATCCATCCTATTCTTCCTCCTTGTTGTGCACCACTCAATCTGACTCTGGTTAGAATGCACAGTGTTTGATGTTATACTTTATTCTTCTGTAACTGGGGGAACAAATTTGTAAATAGTAATGCGATGTCTGACTGTGCATTAGTAAGCACACCAACATGTTGGTCCATCGTCACTGATCGCTGACTCTACAAAATGCACACCAGCACACCAGTCTGTTCAGGGCTGTAGTTGTAGTTTTCTCATGTAAACAACATTTGATCATAATGCATGTTTGGTGTGTGCCCTGAGCCCCTCGTCATGTCTGGTTAAATACTAAGGTAACTTCCTCTGCTAATGTTGTTTTTGCAGGTAAACCATAGACTGTTTAAAGACTAAGGACTAAGTGAGTTACCCATGTCACCCATACCATTTGGCTCCAGGCAAATGAAGTTCACGATGCTCGACAAGCTCCATATTAGGAATAGGATTTTTTTTTAACAGACAGAATAGCGAAATAAAAACACCAGGATAACGTAGAGTGGATTAATACAAACATTTTAAAACAAAAGTGACGAGGATCACCACAGCACTTAAAGAGAGAGAGGAAACAATATTTCTATGTAATTAAATTGGAACCGGGGTCAGAAGGGGCTGGAAGCACTTCCACGTTCACGTCCTTTTTGGAACTGCTCGTGCGTCAGCTATGTCCATTTATATATACAGTCCATGGGGTAAACACTATTGTACCATGGATTCAACTGACCCCATGTTCTTTCTGCTACAGCAGAAGGGCACTGCTTTGCAGAATTTTGCTCTCTTTTCTCCTTGTAATAGCTTTATATTGTAGTAGTTTTATAGGACTTGGTTGGGATTAATACACTTTAATCCAGTTACACTCAAGTACTTTATGCATTCAAGACCAACTGTGGCACTTTAAATGCCAGAAAGAGAAAGAGACAGAAAGAAAAGAAAAGGACTTTAACATGATTATCTAAATACATTTTGTACATTACCACTATATGCTGCCTTTGTCCTCTGTTTTACCTGTTGTTTATATAAATTGGGGACCCTCGGTTGCACTCCTTAAAGGGACACTGTGTAACTTTTCTAACGGAGTTTCCACCAAGTATCTCCATGGAGATATTTTTGCTTTGTCTACAATTTTCCACAGAGCATTACACACAGAGAATTATTGTATTGTGTTTACGAGGGAATATTCCAGGCAAAGCAATAAGATCTCCATGGAGACAAGCAGGTGTCAGACCCTCCACCAACGAAGTTACACAGTGCACCTTTAAAAGTAATATAATTAAATACGCTGCAGAAATTACATCAAGCAGCATCAAAAACCACTCCTTCGATGAAATGACAAAAACAGTGTCTCACAAATTAAACTTTTTTAGCTAAAGAAATCAGTTGAAGAATTTGCCCCCAATGGATTTAGTGTAGAACTGCAATCATATTTGAAGCAAGCTAACTAAATTTGATTGACTCCTAATTTAGATTTTCTGAATACAAGTTTAAAAGGTATTCTCTGGAGTTGAAAGTTATCATTTTGAAGGGTAAAGTACATTTACTGTAATTCTGTGCCTCGCCTGAAATGTAGAGATAAATCTTTGGCAATTTGGGAGAAAGATGAAGTGATTCTTGACACCACTGTGTGTGTGTGTTGGGGTGTATTTGTGCGTGTGTGTGCGTGTGCGTGTGTGTGTGTGGAAAGAGCATGAAATGGTATAAAGCAGAGAAGTGAGCAGTGGACTCGGTCTGAAGGGCAGCTAGCTGAAGAACAGTGCATGTGGGAGATACAAGGAGTCAATTGGCTAAGTAATTCAACTGAGAGCTAATGAGAATGAAGGCTGGCCTTTATGGGCTGTCAGACTCACTCCTCCTCCTCCTGGCTCCAGCAGATAGCACGCATACCTACCACATTTGTCTTTCCACTTTCCACACCTTTTGACAGATTATAACAGGCACTCGCACTGTCTGTCATCTGGATTCAAGACACTCACCTTTTCACTGCCTCAGTTCAGCACAAAATAGATAAATAAACTGAAAGGCACTAGTTTAAAGTTTGATAAGATAAATTTGTCTTTTTAATGTTTCAAAATTAAATAATGTCATTTATTTATTTGTTGTAGAATAAACTGAAGAAGCCGAGACTCTAAAAAAGGTGAATAAAAAATGTGAATTATGTAAATCAAAAAACTTCCACACACAGGTTATTCAACTTTCATTGCACATGTATTGATTTAATGTGACCAAAAGGGAGAAATGTCCTTTTTTATTTGACATTTAGCAGCTCAGCTAGTGCAGAATAAAGATAGACTACATGACTGACACAGATCCAGTTAGGCCTGTAATTATTATAGCGTGTTTAGACTCGGAGCATGTTGGACACTGCCCTCACAGTTCCCACTGGTTTCCCTGTGCTTCCCTACCTGTTGTTCCCGTTTCAACATCCATTCAACCACTGACCTCGTAACAATGCACCTGTACATTGGGTTACGTGGGAATAATAATGAGTCCTTAAAGGGACAGTCTGGAATTTTGGACACAGGCCCTCATTTCCTAGTTAGCCAGAGTGTTGGAGATGTGTGGAGACACTTTTAAAAAATATTCTACCCAGTTCTTGTATATGCAGAGGTCACTAGTGCTAGGCTAATGGATTTCAATGGCCATAGTTACCTGCCACTAAAAACAGTCTTACCCACTCCACAAAGCACCCAAAGCAATACAATTATAAACCCCAGACTATTGATGTAAATGTTTGTGTCGATAGAATAATGTTTGAAATAAAACTAACCTTGTATTACATGAATCATTGCATGTTGAGGGACTATTTTCTCAGCAGCAGCAGAATTTACTAGGTGATATCAGTCTGCCACTGCCAAGCTTTCTATCAGGAAGTAACAACTTGCTGCTGCTGCTCAGACATAAATCCTTCAAATGCAAGGCTGGTTTTACTTCTAAAACTAGTCTATCAACATGACAATCTGGAGTAATAATAGATTTGCTTCGGTGTTTTGTGGAGTGGGTAAGACTGTTTTTCGTGACAGGCTAACTATGGCCATTGACATGCACTAGCCTAGCACCAGCGACCTCTGCAAATACAAGGACTGGATGGAATATTTTAAAAAGTGTCTCCACACATCTCCAACACTCTGGCTCACTAGGAAATGACGTTCTATGTCCAAAATTCCTGACTGTTTCTTTAATGTATTTATTACGACTCAGGCTTGTCATGTTCATTTAGTTTGACTCCTCAGTCTTGGTGTCACTGTTAAAATTGTGCCCATTTGACTGAGGAGAACAGCGAGTGTGTTACGGGTCTAAATGTCTGGTCACATGGCTCATAAGTTATATTTCAGAAAGCTCATTCTTTAGGTAAAATGGAGTGGGTTGCGTGTTCGGTTATATCTTTCAGTTTCCTGGAAATTATTCTTTCTCCTCAACATAGACCAATTTATTCTGAATGGAACACAAAAAGACTCAAAATCACCAGCCATTCTTCATTAATTTACTACAATGAAGAATCAGCTCAGCAGTACTAAGCGTAATATTTGAAAACAGAGACAGTAATTGTGCGTCCAGTACAGCAGAGAAGCATGTTTTCCTCATTAAAACACTACCAAAATCCAGCTCTTGTGGACTGATCTGAACTGCAGTCTCAGTGATAGTAAACAGGATGGAACAGGAATATTTAACTTACCAACTCCATTGATTAGAATGCATTAGCGACTACTGTGCTGCGCTCTGTCTTACATCTCTGTCCGCTTGTATTGAGCCAGCAGCAGTGAGAGCATGATAGATTACATTACCCATAAGGCATATTATCAGGATACACTGGGATGAATGCAAATGTCCCATGTGGTTGGAGAAAAGATTCATTTAGCATAGGTCAAACGGGTTCAGACAGTCTGCAAAATCAATAGAATAAACAAAGGCAAAGAGCAAATACATAAAGCATATTCTTATAATTATTGTATCTTTCTCTTTCAGTGTGAAGTTACAGTATTGAATCCTCTAACAGACCCTTCTCAGTTCCCTCGATTTGACCTCTGCCCCCTTAACTCCTAAAGGGGGCGCTATGATTGGACCAGCACAGCCATATAATAAGCCCCAGGGATAGCGCCTGCCCCAGCACTGGCCCTTCATCATCCTCACTCCAACATTGTCTTTTATTTTCTCAACTATAAGCATTCCTGTGATAAGTCGTTTTTCCTTAGATAAATGTCACAGAAGACTAGAGGGTAAGATGAGAGTAGATTATAGAGATTGTTGTCTTGTATTTAACTTCTAAAGGCATTTCTCTTTTTTACAACAACTTTGAATAACTGTAAACCTTTTCAATACTGGGTTTGCATTTATAAACTCTTCTTGTATTGTGACTTTGATTTATAATGGAAATCTCTGCTAAAGTCTGAACACTCATCCCACTTAGAAGCTGATCAGGGTTGGGCCGGTTAGTTGCCCACTTCGATGGGAGGTTGGTGATGATAGGAGCATGTTGTTGTGTCCTGAGCAAGGCACTTCAACCACATTTATGGCACAGATTGGCAGACTTGTTTCCACCAGTCTGTTCCTGGGCAGCTGCGGCTACAGTAGCTTTAGCCTGTCATGATAACACATTTTGAAATGCTGAAGAAAATATACACAATAAATGATAATATTGAAATGAATTCATGCCACTGAAACAATAACCCTAAAGAAAGATTATCCCTAAAAAACTATTCAAAATGTACAATATGGTTACAAAACACAAACTGCAATACAAAAATAGAAGAAATAAATACTTAAGCCCTTAGTTAATGAGTCATATAAGATATTTATTATATGACTCAAATCCCTCTACAGCTCAAATATTTTATTTTTATTTTGTACAGAAAAATAACAAAAAGTTCCCACTAGTGTAGGCTACTGACAAAAAATACTTCTGGCTACTTCTTTCAAGTATTGTATTTTCTTCTGTATGTATATATTTTTAAAAAAAAAATCTCCTTTTGTTACCCAGTGTAACAATTTGCTCAAATAAAATAAATGAAATGAAAGTACCCACTATAAATATTGAGCCTTGAAATGTATTGATCCATCTATATTGAACAATAAGCCGATTTAGTAAGTATTATGACAGGCCTGATAGTATCTTACCAAACTTATGAATCCCACCAGGAGCAATTATTTGAGCAGTAAAAACCCTCAAAAATGAATGAACAATACACAAAATTGTAAAGTAACTTCGCTCATCTGGAAAAGATCTATATAAGACTGATACATTAGATCCTTGAACACTTATGGCATTTTCCTCATAACAATCTGGAAACATCACATCTGAGAGTGAGACTTCTCATATCATATTATAATATATTTTTCAGCTCAGAAATAAGCCAAATACAACTGTTTTCCAAAAGTCCTCATCGGTGTGTCTTCTTGTGATCAGATGCACCATATGCTGTAATTCCACATTGGCTTTTTCAAATGTGGTGAATCATAATAACATAGAGATAATGAGGAAAATAAAAGAAAAAAGAAGAAAATAAAAGAAAAATAATTGTTTGCTAGTCAGTAAGATGGGTATTTATTTTCTTAATTGGTTTGAATCCAAGCCAGGGCAGATTATGTGCACTTTTTTAGTTTAAAAGAGCCAATATGCTATTTTCTCATCTGTGTTATAATGGTGTTTCCTTATCAAAATTGCCTGATTTCTTCTCTCAAAGAGAAAACACTATCACATTTTAATAATACAGGAAGTACTTCAGTCTGTTTCTAAACTACATACATCTTCACTAGAATGATTTCGAAGATTTCAGCCCAGGAAATGACCATCTCTGCTGAACTAAAGATAAAAGGGAGGTACTTGGAAACGACTGCCTTATGACATCACATGGTGGAACAGAGCATTTTGACCTTTAGAGATGTAGACAGACTGATAATAAAGGGTTACTCAGACATGTGTGAATGAGGTAACAGCAGTGTAACATGGCTTAAAGAGACTGTCTGGAATTTTGGAAATAGGACCTCATTTCCTTGTTAGCCTGCCACTAAAAACAGTCTTACCCACTCCACAAAACACCTGAAGTGAATTTATTATTATGCCAGACTATCGATGTGAATGTCTGTGTTGATAGAATAATTTTAGAAATAAAACCAACCTTGCATTTGAAGGATTTATGTCTGAGCAGCAGCAGCAAGTTATACTTCCTGATAAAAGCTTGGCAATCCCTCAACATGCGACAATTCATGCGATGCAAGTTTAGTTTTATTTCAGACATTATCCTATTGACACAGACATTTACATCGACAGTCTGGCATAATAATAGATTTGATTTGGGTGTTTTGTGGAGTGGGTAAGACTGTTTTTAGTGGCAGGCTAACTATGGCCATTGACATGCACTAGCCTAGCACCAGCGACCTCTGCAAATACAAGAACTTTATGGAATATTTTTAAAAAGTGTCTCCACACGTCTCCAACACTCTGGCTAATTTGGAAATGAGGTCCTACGTCCAAAGTTCCAGACTGTCCCTTTGAAGCTCACAAGAGTCTATTTTGTGTAATACAGAACCTTTAATAAAAGAGTATATCATTGTGCTCAAGTGACAATCTGCCATTTACAACACAACTTCTTATTCTGGCTGTGTATGATTTCTTACATGAAAAGTTGATATTTCTATGTTAACAGTGCCACAGGGAAGAAATAAGCTTCCAATAATAAAAGGTTTCCATCCATCCATCCATTTTCGTCCGCTTATCCGGGGCCGGGTCGCGGGGGGAGCAGCCTAAGCAGGGACTCCCAGACTTCCTTCACCCCAGACACGTCCTCCAGCTCCTCCGGGGGGACCCCGAGGCGTTCCCAGGCCAGCCGAGAGACATAGTCCCTCCAGCGTGTCCTGGGTCTTCCCCGGGGCCTCCTACCGGTGGGACATGCCCAGAACACCTCCCGAGGGAGGCGCCCAGGAGGCATCCGGAACAGATGCCCGAGCCACCTCAACTGGCTCCTCTCGACGTGGAGGAACAGCGGCTCTACTCCGAGCTCCTCCCGTGTGACTGAGCTCTTCACCCTATATCTAAGGGAACGCCCAGCCACCCTGCGGAGGAAACTCATTTCGAGCGCTTGTATCCGCGATCCTGTCCTTTCGGTCACTACCCAGAGCTCATGACCATAGGTGAGAGTAGGAACGAAGACTGACCGGTAAATCGAGAGCTTCGCCTTTCGACTCAGCTCCCTCTTCACCACAACGGTCCGATACAGCGACCGCATCACTGCCGAAGCTGCACCGATCCGCCTGTCAATCTCACGTTCCGTCCTTCCCTCACTCGTGAACAAGACCCCGAGATACTTGAACTCCTCCACTTGAGGCAAAGACTCCCCACCCACCCGGAGAGGGCAAGCCACCTTTTTCCGGTCGAGAACCATGGCCTCGGACTTGGAAGAGCTGATCTTCATCCCAGCCGCTTCACACTCGGCTGCAAACCGCCCCAGTGCACATTGCAGGTCCTGGTTCGATGAAGCCAACAGGACAACATCGTCCGCAAACAGCAGAGATGAAATCCTGTGGTCCCCAAACCGGACCCCCTCCGGCCCCTGACTGCGCCTAGAAATTCTGTCCATAAATACAATGAACAGAACCGGTGACAAAGGGCAGCCCTGGCGGAGTCCAACATGCACCGGGAACAGGTCTGACTTACTGCCGGCAATGCGAACACAGCTCCTGCTCCAGTCATACAGGGACCTGACAGCCCTTAGCAAAGGGCCCCGGACCCCGGAGGCGGACTCATCCATCACCCTGGCCGAAGTCACTGAGGTGGTTGGCAAGCTCCTTGGTGGCAAGGCTCCGGGGTTGGATGAGATCCGTCCTGAGTACCTGAAGTCTCTGGATGTTGTGGGGCTGTCTTGGCTGACACGCCTCTTCAACATCGCGTGGCGGTCGGGGACAGTACCTCTGGACTGGCAAACCGGGGTGGTGGTCCCTCTGTATAAGAAGGGGGACCGGAGGGTGTGTTCCAACTATAGGGGGATCACACTTCTCAGCCTTCCCGGTAAGGTCTATGCCAGGGTACTGGAGAGGAGAATCCGGCCGATAGTCGAACCTCGGATTCAGGAGGAGCAGTGTGGTTTTCGTCCTGGCCGTGGAATAAAAGGTTTCACCAAATAAAAACAAGCTGTTTTGTTTGTGTGTGTGTTGTGTTGTGTTTTGTCTCCACGGACTGCAAATCGTAACTGTTAATACTAGCTTAATTTCAACAAGTTTTTGTAAATGTCAAGTTTGCAAAAGGTAACAAGGCTGTGGAGGAAAAAAGCTAAAAAACAAGTTATAGAAAACAAAACTTAACCAGATGAGTTATTAGACTTATATAATGGAGTATTATAATATTTTACCAAGCCTTGATGGTGATAATTAGATGTATATTCTTATTATTATACTGTATTTTATTTTATTTTTTTTAATATTATGTATGCATGTATGTATATTTATGTGTTATCTGTGGCACATATGTTCACACTTGCTATAATAAAGAGTGACTGAGATTGTGTTTTTACTTCCCATGGCTTTTGTCAGAGTCGTAGACACCTTAGTTGAGAAAGCTGCCAGCAAAGGATTACAAATTCAAATTCATGCATGAAAAATGAGCAAAAAAAATTGAATAAAAAGAGGGTGTGATTTTGCTTGAATGAATGAACAGTGCACAAGGTTTTTCAGAGAGAAATAAATTCTTTTTTGCAACTAGTTTTGGATTCCAAGCTTGAGCGCCTCCATTTCAATCATACTTTAAATTATGAACAGCAACACTATCGCATCCACATTTGAAGTTTTATTTCAAACTGAAAAGAAGAAAATTGGTTGGGAAAAGACACATTTTTCAAGCTGCATGTAATAGGTATAGTACAACAATACTCACTATTCAGTCCCGTGTCATGAGTGCAACTTCCTCTCAGGTCTCAGGCTCTCTGTGGGAATGGAAAACCACAAGCCAGCCATCGAGGACTGCAGTTTGGGAAACCATTATGTGCCCTTTTCCAATCCTGCCGATGGAGAGAAGTATTTCTAGCAATTAATATGGAATTAAATTATATTAGTATTGTCTCAGAAACTGTTTATCTAAAGTTCCTGTACTTTATTTTTCACATGTATCTGAGCAGAATGCATCTTTCTCCATTGCAGATACATAAGCAGCTCTTGAGGTCAAAATAAGTCAGTTGCATACTGTTAGCATGCTAGTTGTTGTTAGCATTTACCATGACAGCAAAACTGTACTGTGGTCCCTGGGAGTAGAGAAGAGTGCTTCTAAACTCATTGACGTGAATAATGTGGATCTTTGAAATGCATTAAGTAAGTAAGGAATAACTTTGGATCAACACAAACTAAAATGAACTCACTGTTGTTCATGTTTTTTTTAAAAAGATATTTACACCACCTTTAAAGGGCCTATATTACACAGAACTGACTCTTGTGAGCTTAGGCTACTTTTATTTATATATTTTATATATACCTATTCAAGTCAATGGGCCGAGCTCAATGGCGCATGACTCCAGGGGCCTCATGCCTCATTCATAAAAAAACTGCGTAGGAGTTGTCGTAAGCTAATGCATATGCCTAGTAGCCACGAGAGGCGTGAGCCACGTAAACTCCATATTTAGAAAACCCACTGCACGCACTGAACCACGCAATCTGTGCTGTGATGTTAAGAGACTTGTGAATGAGATTTCCCTAAACATGAGATGATAATCAGTGGGTTTGAGTCCACACGAAACATCCAAACTGCTTACCTCTGTGAGTGTGCGGCCTGGGTTGGAGCGGCTATTATTCTGTTCTTCATAGTGTCAGAGAGCAGCTCTCATTTGCAAGAGCTCCCCATTACACAAAAATGTAGGGAATATTTAAGGTTCGGGTCAGGTTTGGACAGTAGGCTTCGTGTCGTGCACAGACTCGGGTCACTCTGGCGCTCGGTGTGTAAAGACTAAAGTAAAAGTGTTAAAGTTGCGTTCATTAAACCAAAAGTCTGGCTCCTACTGCGCCCAAGGGAAGATTTTCTTTCAGGTCTGGTCATTATTTCATCCTCTGTGTTGGGTAACAGACTGTGTTCTATAGAAATCTATGATCGTAGACTGCGGGAGACAATGCACTGCACCGGGAACGTGGCCACGCTCGTGCACGAGTTTCATATGTATAATATTGTGGAGAATGAGTGGAAACAGCCCTTCTCTGTGTTTTGGTGAACCAAACCAGCTTTTTCCCCGTGTCTCCAGACTTTGCGTAGTGCTTACGGGAGGTCCTGAGTTGGCGTAGAGATAAGCAAAGCGCTGCACTTAGGACAAGTTTCATAAATCCAGCGGTTGGCGTAGAGAGCACGTACTCAGGGATTTGTGCATTAGCAAGCTTTATAAATGAGGCCCCAGATTAGCCTTTAGCCCAGTGAGGTACTTCCGGTGGCTGTGGGCCGATTGAGCATGTGCAGCAGTGCTCTTTTCTGATGCAGGCACATGCGAATGCATGTAAGCCCACACACAGAGGGCAGTCTCGTGTATCACATGATCACTTTGACCAATCAGAGCGAGATGAGCTAGAGCGGAGCAGAGCGAAGCTGGAACTAGGATTTTGAGGTGAGAAAAGTTTATGATCTAAAAATAGGCAAAAATCACCACAAAATCCAACATTTTTGAAAGTTGAAGGTGCAATGTCAGCCGAACACGAGCAGTTTGTGATTACATTGCGATCTATGAGAAAAATCCTGTCTCAGCCCAGAGGATTTTTTCTGCTGAAGTACCAGTGAGTGACCACTACGTCAACTGGAGGCAGCTACAAGCAGCAATACACTATCCAGTTATTTTAATTGATCCACGAGTGAACTCCATATTTGCCTAAATATGCAGAATCTGTGTGTTACATTTAAGAAGGATGCAAAACAAAGCTCCAGGTTTGTTTGTGATGAGGAAACAAAATTATAACATAGGTCAAAAAATTGCATAATATTTACCCTTTAACATGAAAAGTTAATATCTACGCAATATAGGACACAATATACTCTACTTCCTTCTGGTTTAACATCATAGCTAATATAAAACATTTTGTAATACCGTATTCTACTATACTTATTGCATTGACTGTTTTCTTCAAGTAGTACTCAAAATTATACTTGACTGTTCACCATATGTTATTCCTTATGCCAACTTCCCCAAAATAAGTATTCTGTTACATCTTAGCCTTAATCTGCAAGCATCTGTGCTGTACCAGGCAGCGCAGCCACTTCGCCAATCAAAATATCAACCTCCCACTGGCAGTTTTTTGTACAGTGTCCTCCTTGATGATGAAGTATAGTTCAGGTACAGTAAAAACATGGTGGGTGGGGGGATGGGGGGCCTGCAGGGGGTACCAGATGCCTTGGGATGGTGCACAAAACAAGCATGAAAAGGCATCACTCCTGTGGTCTGATTACAGTAGCCACAGGGGAGCGCGGCGAGGAGACTTAATTAAAACTCATCTAGATGGAAAAGAAAAAAAAACATGCTGGGAAAATGGCAGTTTGTTTGGCTGCCGGCATTGAAAATATGTGGACCCAATCACAGTCTGCGAGAGGCAGGGGCTTAAGAATGATTTTAAAATAACAAACATTGGGATAAAAATAAACAGTGAAATGTTTATTAATCAAATCCAAAGCTTTACTGTCCATCACTATTTATAATTACAATGAAATATGAAGCATTTGATGGTACATGACTTTACACGTCACAAGAGGAGGGTAAAAACAGTTACAGGAGTAAATATATGGTAACACCTAATCAGCCTTAAAGGTGCACTATGTAACTTCTCAGGGGGAGGGTCCGTTACTTGCTTGTCTGCATATGTATTACTGTTTTGTATTGTCACGGTATGAATCTCACGGTACGATATTTATTGTGATATTTTGTGGAGGCAAAACAACAACAAAACTGTTAATATGCTCCTTTACTTAAAATGTGTTGGCAAGACTTAATCCAACGAACTAAGACTTAAAAGTGCTTAGAACTGTTATTTCTTCATGTAGTCTGCACTGAAATGGAGCAAAGGATCATGGTCTATGTCGTTCCCACTGTCTTTTTTTAGCTATTGTGATGGTCCACGATATTATTGCGAGAACTTTGATGATACGATATCACAATATTCCGGTTACTGATACACCCCTACTGTATAATCATAGTGGAGACATGTTAGTGGTCAGATCTATGGAGAAGCAAACCTGCACACAGTAAGAATTCCTGTTTTTATGATATGTTTGAACTGTAAAATACCTGTAATTGAACAAATGTTATATATGTTTAAGTCCATACTGTGGAACATTTCAGGCAGAGAAATAAGATCTCCATGGAGGCAAGCAACTTAGAAGTTACACAGTGCACCTTTAAAAATCATAAAGAAAGACCTAATCCAGGGGTCTTCAACCTTTTTCCTCCAGTGAGCTACCTTTACAAAATGAAAATGCCAGAAAGCTACTAGTTTTAGCAGTCACTAGAAATTCTGTATATTTAAGTGTCACAGTGAGCCTTAAATGAAGTGCAGTTAGTTACCTATAAAACATAAACATTATCCATTTATTAGTGTACAAAGTTAGGCATCAAATTAATACATATACAATGGCAATAGACATTCAATCAGTACAATTTTACTGTTTGTTTGTTTTAAGAATGAGTCAGGCTTAGTAACTACTTAATTAATACTCTAACTCCTAACCCAGCCCTTAATAAAGTAGTTACTAAACCTGAATCATTCTCAATAAATTATATATAAACCATTTGTTCATTATGAATTAAATATTTCTTTCCTGTTTTACTAAGGTTTATTTAGGTGTAATTATTATAAAGTGTAACCAAATATATTATATAACACCAAGAATTCCAGACAGTTGGTGCACTTACAGAATGCATTTTCATGTATATTTTTATAGAGTTATAAATTAAAGATAATATAATAATATAAATTCAAAACTATACCCATTGTGTTGAAAGCAAGTGACAAAACTATTTTACATCATTGGCCTTGTCTTTCCATTCAGTTATCAGTTATCCTCTGATCAAAGCAGATAGACATTACAGAGACCTATGGCTGTCACAATGTTTCCGGCCCATCTCAAGCATAAGGAAGTAGTCCCCTCCCTGAGCGACACCTCATTCATATTTCCCTTTCATCGTGCTCTTTACCCAGGCATTTAAATGACAGTAAGCCACTGACACTGGAACGCGATGTATATACACTCATTAAAAATAATGAGATGGCTATTTGTGCAGGCGGAAAAACATCCCATATTGCGCTGGTATGGGGGTCAGGGCTAGACTCTGAGAACAGCAGAGGGCGCGGGGACAACTGTGTACTGTAGATTCACTTAAAGTTGCACTGTGTAACTTTTTGGCTGGGGGTTCATCACCTGCTTGTTTCAGTGGATATTTCATTGCTCTGCCTGTAGTGTTTCACAGTATAACATTAAACTGCTCTACTTTATATTTATTCAACTACAGGTGGCTTTATTGCTCAAAAATACCTAGAAAAACATGCAGTGAATGAGTGTGAGTGGGGTAGCTTCTCCATAGATCTGATCTGTAACTTGCTCTGATTTGGTCTCCATGATGATAAAAAGGTTTAATACCATACTGCATTGTTTCCCAAAGATTTGGTCATGACCCTCAGGTGGATCACAAGAGATTTTTTTGGGGTCCCCTCGTCACGATCTGCATGTGGGTCTACAATATACAGTTCTGACACATGAGAGAGCAAGTGAATATCCTGTCCTCAGTAGGGCCAGTAGTTCTATGCTTATTCCTTTCACTACTAGCCTGACTCATCACTTAGTTTCACTTTGTAGAAACTGTTTGATCTCGCAGCTTTGGAATTTGTTTGCTCAGGTAGGCAGGTACAGTAGGCGGGTACTTTTTGTCATTTAACCTATTTAACCAATTGCTATTACTATTTGGTAGTCACGTATGTAATGCACCGCTAACAGGGGTAACTTGTATATTAAGCTTTTCCCAAATCCCTTTGGAAGAAGGGCAATAAAGTCTTTCCCCTTGATGAAATTCACCAAACATTCTCTTTATTCTGGCTTTAAATCCGCGACCTCGGGAATCGTTGCCAACACACAATGTATGGCTCTTCGCTGATTGGCTGGTGCCCGAACTCACACTTCCATGATTTTGATTCCTGACCTAGTTACTGGAGAAAAATTAAATTGAGTGGAGGCACTAGGTGGTGCCAGCCTGGCTATGTCACTACTACATATATGTGTGAATTGGGATTTTCTGTGCTCACAAAAATGAAGACAAAGCACAGAAACAGACTGAATGTTGGGCCTGATCTGCTGCTGCGCTCTCCTCCTGCACCTCGGATTGAAATACGCTACAAAAACGCAGACAGACCCACCCATCTCTTTAGAAATGTTTAAATGTTAAGACATGTTTTGTATAATTTTTCATCTTTTTGTAAATTTTCTTTTTACAATATTACTGATTCAATTGAACATTGGAAAGAAAAATAAATGGGCTACATTTAATGTCCAAATAGGTGACTTATGGAGACCTTTTTTTGCTGGTTCAATGGCTGTTTTACATTGTTTGAAAAATACTAATTATTCAGAGAAACGCCATCACTCAGACAACAACATAATCTCATTAATGTTAAAAAATTGTCAAATCCATCTTTATTTTGTGATTTATGAATAACATCTATTGACTTGGGTCGTAAAGGTTTGTGACTATTAAAATATGGGTCCGCAGAAAAAAAAAAGTTTGGGAAACATTGCCATACTGTGTTGCTTTCCATATAAAGCCACAACATCCCCATGAAGAAAAGACCCTCCACCAGAAAAGTTACACAATGTGCCTTTAATAATATAATGTATGCTTGTTTCCAGTTGCTGAGTAAACCAAAAGCGGTCTGTGACATTAGCAAACACCACAGACATTACAGCGAAGTGAATGCTAGTTTCCAATTACAATGGCGCCCCTCACAGTACTCCTAATGGGGTGTTTTACTTGCATATTGAGGCGTGCAGATGTATGATGTTTATAATAGCTTACCAGTGAATGCTAAAGCCAGCCAGGGGTCGTTTGTAAAACACTGGCTCAGCATCAGCAAAATGCAAAGTAGCAACTCCATCTTTTCGACCAGTGCATTACTGATCTGGCGAGCTTTAATTTGGCTCCCACTTCCATTCATTCAGGCTAAACAAACCCAGAATCGTTTCATGTTCTAATGAATTTTCAACTTCCATTAGAATACATATTTATGTTTTGGTTAGCTTACAATGACTTATTATGTTTGTATTGTGAAAATGGTCTCATAATTCTAGGCGCCCAGGTGTTGCAGTAAAGCAGTGTGTCCATGGTGACGTATTCATCTGTTTCTGAGACTTTAGAATTTGTGGGAGCTGCAACATTTCCTTTCTCTCTATACTCCAGCGTGCATTGATCTGCATATTGCAAATGTTATGGCTTCCCTAACAAAATTAATGAACAGAGGATAAAGAAGTAATATGCAACAGCAAGATTCTACCCAAAACATCTGGTTGGCGAGACACTGCAGGTGAATTTGGAAAAATCTGAAATTTAAAAATATAAATTACAAAGTTTTTCTGTAGTTTACTCACATAAATGTAAGAACAAAAAAATACATGTTTTTCAAAAATAAAGTATGTGTAAAAATGGTCAAAATAGACATTCTGAACAGAAACATGAAAAGAGCTTAGACTACTAAAGACTATACAGAGAAGATTTTTGATATAAAAAAAAGATCTCACTTAAAATTTGCCTACAAATTCTAATTTTGCCTATTTTTTATTTATTTATTTTTTAGTTTTATATATATAAATCCTTCTGTACATTTTGTTAAAATTTGTACTTGAAGGGATGATTCGTATGTCCCTATGAGGGAAAATGCATTTTCAGAAAACTGCCTTTGAAGTTATAGTGTTGAATATAACGCTTAAGTTGATTAAATTCAATATTAAGTAAGTAAGTAAGTCTTTATTTATATAGCACTTTTCACAGACATTTTTGTCACAAAGACACTTTACAGAGCATTATTCAGCGTTATTCATTCACTCTATACCTGGTGATGGTAAGCTACTATTGTAAAGGGTGAAAAAATGCATAGAACACTCAGTTGGCCGATGTCCAAAAGCTTTTTTATTAACAAAATAACATTTCGGCAATAAAGCAGATATTTTTCTTGTCTTGGACCACAGCACAAGCTACTATTGTAGCCACCGCTGCCCTGGGGCAAACTGACAGAAGCACGGCTGCCATGCCAATCAGCACCATCTCTGACCACCAACATCACTCATGCGGACACCACTTTCATACTAGGCAATATGGGTGAAGTGTCTTGCCTAAGGACACAACAACAGTTATTCCCACTGGCGACCCCCTGTGGCACCTGATTTTCCCAGTGGTTTCCCATCCAAGTACTAACCAGGCCTGGCCTTGCTTAGCTTCTGAGACCTGATGGGATCAAGCTTTTACAAGCCAGTATGGCCACAAACATATTAAAACATCTTTCAGTGCAGAGTGGACAGTTTTATTGTTTCCACATGAAAGCTCATATGTTGAGAGACTAAACTGACCAGAAAAAAAAAGGTTTTGCTTGAAGTGTCTCCCCTTAAAATTGATCAGTGTGTGCTTATTACGAACAAAAGCATTGTGTTTGTTTGAGGTCATTTAGAACGTCTGTGCACGTCTTTCGTCGCATGACAATGAAAGTGTTTACTAATCACCTGCTGTTCAGAGGAAGATGAGAATGAAGAGGAAATGAAAGAGCTGACCGGTGTCTGAGTGATTTACATGTGTCCACCTGTGTCTGATGTGCACATTGTGTCACCACTGGAATCACTAACAGGATTTCAGATTTTCACTGCGAAAGCTGACTCCATTAATATTAACCGTCATGAAGATACTTGGAGGATCACGTATTATCACTGTTTAACTGTTTTCATTTGTCCATGTTTCAGTTTTCATAGTGCATCTTTTTACTCTATACACTGGTCTATGGCATATTATAATCCATGAAGTGTGTACATTTTGAAAGTCCTTGTGATTTAATCTGGTTTGTTCTGATCAAGTCAGTGCTGAAACTGCCCCTACTGTGCACTGTTCTTTTACCTGTCTAAGTGCCCTTTACAGGCACAGAGGAATGTCATGCCTATTAAAGCTTTAAGGTGGTTCATACATATACCAAGGCTACAATGTAGAACTGAATACACTCAAAGTGCCATCCTGTTGTCATATTCATCCACACCATACTATACATAGTTCTATAAGTAGTTCTGTACATAGTCCTTATAGTTTCTTCTCAGTATTTTAATCTTCTGTTATAACTTGTGTTTCATCTTTCTTTGCTCTTGTCTTGCGTACAATAGACACTAATGAGTCACTGGCAGGGGCCCATCAGTTGGTCCTGTGGGGGCTTATCTTAGACTATATAAAGACACTCATCACAGCACTCTCACTGCAGGAAGCCTCACTTTCTCAGCGTGATGTCATAACACAGGCAGGAAAA
Source organism: Boleophthalmus pectinirostris (assembly GCF_026225935.1). Classification (NCBI taxonomy): domain Eukaryota; kingdom Metazoa; phylum Chordata; class Actinopteri; order Gobiiformes; family Gobiidae; genus Boleophthalmus; species Boleophthalmus pectinirostris. Next base: position 28,505,293 of record NW_026571152.1, read on the forward strand.
ACAGATGTTAGCAGAGCTGTACCATGTTTCATCTGCACACGCTCTTTACAGCACACTTTGAAGTGGGCTGATTGGAGGCAGACAGATGGTGCAGTGTCCGTGTGGCTGGTCCAAAGACAAACCTGTAGCCACAGTCCTGCTCTGACCTGGTCTGATCCAGCTAACAGCTCTGTGATTGCCAAAGAGATGATCAGGAAGAGGCAGAAGATCACGTCGAATCAGACACACTGTGGGGGCACACAGCAGGGAGCTATGACTTCTGTCTGAGGAGCAGAGTCTGACTGAAAGAATGACAAACAACCGCAATATTTGTAACCTGGCTCAGGCCAGATTTATATGTGTGTCACTGTGAATTGAGTTCTACACATCATCAATCTGGGATGTCTCTAGCTGAAAGCAATCGCAAAAATCAGTTTGGTTGAATTGTCACAACAGCGGAACCAGCCATAAAATCAAACTTTTGTTACATCAGTTGAGAGAAAAACACAGACATCTTCCCTGACAGCAAACGCACAAAGCATAAGGTAAAAGCAAGGTTACAATATTTGATGTAAAAAGACTTTTTCAGCAGGCAGCAAGGTGGATGCTGCGCTCTGACCACCACCAACTACCACACACAGTCCACACACCAGGCAAGGTGGGTGACGTGTCTTGCCTAAGGACACAATGTCAGAACACGTCAGAAACAAGTGGGAGTTAATCCTCCAACTCTAACCGCAGAGACACTTTCATTCTGGTATTTATTACTTGAGATGGAGAGTGTGTTGCATGTGCAGCATTTTTCTGAATATTGTAAAATGACTGACAGTGGACACAAAGTCTTCTGACTCAAACTAAATTACGTCCAAAGACGTGAGAACAATACTGGCACCTGTCCTTCAGAACCATCAAAAATACCAAAAACATATTTAGGTAATTGAATAAAGGAAGAATATGATAGAATACCTGTGCACATATTTCTTTTACTGACTTAAAAATCTATTGTATTAACATCTTCAAAGCGCCTGAAATAAACACAACCTTGTATTTGTCCTGCTTAAGCCTGTGGGTCTGTCAGAACACACACAAACACACACAAACACACACAAACACACACACACACACACACACAGACACACACACACACACTAGTCCGACTTCACAGAGCTTGTTGATGGGATCCCTGGTCATAGCCATTAACCTCCTGCTGTTCCATTAAAGAGACGTACTGGCCTGCATGTTTAGCTGGGCTCTAGTTCAACTGCTCATAATGATGTGCTTTTAATAGCGGCAAAACCCACACCAAGAAGATTAGTTAGCGTAATTTCAGAACACCCAAAAATAACCCTTTATTCAGTACAAATGCCTAAACAGTGGAGTCCTTTAGCACAGTTTCACATCAGATCCCGTACGTTGTCTTCTGTGCCTCTCCCTGTTCTCCTGTCAGGATGAGTGCATGGGTCCCAGGTGCTCTCATTTGCACATCTGCGAAGCTGTTGCCATGTTGTTCCAGGGTGCACAAAACTTTGATGAATATTTTATCATAGCTTCAAAAGTTTTCACATAACAGACAGTGCAGTTACCAACAACTATAACTGCCATGAAGAGGTTGTTGTTGACATAGCGCCGAAACTAAAGTGTTTGACAATGAAAATCCAGACTATGTATTTGTGAGTGATTTGGTACAGCTGGAGGTGGAGATGCTCTGAGCAAATGTTTAATTTTGTTTCAAACTCTCGACGCAAACATAAAAGTGACAACTGTTCTGTTTCCATTTAAATATGTTCAAGGTGCAGAACTAAACAAAATGATTCACATAACTGGACAGGGATACTGACAGTAGACAATATGAAAAATGTAACTCACTTTGCATAAAAAACATTGGTATTTTGGTTACAATAGTCCATTGTGTTTCCTACTGATACTCTGCAGTATGTCTTCAATATTACCTGGGGGTGTAAAGCTAACTGCAAGCACTACTCTGTCTGAAGCTCTGTTACTCAAGTTAGACTTTAATCTGAGCTTTATTTTAACACAATCTGGCCATAAAGAACCCATGGATCTATTATAAAAACTGGATAAGACCCTCTCACTCTCTCCCGGCTCGAGATCAACTAGTGGCCGCTCCACGTACTGCAACTCCCAGGAGCTTGGGCACAGAAAGAATTCTCCCATAGAAGCACAATGCATTTTTTGGGAATTCAGACTGCTCGTGTTCGGCTGACAGGGCATCAACAACTTTCACAAAGGTCAGATTTTGTAGGGATTTTTTTTTCAGTTTTCACAATATAAACTTTTAAAATGTTTTTAATCCTCAAAGCTCCTAAAAGTGATCTTTGTAAGACATAGCCTAGCCCTGCTCTGTGCTACCTCCGCTCTAGCAGCTCTTACTCTGATTGGTCCAAACACACCAAACTGTGCACATTACAGACGTCACACAGGTGGAAGACGCTTGCCCCTATTGAGGAAGTAAATGTGGAAGGGCCCTTGCACCATTGAGCTAGCCTGATTCATCAGCTGGTTTTACTTCGTGGAAACCATCTGACCTCACAGCATTAGGATTTGTTCGCTCGATGGTAGGTGGGTACTTTTTATTTAACTAATCGCTGCTATTTGGTTGTGACGTATGTATTGCAGCAAATCCCGTGGGAAGAAGGGCAATAACATCTTTCCCCTTGATAAAATTCACCAAACATTCTCTTTGTTCTGACTTTAAATCCTTGATCTCAGGAATCATTGCCAACACAGAATGTATGGCTTCGTCTACATTCATCTCGACCGCTTTGTTTACTGTTGTGCTGTACCACAAAAGGGACCCAGACAGGTGCTTGAGTTTGACGGCATGGCTTCACAGCTCTTCGCAGATTGGCCAGTGCGCAGTCTACAACTTCCGGGGTTCTTGGAAGCCGTCTAGTGTATTCCAATTCCTGACCTAGTCGCTGGAGAGAAATTAAATTGAGCAGAGGCACTAGGTGGCACCAGCCTGGCTACCTTTGAGCACAGGCCATTGAAAACAATACAACGCCATCTTGGATTCATCTTCCAGATTATATTATAATTCTATGAAAGAACTAACTTGGCTGGAACTACAACAGACGAGCTGATTTGTGCTGTTAAACAAGTCCCTCTCAGATAACATTACAGTCACAGTAACAGTAACAATTTTTTCAGGTAAAACAGGCTCCTGAAAATCAGTTGTTTTTAATTTTCAATTCATTTTGTGTCTTAAATGTTTTTGACAGTGTTTGCTAATATTTGTGTCACCATGGTAACGCATACATTTATCTCTAATAGTGGATGTTTAGTACGCCCCCAGCATGACATCGCCTCAAAGTATCAATACAACACCAACGCTCGCCATCATTTCATTTCTACTTTTCACAACAAATACATATATTTATCTAAACAATGTTAAGTAACTAAGTTATTGCCTGTCATATCCAGAATGTTATCTCTCTGTATTTTTTATACAGAGGAATCTCAGTCTGGTCCCCACTTCCTCATTCACACCTCAGATTTGTATATTTCGGCGACTGATGTGGAACAAAGGAGCTCATCGGACACATCTTTGAACAAAATTAAATTCTCCCACCTCAAATTAGTTTGATGCGTTTCTCACTGATTCTGTGCAAATTAGTGTTTTGTTTTGTTTTGGGTTTTTTGTCCCTTTTTTCCCTGATTTGATACAGACCTGTTCTTGATTGGCTTATCCACCTGTCAATCACATCTATCTGAATTTGTGGAGATACAGCGGTGACCAGACTCACATCTTTTTAACATAAAGTACTAGAGAAGTGTATATTCTGATGGATCCCAAGCACATACACTACAATGATCTGCTGTCATTACTTCATAATTGAATGCAATAACATAAAGACATGTATTCAAATATAATTAATAATAATGAATTAACTTATAGCCAACATGTGAAAGGCTATTAGATGAGATTAATGGAATACACTTGCATGAGGAGTAAGGTTATTTATTTATTTTTATTTGTTTGTTTATTTATTTCATTCCTAAAGTTTAAAAAGACATCAACAGTGTCACAACATCAGACATACAAGAAATGAATAAAAAGGAGCAGAAAGACAGAAAAACATCAACACCGATAGTGAATATCTGTGTTAAAATGTACTTTGTAATATATTCTGATACATGGTTCAATCAAAGTACTGTATTCTGACTACTTAGAAAACTTTACATTGAGTCATATTTGAATTATAGTGTATATATTTACTGTATGATTGTTTCACCATTTATTATGTATTTCCTCTCACAAATGAAAGAAGGAAAAATCACACTTGCCCTCGTCGTATAAGTGGTGTTTTCTTTTCTTTTTTTTTTCAATAGTTATGTGCAGTTTGAAGCCTAAATTTTGTGATCAAGTAGAGCAGTGTGTCCCTTTCATTTTAGGAAAATAACTATACTCTGAATACCACCAAATGAAAAAGAACTACTGGAATATAATTGCCTAATGCATATTTTCGGCGCATATATTCAGTTTCTTCCCAACACTGTCTACATAATCTTGTATATGCATGAAACACATTAAGCGACAACGTGTGCAGTTGATGTTAACACTATGTATTGAGTTGGAGGACACAAATTGAAACTGTTGGAGAACCCTACAAAGGCGTCAGTAAGACCTGTGCCAGAGCAGAGTGGGAAAAATCCATTTGTGAAGCACTTGGTATTGAATTGTGCAAACAGCTGTGCCCGGTCGCACCAACACAAAAGAAAAGAATGGCCCCATCTTTAACAAAATGAAAGCAATTCCCTGCACATTTCCCCTGGGTTTTCATCAAGGAACTGCAGCTCTGAACAACTTTACTTTGAGCTTTGTCTTGAAGGGAGAAGCACATCTGAAGAAGAGGAAGAAAGGATCAAGCAAAAACCAAAGAGGTGTGGTGAATGTCAGATGACTTAAAACTAAAGCATTAAATGAGCACCGTAGGGTTATAGTGCCAGATTTGTCGCTTGCATATTTGATAGGAACAGATGAAATTTGTTATCTTCCAACAGTAATCCAATGTCATTTGCTTTGTCTTGGTTTTTCTCCAGGTCAATTTGGAAAGCCTGTAAAAAAAAATTCAAAAACAGCGAGACTGGCAGCTGTTGGTATCCATGTGACTAAGGGTGCATGTGAAGAAGGGTGCAGTTCATTGAGAAAAAGAAAAATATCAGGCAATCAGTTAGTTACAAAATATTTAAAAGCTTTTATTGTGAGCTGGCAGGAAGCATTAAAAACACACCGATGGGTATCAGCCTGCGCCTTCTTCAGGGTGTGATCATGGATGAGAGGTGAGGACCAATTTAAGCTCACACACTCGAGGTGCGCAGGGTGGAGGCTTCACTCATTCAGTTCTTCTGATTGGGCACAAGGAGCAGGAACCTCTTAGCTTCAGGACAATTTCATTAAGGGCACTAGAGGGCAGTCATTTTATTTTAGCAGGGACAATTTTTACTTCAAGCACTAGAGCACAGTCAGATTGTTTTAACAGGGACTGTTTTTACTTAGGGCAGTTTTGTTTAACATTTCCATATATATTAAGGCTATAGGTAGCAGGAGAGATCGAAGTTTTCATTTAGGCCTGGGTACTCTGTGGCCTTGAGAACAAAAATCCAATAGGCCTCTCTTTGCTTCAGGCGCTGGATCTTGTCCCCACCTCTGGCATCCAGTGTGATTACTTCAATGCCATATACTTTCAGGGTGGAGTCATTTGAGTGGTGAGACTTCTAAATAATGTCTGGCCATTGGATAATTTAGGTTTTTGGAGTGAAAGGCGAATCTGTGCTCAGCCACTCTATCTCCGAGTCTCCTTTTGGTGAGGAACACCCACAGGGGCACTGAAGGCGGTACACCACATGGGTTGTGTTGTGTTAGATATTTTTTATCTGTATAAATGTCCATGAACATGTCTGTTTCCACCATGTGTCCACTGCAGAAATTACCCTTTGGACGAGAAAGCTAAGTACTTGATTTGGTCGCTGGAAGGTAACTCCTCAACAATTTGTTCTCAGTGGTGGGAGCCCTTCTAAAGCTGACTCCAGGTGGAACAGGGAAGACATTTCTCAGCAGAGAATCACTCACAATAATATCCCAATACCTTTGTATGACGCATTTGAGCTGAACTTTACTGTACCCTGAGACAAAATAAGGTTTCTGCTTGGAAAAGCTTGTAATCTGAACTTTTAAAGGGCCCATATGATACAGTTTTTAAAAAATCTATTTTATCATGATATTTTCTTGTCAAAATCATACCTGGATTTGTACTTTGTTTCATTCACACATATTTAACACACAAATTCTGCATATTTGGGATAAGATCTCCTCTTAAAAAGAAAACATTCTGTGCCACCTTGTGATGTCAGGTGGTAATACAGGAAGTGCCCCACATTGTTTTTAAACACCTCCACTGGAATCATTTGGATAATTTAAGCCCTAGAATTGCCTATTGCTACAGCTTCATGACATCATAAACACATGATTATACATAATACATAGTATTTTTTTTTTCTGCATTAATAGTTGTTTTTGGATAAATTCCTGTGCAGCTGCAGTCTTCTGAGTGCAGCCTGGGTCAGACACACAGAGAATAGTTTTGAGAGCTTCTCCCACGCCTCCTTTTTAGTGAACCAGTCGATCAGCAGGACATGTTTTTAGACGCCCCAGAATTTGTTTAGCCAACCACAGCCCTAATCAGTTGAAAAGCACAGTCTGCGCTTGTAAACCACAAATGATTTCCACTGAAAGTCTTTGTCATATAAAGAAGCCATGTTTCCGAGCAGACTGCATGAGCAAGTATCCCCGGGTATGTCCTTGGTTAACATGCCTGGAGTGTTGTTCACCCCAGTGTCTATTCAACAAGTGAGTTTAACATGCTAATCTGGCCCCTGCCATTCACCACAGTGCCCCCAAGGAGAGCCGGACTACACGCGCTGTCTGCTCCACTGCCTAACCAAGCAGCAAAACACAGTTGGCACCAGACTCTGATTTTAATAAATTAACCACAACAGGCTGATGTCCTACCAGCTGTCCCTATCACACACACACACACGCACACACACACACATACACACATGCTGGGTTCTCATGCTTTTTGGGGACATTACATTGACTTACATTCATTTCCTGGAGAGTGATTTTAACCTTAAATGTGCACTATGTAACTGTTTGATTGGGGGTCCATCACCTGCTTGTTTCTATGGAGATGTCATTGCTCTGCCTGGAATGTTCCACAATGTGACATTAAACAGCTCTACCTTACATTTATTAAATTACAGGAGGTTTAATAGCTCAAAAATCCCTATAAAAACAGGTATTCTGACAGTCAGCAGGTTCGCCTCTCCACAGAGCTGACCTGTGACTTGGTCTGGTTTGGTCTCCATGAAGATAGAAAGGTTTAATAGCATACTGTGAAATGTTCCAGACAAAGTAATTACATCTCCATGCAGAAAAGCATTTGACGGACCCTCCACAAGAAAATTTGCACCTTTAACTATAGTCTTACATAACATTAAAGGTGCTATGTAACTTTTCTGATGGAGCGTGGCCTACACTTTCTAATTGTCTTCATGAAAATGATATTGCGTTGCCGTTGTTTTACATTAAACATATATTATTTTGCATTTATTTCATTGCAGTTGTTTTTAATAGAAAAGGTAAGACATACATTGAAAAACATGCATTCTTACTGTGAGTGAGGTCGCCCTCCTCAAAGATCTGACCAGTAACTTGACCAGTTTGTCACCATGCAGATAAATAAGTTAAATGACATGCTTTGGAACATTCCAGACAAAACCAATAACATCTGTATGGGGCAAGAACCTGAACCCTTCCCACGTCTTTTCTTTAAACCATACTGTTCATCTAATTATAAAGGATTTACCTCATGAGGACACATTTTCATCTCTATAAAGGAGGCAGGTCCACATAAACGTGAACGTGCGTAGATTGTAGTCCACACAATGTGACAAATATCCGTGTATACATTTGGTTCCAGGGTGTGCCGCTGTTTGACATCTCTCACTAGACGCTCCAAACACAGGCACTTTTTTATCTTGCTGTGAGATGAATGGCTGATCGCGTTGGTCATTACGCTCCCACTGACTCAATGTCACCATCAGACTTGGCAGGAGGGACACTTCTGGCATTGTTTTATTATCTGCACTGTAAAAACATAAGCTGATTTACTGCCCTTAATCATTATGTCTTTATTTATTTATAGGGCAGCTAAAACAAAACCAGAAATAAGCCTATAAAGAGCCCATATTACACTATTTTCTAATCTATGTTATAATGTTTCCTCATCAAAAACATACCTTGAGCTGTGTTTTGTTTTATTCACACGTTTATCTCACAAACCCTGCATATTTAGGCTGAGTTCTTCTCTCAAACAGAAAACACTCTGCTCCACTGTGTGATGTCATGTGGTAATACAGGAAGTGCTCCTCTCCATACACCTTCACTAGAATAATTTGGTTGATTTTCAGCCCTGGAATCTTTAAACCACCTGGAAACATTAAAAAAGTGAATATTTTACCATTGGTTTTACAGTGCCTCTTCTAAGCTGTATATAGAAGAGTAAAATTGTGTTAAATTGCAGGTTGAGAGTTAAAACGTCTGTAGATTACAGAGTGAGGAGTACAGAGAACACAGCGTTTCACATCAATAGTTTAAGAGATTACTATATTGATACACGGGGCTCAGATGGGAGTGACAAATGCATTTCTGACTGTTTTAAATTGTAGGGAGGAGGTATGTGTGTCCGTCCTTGGCATAGAATAACTAAAATAATTTGGATTTTGGTGCACTGAAATCATAGATTGTATGAAAAAGTGGACTGAGGGAGTGTGACGTCTCACTCACAGTGTTTGGCTCTAGTCAAATGAAGCTCACAAGGCTAGCAGTTATAGGAGTGAGTCTAGAGCTGAGTTCCATATTAGGAACAGGAATTTATTTACGGACAAAATCGGCAAATATAAACACAAGTATCATCTAGAGCAGGTTAATATGAATATTTTAAAAGCAAAATGAAGAGGCCCACAGGAGCTGTTACAGAGAGAGGCTGGCGCCACCTGGTGCCTCCGCTCAATTTAATTTCTCTGCAGCGACTAGGTCAGGAATCAGAATACACTAGACCAGGGGTGTCCAAACTTTTTTCATCAAGGGCCACATATCTAACACAGATGAAATAGAGGGCTGATCGAGGGCCGTAGACTGGTGTTTAGTACAGTGAATAATTGAAATATGTGCATTTTTAACACATTAGAATAAGCCATCAGACTTTATTTGTGCTAAGATCCTTAAAACCACACACTAAATGTTAAATATTAGCTTGATCAAGGTAGATTTTCAAAAAACTTGCATTAAGAGGTTAATTTTTAATTGATGCAAAGTAATCTGGGCCAATTCTCCTGAAAGACTAAGGGCCAAGAAAAATTTGTCTGAGGGCCGCATTTGGCCCACAGGCCATAGTTTGGACATGCCTGCACTAGACGGTTTGCCAGAACCCTGGAAGTTGTAGACTGCTCACCAACAGAGCTGTGAAGCCATGGCTGGGTCTCTTTTTGTGGTTCAGCACAACAGTAAACAAAGCGGTAGAGATGGATATAAACAAAGTCATACTTTCTGTGTTGGCAACAATTCCCTAGACTGAGGATTTAAAGCCGGAACAAAGATCATGTTTGCTGAATTTTACCAAGGGGAAAGACGGGAAAAGCTTTATATACCAGCTAGCCTCATTAGTGTCACATGACATACTTCACGATCAAATAGCAGCGATTGGTTAAATAAAAAAATGCCCACCTACCGTTGACTGAACAAATCCTAATACTATGAGGTCAGATGGTTTCCACAAAGTGAAATCGGCTGATGAATCAGGCTAGCAGTTACAGAGAGAGGGAAGGCAATTTTTGAATGTAAAATCAACTGGAGTCAGAGTCGACAGAGCCGGAAGGACCCCCCTGTTCACTTCCTATTTGGAACGGCAGCTAGCAGGTTAGCTACGTCAATTTATATGTACAGTCTATGGTTACAACACATACAGAGTAATCAATTTAGCCACATGCATTTCAGTCTATACAACCAAAAAGATAATAATGCTTTGTTTGCTTGAATATGTGGACTAACAGGAAAACGCTAAATTATACAGTATAATTCTGAATGTGCTGTAGCTCAATTTAAAACAGGCAATTTGAATGTTGCGATACCATGTGAATTTACATTTACAACAAACATTTAAAAATATGAATTGTGTGTCAGCTTTTGCTGGGAAGGTCTGAACAATGAAGGCCTTATATTACACAAAATTGATTCTTGTGAGCTTCAAGCCAAGTTATAATGTTACTACCTCCTCAAAAACATGTCTGGAGTTCTGTTTTGCTTCATTTACACATGTTTGAGTAATCTTTTATTGTTAGTCTGTCTTCATCTCCAAAGCTCAAAATGCTCTGTTCCACCTTGTGATGTCATGAAGCGGTATTTTTCAAGTTAGCAGCCACCTTTTACCTTTTGTTTGTCAGTAGAGATTGGCAATTCCAGGTCTGAAATCTTCCAAATGATTCTAGTGAAGGTGTATGGAGTTTAAAAACACAGTTGAGCACATCCTGTATTACCACATGACATCAAAAGGTGGTGTTTTCTGTTTGAGAGAAGAACTCACCACAACAAAACACAACTCCAGGTATGTTTGTGATGAGGGAACAACATTATAGCAAAGATCAAAACATAGCGTAATATTGGCCCTTTAAGACAAACGAGTGTGTATCGTGAGGGGGTGTGATTCAGCTGCGCCTGTGACTGCTGATATTGGGTCTGGTTTTAATGCGGACATCTTTCTTTATATTGTTATATTGTTGATGTGTCATATAAGCTCATGTGGGCTGTGCACCTGTTACATGACACTTACAGGCAAATAGGCATTTATTCTGTCTTAAAAACATGTAAATCAGAGCTGGTTCATTTTAAAAGGTTTGCAGTGGTCCAAGTTATTCCTCATTTACCATGTATACTGTATTCTGATCATCCTAATTATTCACTATAATGAGTTTATAAACAAGCAGAGTTTTACCATGATGGTAAAGCTAACAACCACTAGCATGTTAATGTGCATTTCCTGATCATATGCAATAAAATGCTTTCGAATTAGACACCGATAGCATACAGTAAACTTATTTTGACCTCAAGTACTGCTTATACATTATACATATTCTGAGGAAAGACATATTTCATGGGTAAAATACAAGGGAAAAAATCTAGTGCAAACCTGTTAATTTGAGCTACATGTTCTGTACTTCAGTATATCAATCAATCAGTCAATCAAACTTTATTTGTGGCACTTTTTGTACTTTTGAAATGCAGCACAAAGTGCTTCACATGCAACAGACAAATTACAATGATTAAAACAACAGCAACCCCGCCATCGCCCCAATGTTTCTTCCATATATACAACAATTTAGACCGAAATATAAAAGTTTTTAAAGTTTATAGTAAAAAATGGAGAGTTAAAATAAGATGAAGATATGATCAAAACTAAGTCAAATAATAATAATAATAATAATAATAATAATAATAATAATAATAATAATAATAAATAAATAAATAAATAAATAATAATAATAGTAAAAGGTTTTATTAAAAGCTTAAAAGTTTAAAGTTTACTCTGATATGACCAATCACAATGGATCGCAGGTCCTCAGGTAGACTGTTTCACAGACGGGAGGAGTAAAAACTGAATGACACCTCACCATGAGTTTTAGTTTGGACAGTTAAAAGATGACTACCTGAACCTAAACCAATAAGAGCACTAAAATCTATCCTGAAGCTCACGGGAAGCCAGTGCAGAGACTTGAGGTGTGATACGCTCTCTCTTCCTGGTCCTGGTCAGCAGCCGGGCTGCAGAGTTTTGGAGTGGCTGCAGTGGAGCTGTAGTTTTCTTTGAAAGACCAGAAAGGAGATGTGATTATGTAGCCTACTTACGTGCTCTTTCGAAAGAACTTTAATACCATATGCATTAAAAAAATGCCCTTTTCTTACTTCCTCCTCCCCTGCAGTGCTTTTCAAGCGCTTCAGTTAGTTGAAGCAGTTCAATCACTTGTCACATCTCGTACAGACGTCATTCTATTGACTTCTTTGTCATTCAAAAGTACCTAACATGATTTCAGTCTTCTGGCACTGTAGTTATGTAGCTCATGAAGTACTTGAGTGGGCTCTGGTTCTTTTAGTGTGTACTCTCATGAAGGTTTTACTCTGAACTACCTGTCCGTTGTGTTGGATTCAGTCAGAATTGTCTTTGTTGATTGTATGAATGAATGAATATCTGCTTAATTATGCAGTAAAACTTTAAGTTTGCCACACACATGCTGTTCCTGCTGTTCTGGCACCAAAAACACAGCAAAACATTTAAAGTCTGTATAACTTCACACTTTTAGAGCTCCACTAACGAGTCTTTGTTTTGCCTCTAGCAAGAGTTGAGATGTCTCTGTGACATGGGCTGTTAAGAGGTTTATACAGGAATAGGAAAAACACTTTACACTTGTACCATATAGCAAATAAAATATTGTCCTTTATCCCCTTTTAGCTTTTGTAAATATGTTTTAACCATTAATATGAGTTATAAACTATGTTTTAATGAATAATGAAATCAAACAAAATTAATTGTCTTTTTTAACTATGCAGTATGTTTGTCCCAGATTAACTTTTTAATACAGATGTTTTTGTATCCAGGTTACACTTAGAAGGTGACTAAATAGAAAACTGTTCACTTCTGTAGCACATTTTCCTCTGGACTGGAGACGAACTCGATTGGAATAATTATCTTGTTCACTCGTACTTCTGTATCTGTTTTCTCATTGGCTGACAGATAGCAGCATTGTTGTCCTCTTAAAGTGTGCAATTAGCTGTAACAGGGCTTCAGCCAGACATCATGGCATGTTCGATAATAATGGAGAAGACAGAACTATACATAATAACAGCCATTTACCTCAACCCAAGATAATTAGTTTTATTTTTTTCAAGGTCTAGAAGAAGAACTAGCTGGCCAAAGAATATGAGATGGTCTTCTTTGTTAAGGTAATAGTGGTGTTTTGAAATGCCCATTCAAGCTTCTTGTGAGAAAGTCCGGGCTACTATAGTACAGGAAATAACCAGATTGAAATTGATAGTTAACAGCATAACTGGTCTGAATCTTAAAATATCAAAATGAGCTTGGTACACAAAGAACTCGTGACATTTAAGTCTATTTCATCATATTACACGAGTTTCATGAGTTTGATTCTTAAAGGGCAGACTTTAAAAATAATATGATTCTCTATAATACCATATACTGTAGTATCTTTCATCATTTTCTTTTCCTTGATCAGCTCAGTCTAATCTGCCAGTGATTTGCAAAAAAAAGTCACGCAGTCATTTCTCATAGATCAAAACAGCCTATTTTACTTAGTAATTTTGGAAATTGTCCCTCGATTATACAGTATGAACAATAGAAGTGTTTATCTATTGCTAATTTTTGAGAGAGGGCGTATCATGCAAAATCTACTTTTTAGAGTTTCCTACCATGTTCTAATGTTGTGTTTTTTTATGCCTCCAGTGTACATTTGAAGCAATCTTACAGTCTAGCGCACTACTCAGAACTTCCTTACAGTTAGCAGTACAAGCTCACACCTCTTGTATAAGGCTCCACCTGCAACTCAAGCTCCCACACAGCCATTTTTTATAAATATACAAATCAAGATACAAAACAATACACTACAGCTTCACAAACCTGATGTGATGTGCAGTAGTTTCATTAGCAGAATACATGATTACACACTGGTGGGGTGTAATACATTGTTTTTGACACATACAGAAAAGGTAACATGGAGATCATCTAAATATGTTATGTGTTAACAATTAATAACATAATAATGTAACACAGTAGCTCAGCAGGTAGAGAGTTTGTCCACTGAAGGTTGGTGGGTTGAATCCTACTCTTCACTTAAACATCATTGGCTGAGTGATTTCAGTTCCCACATGCTGTCGTTGTGACCATTTACCATAATGCCATACCACTTCTTTAAGAATCTCTTGCATGTCTGCTTAAAGGTGCATTGTGTAACATTTTGGTTGGGGGTTAGTCACCTAACCTGAGTCATCAGACAGTTTGACTTCATGGAAACCGTCTGACCTGCAGCAGCATTAGGATTTGTTTGTTTGACGGTAGGCGGATACTTTTTTTAGTTTAACCAATCGCTGCTATTTGGTCGTGACGTACGTAATGCGCCAAATCCTGTAGGAAGAAGGGTAATATTGTCTTTCCCCTTGATAAAATTCAACAAACATTCTCTTTATTCCAGCTTTAAATCATCGATCTCAGGAATTGTTGCCAACACAGAATGTATGACTTTGTTTACATCCATCTCGACTGCTTTGTTTACATTGATTGCTCTTCCACAAAAGGGACCCAGACAGGTGCTTGAGTTTGACATCATGGCTTCACAGCTCTTCACTGATTGGCCAGTGCACGGTCTACAACTTCCCGGGGTTCTTGCAAACTTTCTAGGCCCTAAACAGTTTGACTCTTAGACTCTAGGGTATTCCGATTCCTGTATCAGTCACCTGCTTGTTTCTATGGATCTGGAATGTTCCACAGTATTAACATTAAACAGCTCAACCTTACATTTATTAAATTACAGGTGGTTTTATAGCACAAAAATACCTAGAAAAATAGGCATTCTCACTGTGAGTAGGGTTGTCTCTCCACAGATCTGACTGTGGTCTGGTTTGGTCTCCATGAAGATAGAAAGGTTTAAAGCCATACTGTGAAACATTTCTGACAAACAACATGTCCATGAAGAACAGCATCTGACAGACCTTCCACCAGAAAAGTTGTGAGTTTCATTCTATTTACACATATCGGCTATAACATAAGAGCAGATCAAGATTTGTACCTGTTTTAAAAAATAGATTTCAGCCCCCATCAGATAAGAGTAAGCGATGTCATCCAGTGGTATATAGAGGGTACATGTATCTGTTACTTGTGGATTGCCTTGTGGACATGTCTGGAGTGAGTTATTCCGGACATTTTTGAGATCGGACCAGATTCCCAGAGGCAGATGTGCTGAGGGGAGAACACATCCTATCAGAGCTGAGAGCCCCTGGGCATGGCCTGGAGAGGAGCAGGAGTCTGGGGCTTGTCTGGATATGAGTGGGACTCGGGGGCACTGGCAGACATCTGAAATATGGGAGTTTGAGACGGGAAAATGGACTGCTTTGATCGTAGAGGAGAGTAGATTAAAATGGCTATTATACAGTATGTAGGGTGAAAAACTTCTGGTGGGTCTGCTTTTCTTTCTGCGAAGTTTGAATTTTTAAACAGCTACCTGTAAAGTTCCATAAACTTTACAGGTTGAGGGTCCGCCACCTCATTGTCTCCATGGAGATGTTACTGCTTTGCCTAGAATGTTCCACAGTATGTCATAAAACTTATCTGTCTTACGTTTAGTGAATTACAGGTATTTTGATTGCTTAAAAATACCTTAAAAATACAAATTTTCACTGTCAGCATAGTCGCCTCTCCACAGATCTGACCAGTAACTTGTTCTTGTAGCGTCACTTGTTTGCTTCTTTGGAAAGTGATATGTATAATGCCATGATGTAGAAAATTTCATGCAAAACAAAGACTCTCCATGGAGTCTCCATGGAAACAAGCAGTTGACTGACCCTCCTCCAGAAATGTTACACACTGCACCTTTAAATGACTGCAGTAAAACCTTTAAATGACTGCAGTAAAAAAGAAGAACCCTCTTTAATCCCAAACTATTACAAAATGTTTTTTTTTTTTTACAAAAATAACAGAAATTCAGATCTACAAAACCATTAACATTGTATTAATCAGAATCAAATAAAGGAATATTAAAACCACCAGGACCATTGATTCACATGGTGCACACTTAATGAAGACTAAACTAAAACTATTTAGAAAAGGTGCAGGTTTTGTTTTAGTGTTGATTGGGTTACAAAACATGTGACAACCCCAACCAGAACTCTAGTAAATATATTGCCTCTTTTGAAAAATACAACTATACTATGCAAGAGGCTCACTAAGGAGTTAAGACATATGAGATGCTACAAGCTTTTTACAACATATGTGACAAGTGTGTCAGAATACCTTCTAGAGGAGACATGTCAGACTCAGGCCCAGGGGCCAAATTTGGCCTGCAAGATCATATCAAATATGTATTATATGTATATTACTGGCTACAGATAGCCTATAGAGACATTATTTATTTCAAACATTGTTAATATTTTATATTATGCTTGTTCTGGATTCAGTGTTTAAGCAAAACTATTATTAAATATTTATTTCAAAAAGAAAAGAAAAGAAAACATGTAG
Organism: Boleophthalmus pectinirostris; assembly: GCF_026225935.1. Lineage (NCBI taxonomy): Eukaryota > Metazoa > Chordata > Actinopteri > Gobiiformes > Gobiidae > Boleophthalmus > Boleophthalmus pectinirostris. The sequence continues at coordinate 28,521,648 of NW_026571152.1, forward strand.
ATATTGCTGAAATGTTTTAATACATATTTAATTTGGCCCACGACTTAGTCCCAGTTTTTAATTTTGTCCCTCTGTGAATTTGAGTTCGGCACCCCTGTTTTATAGGAAATACTCAGAGACCTTCCAGAGGAAACACTTTGAGGGAATGAACCATTTCATCACCAAACAAAACACCAGAGCGTATTAAGAGTGAGGCCTTTCCTACCTGGTTCTTACTAGATGCTGTGGTGATGCAGTGGGACACAGAGGAGAGACACTTTTGGCTCTTTCTCTTCTCAAACTGTCCTGACACAGATCTGCTGACCGCACAGGAACAATCATTTTTGAGGGGTCAATATTTATCGTGCTACTTTTCTTTGTACTAGTGGGGTGTTTTTGTTATTTTTTGTACTACAATAAGAGCTGTAGACAGTTAATAACTTCTATGACTCATAATAAATACAAAATAGCTATTGAAGTGTTTAATTGTGTTATGCAGTCTGTGTTTTTTAAGCATACTATACAATTAGAATAGTTTTTACTTTCTTATTCTACTTCAGGATTATTGTATCAGTGGCATAAATTAGTTTCAGTATTGTGTCTTCAGCAATATATCACACTTCAAAGTTTGTTATCATGACAGGCTTTCTCTTGGGGTCAATAAAGTATCTCTCTTTCTTATCAGAGCAATTAGAAGTTTGCCTGTGAGTACCCAATTATAGTGAGCTGCATCCCTAATAGTGATGCTGGTTTGTGTCTAGTTTATGTCCATTATTGTCAGAAACGAGAAAGAACTAAACCTCATAACATGCCGTGTTTACCAAGCAATCCAATGAGCAGTCTGAGCCTCAGAAGTGCAAAGGATACACAAGTATAATTTAACAGTGAAGAAGCCATCTGCCAAATCGATTTTCAATCCTTGTATTAATTGGAGATGTCAGCTAAAAAGCCAATTAGCTTTTGTTATCGTCTGTCTTTTGAAGAAGTTGCTGGGTCAGTAATGTAGCATGCTCCATAAGCTCCCTGTGGGACCAGAGCAGTTAATGGATCCATTGATTGATTATGTTGTTTATTTGTCCATTAATTTGTGTGTAATTGTTTGATGGCCTGCTCATACTGTTAGCGCAGATTTTATTACCGCTCCCTAATATTCCACAGCGCAGACATAGAACACACTTACGAACTGTTCCGTTTGCCATGTTTTTGTCTCTCTCTGCTCATTTTGTGTTATTTTTGCGACTAACTGTTACCTTGATATATGGTGCTTTCAGGACATATTTTGCATCCCTTTTATCTGTAGTTCTTTTAAATTGAAAACTATATTTGGAGGCTTCACTCACAAAGTAAAAATGTACTTGTTTTTTAGAAAGAAGAAGAACTTGATTCAAAAACATCAGTGCGTTTTATGTAATCTCTTATGGTCGCATTAAAATCATAGGACATGCTGAAAAATAAAAACATGTGAGGCCCATTTATGGATATTTCTATATGTCACTGCACCAACCCAAGAAGTTGTGCAGCAGTTACCACTAGCAACCTAAAACATATACATACATGCATATTGATGTATTTTTTGAGATACAGTTGTCCCTTGTTATATCGCGGTTCACCTTTCGCAGTCTTGCTGTTTCGCAGATTTTTTTTTGTGTGCAATTCTGCATGCTTTTTTTTTTTTTATATATATTTTTTTTACAGTGTATGAATGTGCATTGTGTTCCTCCCCCTGCATCCTGATTGGCTAAGGGACTGTAGACCATTGTGAATCAGTCTCAGCGCCGTGTCTCCTGTACAGTACAGAATCTGTTCAGTTGCCAAATTTACATAAATGTTTGATTACTAACAATGACATTCTGAAGACGTTTTGTCCCTGACAAAACCCACAATGTCGATGAAATGTTCTGCACCGACAAAGACTCCTGCAGTGGCACCCAAAAGGCAGAGGTAGATGCTAACCATTGCACAAAAAGTTGGACTTCTGGACATGCTGATGGGAGGTAGAAGCAGTGTAGCAGAGTCCTGCACCGGGTCGGGTACTCCTGGACATATAGTTGCTGAAACGGGCTCGTTTTAACGTTCTGGAATTTTACGGGCAGGTAATGCCAGGTAGACCTGCGCCGGAACATCTTTCTCCTGCGGTCACCCCCGAGCCCGTCCCGTCAGTGAGTCCTGGTTCAGTTCTTGTTTAGTCCTCGTTTAGTCCTGGTTTACTGTATCTCAGAAACCGTTGGTCCAATCAAACTAAAATTAGAAATTTTGACTTTTCTGGCTATGATTTACCTATATACCATCTTCAAAATTTGATAAAGTAGGGTTTAACTCATTGTGTGAACAGTGGTGGACTGACCCTGAGTTGAGTGACAAGCGGAGGATCTAACCCTGGGTCAGCTTACAGTGAAATGTTTTTTTCTTGACAAATAAATAACTATTTCCATGTAGACAAGTGAGTAGCAGAACCTCCAACAGAAAAGTTTTGCAGAGCACCTTTAAAGCTAACAACTGGACATTTAGATAATATGGTGAAGCCTTAATGATACTTCTAGGGACAATTGTCTGGCACTGTTTCAAAATAGCAATTCTCGTGTTCTTCCACTCTCTACTCTCTGCACATTTGTACACAACTATTAGCCTACTCTACAACTCTCAAACAGCACTTACTTCCTTCAACGAATTTAGCCGTGATTAATTTTCAGTTGTTGCCTTTTGACCAATCCTATTCTCATGCAAAGCCACAGGGTCTTGTTTTACTTTGCAGTGAGAACAGTCTCTTGGCTCCCAGCGCTTTTTCTCCAAATGAAATCACTTGTAATTTCATTCACGCATCTATTACAATTCCTCGTGACCAGTGAAACACAATTAGACAGTAAGATTAGAGAGTAAATTAAAGGGCCCATTTTACATAATTTTCAGATTTATAATAATGTTTCCTTATGACAAATATAACTGGAGTTTTGTTGACTTCAGACCTGGAATTGCCATCTCTACTGAACTAAAGGTTAAAGTTAGCTGTTAACATGAAATTGCCACTACCACATGACATCACAAGGTGGAACAGAGCATTTTGAGCTTTGAGGATGTAATCAGACTAATGCAGAATTACTCAAACATGTGTGAATGAAACAAAACACAACATGGCTTGAAGCTCAGAAGAGTCGTTTTTTTACATAATAAAAGACCAAATTAAACTGCAAATAGTTCTTCAAATATATTTAAATTTTTTGTATATCATTTTATACTGAAAGGTAGCTTGTTAACAATGCAAACTATAAGATATCAGTATTTTTCTTCTAGTCTTGGGAGAATGTTAATACATTCACTGTCTGCTCATATGGTAGATAAGTCTCTCCATGTTGGTTAAGCTCATTAATTTCCAGTTTCCATCAGTCGCTTCACTGAACATGGATTAGTCCTCCATCACATAACACATCTGATTCAATTAGATTGGCTGTTTGTATTCCAAGTCAGTCTGGCTATACTTTGATTAAACATAATATTTCATTGTCTCGCTGTTGCAGCCTACTTGTGTCTGTACAGTTAAAGTCTTTCCTTGATCTACAGCGCTGCTATGTTCTTTCCAGTCCTATGAATTCTATGCACCTGTACAAGACAAGAAGACATTTTAAAACTCGCCAGAGGTGATGTTCATTCACTTTGATGTTTGGAGCAAGTTGAATAACAATAACGTGATCACATATCTCCATCTGTAAGCGCTCACGTCCGTGAAGCTGAGGCTATATGGGTGAAATGCCTGGAGCAGTAGAGAAATTCAATCGTGGTGTTCAAAGTCTATTCTTAGTCAAATGTCAGACGCTGAACCTGGTCCTGACTCTCAGTGAAGCGCTGCAGTCAGGATTCCTTTAATATTTATTGTAAGCACACGCAGAGGCTTATGCTATCAAAGAGGAATCTCTTCACCAGGGGGTACGCATGGTGTCACTTCTCCCTCTCATCTAAAGAGCATTGACAGAATATAAAACCACACGAAACATGTTATAAGGTAATGGTCTGATCAACAGCAAACAAAAAATGCCTGTTTGATTTGTGTAGCCCTCTGAGTTCTATATATGTGTGTGGGACGGTTCTCACTGAGAGTGATCAGAACCAATGATCAGAACTTTAAAACAAATACTTCACATTTACTGGTTGAAGCATCAGTGGAACAAGATGAAAAATCAAACTTTAGTTAAATCCAGTTGAGAGAAAAGCACAGATGTCTTACCCATCCACAAATGTACAAAGCACTTACCTTTACACATTTTTCCAAAAAACAAAATAGTCTGTATTTGCACTAAAATAGGCTGAAGTACATCTGTCAGTGTAGCCATGTTTGTTTTGGTTGATTGAGCACTGCCTTCAGCCTACACCACAGTGCTGCTCCGTGACTGGTCAGTCCACACCACCTACCTCATGCACACGCTTCAGCTGGAGACAAACAAGAAGGATTCTCAACTCACAGAAATCGTAAGAGTTCAGCTCGCTAGCAAGGCTATAGCAAAGAAAATAAGTTAGTCTTATAGTGTGTGTTCAAGAATCTTACAGACAGTTCGTCAAAACATACAGTGGCATTGTTTGTGATGATGTTTGTAGTTTATGTGGTAACTTTATAAGACTTTATGCTTCTCTTGTCTTAATTTGTTTAATACTGGAGAATATCTTCCTATTTATACAGGTTTGGAAACACCTCTCCAAAAACCTTAACACATTTATGGATTTCTGAGAATCAGGTGTCAGAGGAGGAAGGTGGCTGATGAAAAATACCAGCAGGTTATTTTAAAGCAGCAGTAAAATTTGATCTTTTGAATTCAACTCCTCAAGATGAGGGCACACAAAATGTAACATGCCCTGACCTGTGCCATATTCATTTAATAAAACCCACGACACATATGGCCTGGACAAAGTCATTTAAATGTATATCAAGCTGAGCGAGCCTGCCTGCTCCCCAGACACCAGCAGCATATGACTCTGGCACAAAGATAGATGAACTGTCTCATTTTCATTTTAATGAAAACAGATGGGAGGAATCAGTAGCAGCACAAACATTGTTTCAGAGATTGATTCGATAGTGTTATGATTTTTGTGCTTTGTGGCTGTTTGCTAATGGCTTTGCTGGGTGTTACAAATACAATCTTTTCTTTAATTCTCTCATCCAAACATACACACCGGCAAAACCTCCAAGGGCAGCAGGAGTCTGTGTGCTTCGTTATGCTAATGCAGGACTTCAACCATGGACCTCATAATCATCCATTTACCGCCTGACTTAATTCATTCCCATTGACACCGTGGTTCATCTAAAGGACACTTTTTAAATTCTTTATTTGAATTCTGATTGTGATAACTTATCTGTCACACAGTTAGGTTTCTTGACATATTGTAGGTTATCTTATAAATAAAAGATTTTTTTTAAGATTGTTGCTCTTCTAGAAACTTTGTTTAAAAGGGTTGATTTGCTTTCACACACTGTATTCACAGTGACACAGTGCAGGTCATTATAACCTATTTTCTACAGACGCACAGTGAGACATGACAATACACTTGTATTGTGTTTGGGAGCCTTTGGTTCACTTATTGAGCATAAATACTTCTTCAGCTGAACCAGCAGCGTCCTTTTGTATACAAGACCTATTTGAAATACACTTGCAATCATCACAAACTTTTTTTCTGTTGACCTGGCCTCTCACATCCACAACGTCTATAGAGCTCGAGATTGAACATTGAAGTGGGCGTCAAAAACTACATTGATGACAGATGTATTGACAAAAGCAAAAAAAAAAAAAAAAAAAGAAAGAAAGAAGAGTGGAACATGACCTGTTGAATTGGGTATCACTCTGTATTTCTGATGAACGCCAAGTTTAGTAATTAGCCTCTTAAAATCTCCATTGGTTTTACATTACCCTAACCAATGCCCGGAGCTCTTTATTTGCAGCAATATTTTAAAGGTCCTATGTTACACAAAAAGGACTCTGGTGAGCTTTAAGTCATGTTAAAATATTGATACCTCCTCAAAAGCATACTTGGAGTTGTGTTTTGTTTCATTCACACATGTCTGAGTAACCCAGGTGTATTAGGCTACATTCAGACTGCAGCCTGAAGTGACCCAAATCCGATTTTTTGGCTTCTATGTGTTCTGTATGTGATCTTTTAATGACAGTCTGAACGACACAGATCCGATTTTTTCAAATGCGACCCAGGCCACTTGTATATGTGGTCCTAAAACCGATACATATCTGATCTTTTGACATGCGACTTCAGTCTGAACGGCCAAAGCGCATTCATCTGACCTACACGTTATCAACAAGCCACAAACGTCACTATTCTGCGCTGAAGTAGGCGAAAATTGTTAATGAACTCCGTGTCACTGAAGCGAAGCACATCGCCACTCACCACTCTTGGCTACATAACTGCATCCACACGTTCTTTTCAACGGACGTTGCTGCCGCTGTCCCACAAAACGCCACAGCCAAAAACCCCGTTCTCCTCCTTCTCAATCTCCTCCTTAAAACAAGTAAGTTGTTCATGTTCTGGTTCCGGTACGAGAGGAACTTTAAAATCGCCAAGTGCTCAATGCTCGCGTCCATGTTTGGACAACTTCCGTAAACACGGAGCACGCTCGCTGAGGTTGACGTGATCGTGTCCTCCAGTGCACATGCGGGACACTTTTGGGCTGTTTAATGTTCACACTGGAGTCACATACAAGTCGCATTTAATTGGAAATGTGAACGACCTCGCAAAAACATCGGATTTCACAAAAAAATTTGAATTGAGCGTTAAGCCCTGCAGTCTAATGTAGCCTTAGTCTGTCTGCATCTCCAAAGCTCAAAATGTTCTGTTCCACTTTGTGATGTCATGCAGTGGTTGTTTTCAAGTTAATAGCTAACTTTTATTTTTAGTTCAATAGAGATGGCAATTCCACAGCTGAAATCATCAAAATGTTTTCTGTTTGAAAGAAGAATTAAGCCTAAATACGTACATGTGTGAATGAAACAAAACAGAACTCCAGATATGTCTGTAATGAGGAAACAACATAATAACACAGACCAGAAAACAGCACAATATATGCCCTGTAACCTCTTATATTTCATGTATTTTTAGTTCAACCAATTCTTTTTTCCCTATTTCAAACAAGAGTGCAATCTTCTTGAACTTCACATAGATCTGGATGCTCATGTCCTAAAAATGCACCAGCCCCTGGGGCACTGTCACAATGCTGTTTTGATTGCATGTGTGTTAATCCAGCCCTTATTGTCAGAACATTTGAAACAGACCCTTTTACCTCTGTTGTTCTTGTATCCTTTTATACGTTCTATCCTCCTCTCACACTCCCTCTGTGTATTAGCAGTTACCTCCAGTTTCAATTCCTGCAGCTTTAATCACACGCAGCTTGCACTCTGAGCATGCAAATGGACCATGAAACTAGTGCTTAGCCAAACATTTATGCTGTTGTAATTTTTAACATTAACTTAATAGGCCTCTATCTATACAGTAGTTTAATGGCTAATCTAATACGGTTAAAGCTGTGTAAAGAAGCTAGCTTGGAAGGCTGACAGAATTATAAAGGTAATTGTTTTAGTGGAAGTGAACGTAAATTGGATAATGAAAATTGCATAGAAATTAAAAACGGAGATTGCAGATGTCTTGTGGTGTTGCTCGTAGCGCTGTGAGCTTATTTGATTTACAGTGGCCAGAATTAAAACCATATATTTCGCTTTGGATATGTTCTTTAAAGGTCCTATGTTATGTGAAATTTAGCTTGTGAGCTTTAAGCCATGTCAGAATGTTCTTAGCTCCTCAAAAACATACCTGGAGTTGTGTTTTGTTTCATGTAACTGGGTGGAGAGCAGGGGCTAGTTATTCTTATCTTATTAAGGCGTCCGTGAATGCATCCACCTGTGCATTGCTGTGTGTGGCTCCTGGCGTCACTGATTAACGGAAAAGGGTGCACACGACGTGAGGTGGCAATTGGGACTTTTCGGTTTGTAGATGTACGTGGCGCATGTAAGTAGCAAAGCTGTTTTTCCTGAGAATGTTTGTGGTTAAAAACTTGCCCAAACGTGTTAATTGTGGACTCTGGATCCATAGTGCTGTGTGGAGTTGGTGGTGACGGTGGCCGCTCCTAATGCTCTTTGAGCCCCATGTTGGGTGCCCCCTTTCCCCTTCTAAACTTTCGGAAAAGGAGTTTTTGTTGTATACCTGGGGCGGTGGTCGTTAAAAGCCTACATGAAGCTAATTTATTGCTCCCTATGTAACAGATTGCCACTGCTTATTCTTAGTGCTGATTTTTATTTGATTGTTGTGGGACAGTAACTGAGGTCTGAAAGAGAAAATGCAATATCTGGCTGGGATCTCGGTGCAATGCAAGGTTAGGCCTCAGGGTTATCTCAAGTCACTGTAGCCCCAATAGGCCCCCTCAGCACAAGCACTTTTAACCATCTGGAACTCTATGCCATATGGAATTCTTTCTCAATGCAGTGTTTGCATGTGTGTATTTATATTTTGGGCTGTCAATTCAAATTTACATTTACATATTTTCTATTCCCTTCCCATATCTTTCGTTTATTTGTTTTTGGCAACCCCAAAATGCACCTACACGTACATTATGTTATACAAGCATTTACATACACATATATTTTGACATTGTTCAACAGTATGCTGTTCTTATTTTACTGTGCTTTGTCCAAATGGGGTTTTGCCACAGTCCATAGGCCAACAGTGTGTTTGTTTTTTGTGTCCAACAGCTGAGCAGCCTGCAAAAAGAATTTGTATTAACTGTCTATGTCGAAGCACTTATGTTTACTTTCCTTCCAGTTCGTCACAATAATACGTTTGGCTGATTAAAAAAAACAAACAAACAAACAAAAAAAAAAAAAAACAGTGATAATATGTGATCAAGTTTTTGTAATGAAAAGTCTTGAGTTCTTATTCCAAATAGGCACAGGAACTACCTTATTACCTTTGGGTCAGTAAAAGTAGCCAATTCCAGGGCTGAAATGATTCTAGTTAAAGTGTATGGAGTTTAAAAACACAGTGAAGCACTTCCTGTATTACAACATGACATCACAAGGTGAAACTTTCCTGTTTGAGAGAAGAACTCATATGAGTGGTTTGTGTGTTAAACGAGTGTGAATGAAACAAAACAACAAAAGACTCCAGGTATGTTTGTGATGAGGAAACAACATGATAATATTGATCAAAATTTTGCATAAAATGGGCCCTTTAACCAAAGCTGGTGTCATTTAGTGAAATAGGGGTAGAATTTTAATCAGACAAACAAAGAAATTAGGTTAGAAGTCTAGACCCAAGCAAAAGGAGTAAGGGTGTTCAGAGAAAGCAGGAGTGATGTAAGCCTGTGAAACATGAGAGAAGCACCTGTCTGTTTTTGTACTGTCAGGCTGCCACTTTGGTTTGAATTTGGCTTAAGGCAGAACAATCACACGCTGAGAAATGAGTTACAAGATGGGAGCGCGCCACTGCACTGACCCCTGTCCAAAGCAAATCGCTCTTATGAAAAATTACTGACGCCTTGGTCATCACCTTATTTCCACACAGGGGCAGGAAAAAGTTATTCTGTGCCAAAAAAGTCAAATAACAGTTAAAAAGCCCATATTACGCTATTCTCTGATCTCTGTTATAATGTTGTTTCTTCATCACAAACTTACCTGGAGCTGGGTTTTGTTATATTCACAAGTTTAAAATACAGACCATTCTCAAACAGAAAACACTGATGTCATGTGGTAATACAGGAAGTGCTCCACTGTGTTTCTAAACTCCATACACCTACACTAGGATCATTTGTAAGATTTCAGCCTTGGAATTTCCAGTCTCTACTGAACTAAAGTTAAAAGGTGTAATTGTTAAAGGGAAAGTCCAGAATTTTGGACATAGGGCATTTCCTAGTTAGTCAGAGTGTTGGAGACGTGTGGAGACACTTTTTAAAATATTCCATCCCGTCCTTGTATTTGCAGATCGCTGGTGCTAGGCTAGTGCATGTCAATGGCCATAGTTAGCCTGCCACTAAAAACAGACTTACCCACTCCACAAAACACCTGAAGCAAATCTATTATTACATCAGACTATCGATGTAAATGTCTGTGTTGATAGAATAATTTTAGAAATAAAACTAACCTTGCATCACATGAATTGTCGCATGTTGAGGAACTATTTTCTTAGCAGCAGCAGAATTTTACTTTGGCAGTAAGATAGGTGTTAGGTGATATCAGTCCGCCGCTGCAAAGCTTTCTGTCAGGAAGTACAACTCGCTGCTGCTCAGACATCAATTCTTCAAATGCAAGGTTGGTTTTACTTCTAAAATTGTTCTATCAACACAGACATTCACATCAACAGTCTGGCGTAATAATAGATTTGCTTCGGGTGTTTTGTGGAGTGGTTGTTTAGTGGTAGGGTAACTATGGCCATTGACATGCACTAGCCTAGCACCAGTGACCTCTGCAATGGATGGATTTTTTTTTTCTTTTTATGTGTCTCCACACGTCTCCAGCACGCTAGCTAACTAGGAAATGAGGTCCTTTGTCCAAAATTCTGGACTGTCCCTTTAACTTGAAAACTGAGCATTTTGAGCCTTGGCGATGTACATATTAATAATAGAGGATTACTCAAACATACATACTCTGGAATATTGCATGTAAAGCAATAAGAACTCAACTCCATGGAGACAATTAACTATCTTTTCCCGTTTCTCTCCCACAAAGGTTACACAGTACACCTTTAAACTAACATGAGTGCACTTAAGAAAGCAATTATTTTACATTTTCTATATAGCACGTGTTCCATCACTCATCTGAAAATGCCTAAATGTCAGTTATATATTTGAAAAATTGCCTAAGTGATTCAGTTGTGCAGATAGAGTGGTGCACACATGTTTTTGTGGATTATATAAAGTCCATGTTTGTTTCTTTGAGCCCCACTTTCTTTCATGTGTTGCTCTCCTAATGCAGCAGCTTTGTTCAAGTTCAGAGACTACACTCCATCTGTGTCAGAGCACAGGATTCTTCTGATGCATCAAAGTAGAAAGGGTTTTCCCTTTCTATACATGCATTAAGGCATTTACTTGAGCTTAGTGCAAACCTAAAGATGTGTATGTCAGATGCACTGGTCCTGGTATACTCCACAGTGTATCAAAAAGTTTCACATTTATTTGTGGATAGGAGTAAACGTGAGATAGGAAAGTATAAAGAGAATGTTATAATCTGAATGTTATAATTGTATTTGCCCTCAAATTTAGGACATTTGGGATATTACACCAATCATTTCTGATCCCAATCCTCTTTAGGCCAAAGCAGACAACTCTAAATCAACCAGGACTACACAGACCAACTAATTGTCAAAAACTGTCTAGTAGCTGTCATTATTTGAAGTAAAATGTGTTTGGACACACTGCAGCTTGCCTGCAAAAGAGTGACGGGTAACTTCTGGGTAAATTCTATGACCTGTATGCGATTCTCCCATTTTCCAATGGCAAATAAATGCAAATATTCTATTAATAATAAGAGTACACAGACAGAAAAAAGTCTATATAAACAATAGTATGTGTGTGTGTCTGGTACACTGACCACTGACAGGCACCATCACTTTGGCTGCAGCTCAAAGCCCTGTCTGCTCCTGCCAGTGAATACTAAATCCCCTGCTGTTTAATTAGGCTCACTGTATGTACAGTGTGTGTGCATTACACACTATCTGCTCAGGCTAATTGCAGCTTTTTCAGTCATTTGCATAAACCCTCCAGGAACACAAATGACAAAATGCTGTGCCTTGAGCTTAACTTTACACAGCCCGTTCCAGACAGCTCATTAACAGTTGTAAGTGGTGTTTGGAATAATTCACAGTGGTGCCGGACCTCATGGCTCTCACGTGGACTCCAGTTAAAGGTCTTAATACCTCTGGACCCATGGACTGTCTTCCGTTTGCATGTTAGACAGGAATAAGTATGTGTCAGTCGCTCTTATGGCAGCAGCCATCTGTGTAAAGTCTGAACAGTAATGTGGGCTAATAAAGAGCGCCATCACTCAGCATCTGCCACTGGACTCTTGTCATTCACTCTCTGCATGTGTGCCACACAACAGTCTCTGTCTGCTGATGTTGGGCCAATCTGCTCAAGTTCAGTCCACCACAGAAATGGCACAATATCACATTTTTGTGAAAAAATTTAAACCACAATGACAGAATTCAAATAGTCTGTCAACATTTTCAGGAAATTAAGCTTTCAGAATGAAGAATGAATGTTATAACATAAACAGTCAATCCGGTGTACAAAAATTAAATGCTTCTCGTCTGGAGTCAGTGCTCCCCTGAAAAAGACATTCCTAATCTCAGTGGGATTTTCCTGATTAAATAAAGGTAAATAAATATAATCAAGATAACCAAATAATCTTGAAAACTTTATCCACCATCTTTAGCTGCTGAATTTGCCCACAAACTTTATCACTACGGATAAAGCTGCAATCTCCTCTCAAGGACTTGATGTTGAACATTATACACACCCTTCAGCTCCTAGAAACTGGAAATCTGCAGCTTATAATTAGTCTCTATCAAGTGTTCTGCATGTGTATGCCTTCCTGTAAGTCACTATGCATGGACAAAAATCTTTTATATAATATCTTTTATTAATAGTCCTCATTTGAAAAGCATCTTATAAGTCCTTGAACGCTGAACCTATGGTGCTGGACCGGAGCGCACAGACAGACTCTCCCTGTGCAGTGTTTTGAGTCTCTCTGCCTCATTACATTCTGCACTCTGCTTCTCTCTGTCTGGAGCATCACACCTCCTGTATCACATCATAAATCACACACAGCCTGTGTTCTTCATACAGCTCCAGATAACTCCCTGTGCCACCGCTCACTGCTCTGACAGCAGGTGTCAGAGGCGAGTTCGACTTTTACACAAACTTTGGACTTTGGTAACACTTCGTTTGTGGAAGTTCTCTGAAGCCTTTACATGTCCAAAGTATATTAAAATCATTAATCATGAATTTTGAATGGAATTTTGTTTATGTTTAATTGTTTTGTTGCATTGTATTTATCATATTTATAACTTATAAAGACTATACTGTAGACGGATTATTTGTCTAACAACACAGACGCAGCCTGAGTGCAGGCATGGTTAACATGCAGTTGCAATGTTAGATAATGATGTTTTCAGTGCACTAAAATACTTTATCACTGTGTTATAAAATAAATTATGATGCTAAATTAACATTAGTGAGTGGAATACGTCTTCATGAGTTGTATGCGTTTTAATGCAGGTGAGTACGTAAATGACGAGAAGAAATGTCTCAAACTTCATTAGCCGATCATCCACTCAAACCTGATCGACACAACTAGCCCCACCTACAAGACACTGACATGATCCCAGACAGAACAGTGGCTCTTTCTGCAGGAGACATACACAGTAGAGCATGGGGTAGCATAGACTGATAATCCTTCTATACATATTAGCAAACACAGACAAAAAAAGAAAAAATATAAAATGCATTTAAACAACACATTTTCAGGGGCCTGTGATCAATAGAAGCATGTATGGATCTGTTTAGGTGATTTTCAACAAAAAAGGGAGTGACAAACTGAAAAACAGTTGGCTAATGCTGGCTCATGTTGTAGCTGTTTATGGTCAGATTGTGATCAAATGAAGCTTAGATTAAAGTCTAACTTGAGTGACAGAGTTTCTAACAGAGTAGTGCTTGCACTTAGCTTCACAGCCCCAGGGAATGTTGATGGCATCAGATGCAAAGTATCAAGACATGCTTTTGTTTTGTTCTACTGAGCGCTCGCTCTTGAGCTCATTCCTGAACTCTGAAGTCTGCTCCAGACCTCTAAGTACACGTTGTAAAAGTAGAGAAGTAGCACATTTTGAGTTGCCCTGTATTCCACTGATAAGCCAGGCTCTGTGCCAGCCTCACAAGATGGATTCTCGATAATTTACTGAATGTCTTTTCTGCTTTTTTCACCCATTTTACACTGCCCTATCCAAGAAAGCCTGTGGGCCAAAATTCTTAAAAAAATCTTTAATATTATAAAATGCTCAACATCGACAATTTCACGTTTAATTCAGTCACTCCCCATATGTGCTGAGGTAAACTATTTACATAACACATTTGTCCTGAGTGATGAAAATGATGCAAAGTGTGTCATCCATCCAACCCTAACCTCTGAGCCACTGGTCTCTCCAATTTAAAAAAGTTTTTAACAAGAACAACAACATTTACTTTCCCACTGGAATCACTGGGTTAATGTTCCAACTCTTGTTAAAGTCTTGGGTGCCCTGTAGTTTTTCTTGAGCAGATTTGCTTGGTCAAGCTAACAGCCCGTGCAGGACACTTCCACCTGCTTGTTGTCTAAAGATCAGCGGTGCCTGAAATGAGCTAAAAAGCCTCACCTCGGTAGGACACTTTTCGAATATGTGTCACTTGAGTAAACACAGATTCTGCGTGTGCTGTCTGCTTCTCTGATAAATGTTGGAACACATGGGAGTTTTTTCACTCAAGTACCCCAGACCCTGACAAGACTGCAGACGCATGTTGTCTCTCTCCACAAATCTGAATTGCATATTAGCACCCACCAGGAGACAGCTGCTGCATGGAGGGCCTTCTGCTCGCTCCTCACAGCTCCTCAGGTCCACGTAATTAGACAAAACTTCTGCCCTCGGATCTTGAAATGTAAATTTGTTTTTCTGCGGAGTCAATTAATATCTACAGTTAGTGTGGACACAGGGAAATCCTTTGGAGAAGTACTTCACGATGCCGTGCAAGTGGACTCTCAATAACGGAAGAACTCAGAGGTGCTATGAATTCTGACGGAAAGAACAATGTGCTGCTTATATGTTTGTAGAGGAGAGGAGACGAGGGCTACTGTTAAGTCATTTTTACTGTTTGGTGATGCAATGATGCTGCAATCTGTGCAATGTAATGTTTCTCCAATGGTCAATTCGCATCATTCCATATTATTTAAAGCCACAGTATGTCACTTTTTAGCCAAAATATACTAAAACCACATGTTCTTACTGTGCGCGGGCTTGCATCTCCACAAACTTGACTCTTATTTGGTCTGGAGAAGGCTATGCACCGGCTTGTTTCCATGGAAATAATGTTCCTTTGGCTATACTTCATCCATATAATTCACATAAAACATATCTACTGTAATCTATCTCCGTGCACAATGTTCCAGACTATGACTTTAACTTTCTATTTCCCTGGAATCATGTAAGCGTCATTCCACCACCAGAATGTTACTTGAACGTTATTATGGCAACATTTAGACTGGTAATTTTGTTTTGCAATGAATACAACATAATTTTAATTTTAGTAATTTTGGTTAATGCAATAATTTCCACCACTTGTAGAAAGTGCAATTTTAATAGAACTGAATTTTAATTTGTCACCATAGCCACAGGCAGAGATGAGGCTTACAGAGTGGAAATGAAATTCTTTGTTCCATAATTTCATCATCTTGCTGCTAAGTGTGAGTAAAACGCAAGAGTTAATTATTAATTTGAAAAAAAGTTAATGTCTTCGCAGATACTTTTAAGCAGATGTTCAATCAACTGCAATATTCTACGTGATTCAGTTAACAATTCTACTGAAAAGGTTGTTTCTGAGGAGCTATTTATGTTGGATAGACGGCAGTGGTGGCTGAGGGGCTACTCTCAACTCACAGCAAGTAGGTGCCAGGTCTGACGCCTGTGTGGAGGTTTGCACGTTTCTTTTCAATGTCTGGGTGGTTTTTATCTGGGCAATCTGGCTTCCTCATCAACCACAAAATATGAGCAATAGTTAAAGTGTGTAGGGCAGTTGTTTTTTGTTTTTTAATGATCATCTAATTTTGACTTAATCTGGTGGGATAACACCTGTTGTAAATATAAATTATGGTTTTACACCAACCGAGAAGTAGTTTGTGAACCACATATAAAAAATATTGTGAAAATTACAGGAAGAAGAGATTTCTGTTTTAGAGAGTTACACACTGATGGCATCATACTGGGAGAATTCGGTCCAAAATGTATGCACAATTTACACTTACAAAATACATTTTTCTGATACTTTAAACATAAATTCAACTAAATAAAGGTCTTTTTAAATATTTTTATTTGTCAAATAATTGCTAGGTAACATGTATGGAATTCCCTAGTGTGAAGCTATGATTTCCTAGTCTAATTCATCAGCTGGTTTCAATTTGTAGAAACCGTCTGACTCAGCAGCATTAGAATTCGTTCGCTCTACACTAGGTGGGTACTTTTTTTCATTTAACCAATCGCTGCTATTTGGTCGTGATGTATGTAATGTGCCACTAACGGGGCTAACTGCCTTAGAAAGAAGGGTAATAACTTCTTTCCCCTTGATAAAATTTACAGAACATTCTCATTGTTTTGGCTTTAAATCCTCAATCTCGGGAATCGTCGCCAACACAGAATATATGGCTCTTCGCTGATTGGCTGGTGCCTGGACTTGCACTTCCGGGCTTGCAAACCATCTAGTGCAGGGGTCGGCAAGCCAAAATGCTCAAAGAGCCATATTGGCCCAAAAATACAAAAACCACACCTGCCTGGAGCCGCAAAAAATGAAAAGCCTTATATAAGCCTAATATGAAGGCAACATAGGCTGTCAGTATATTAGCTGTATAAGCCTACTATTAAAATGACTAAGTAGGCTACAAATACAAAATGAGCTTTCATGATTACACAAACCCCTTTTGCGACCCTCTCATACTCAGTGCGCCATCTGTAGCCACTGAAATCAGGTGGTTAGTGTTTATTCCTTTGTCATTTAGGCCCTGTTTACATGTACAGGTATTTTTAAAAACGGAGACACTTCCCTTCGTTTGTTCACATCGTTTACACGAAAACGGCGAATTCACCTCTGAAAACGAATCTTTCTAAAAACTCTGGCTAGAGTGGAGATTTTGGAAAACTCCGGTTTCACGTTTGCGTGTAAACTGAGATAAACGGAGTGTTAGGAGCTGACGCGCTGAAAGTGCGACCGACGTTTACCTGTTGCTTTGACGACGATGACAGAAGCATTCAGAGTAGCAGTCGCATTTCTTCTGATCGTGCATAGGAGCACTCATAAAACAGCAGCATGTACAACTTTGTACGCAACTCACCGCACCACACCGCTCGGAGCAGAAGCTCTGAGCTCGGGCAACAGCGCCAAACACACGGGGCAGTCAGCGCGCAGCTCCTCAAGACGGGGCTGGGGGTCCAGTGTTGGTCAGATTGTCCGGAGGCTTCGTCCTCCATGTCCTGGTTCCAGACAGGGGCGAGCAAGACCAGGGCACAAAGGACTGGGTCCGAGTGCTTCAGTGCTGTCATCTGTGCGCTGGTTCCGTGCGGGAAAAGCGAGAATGCGCTGTGGACCACAGGTCCGGGCGGTCTGCTCTGGTCCTCCGTGCTCAACAGCGGCTGGTTCCAAGTTGGTGCAAAGCGTCCGGATAGAAGCGTGAATCCAGTTTGGTTCATTATATGTTGTTCTGAGCGTCCGTCTGTGCACGTGTTTTTTTGTTTTTGTTTTTCGGGTAAAGCGCTTCTCAGGTGGAGGCACCGGACACCACCCCCCGCTTCAGCTCATCTATTTGTTCTGCTGAAACACTTTTTATGTGTTTCATTTGCACACAGCTGATGGATCAATCCATGACCAGAGATGAACGAGAGTTTTACCCCTAAAGAAACCATATTAAAACAACAACCAAAAAAATCATTCCTTTTCCATTTTTTAAAAAGCTTCAGGGAGCCACTAGGGGAGTGCTAAAGAGCCGCATGTGGCTCCGGAGCCGCGGGTTGCCGACCCCTGATCTAGTGTATTCTGTGATTCCTGACCTAGTCACTGGAGAGAAATGAAATTGAGAGGAGGCACTAGGTGGTGCCAGCCTAGCGTATGATTTCCAACCAGAAGTGAAATTTGAAACTTAAAAAATGCCCAGACTGGGAAAGAAAGTGCAAAATGTTTTATAAAATCTTAAATATGATGATGTTAACTATGTTTTGTCAAATTCAATCCAATTCAAATCAATTTAATGTTTATTAAAAACATATAATATCTGGTTCATAGTATAAAAAAATAAGAAGAATAAAAAATGTTTATATACAGTGCGTGTTATAATACAGACAATACTGCCAGTGTCGCCACAGCTTAGTGGTGAATCTGACAGAGCTCCTTACAGGACACACTAGAGCTTAAAATGATTTGATTGTTTAGATTCATGGCTCTACACAACATCTGATCGTGATAACACAGGGTCTCACACCACAGTTTACAAACATTTCACTGGCGTTACAGAACCTTGGCACTTTCAGTAATATTTTCAGAGTCATTATAGGCCACTGTCAAACTCTGCACACTCTCTTTCTTGTAGTATACAAGGGTGAGCAGAAACATTTGAAAAGTGCAATTTTGACATCACTGGAGCACATGGAGAACAAATGTGTGGTCCAGCGTGTCATAGGCACTCATCTGTGGTAGTCTTAACCAAGCCTCAGCTGTAGACAGATAGATAGATGCTTAGTTGATTCCAAAGGAGGTTCGAAGTTCAGCAGCAGCAACATAAAAATAAACATAGCAACATAGAAACGATATTTAAAGTTAGCAGTACATCCTCTTGCATTCATCAGCTGTAGGGATGCACTGTACAGACGGATGTGGGACAAAAGGCTTCCAGAGTCTGTCCCCTAAGGTGCTCTCCTGCCTGAAGTTGGTGCTGTGCAAAGGGTGTTGTGTTTGTTTCTCACCCCCAGATCTGAGTGAGTCAAGCTCTAGACTCAGAGCCTGCCTTCCTCACCAGCTCATCCAATAGCCACTATCCACCCTTACGTCACAAACCAGGAAGATGTTTGGAAAGATGCGATTACAACTTCCGGTGTAGTTACTGACACTGAGCTCACTGACCAACTGTGATAAAACCCTTTGAAGTAAATGTGATCAGTGGGAAAATGAAGACTGCATATGTATGTACTGTTTGGAATCATCTTGAATTTGGTGCCCAGTGCGCTCGGAGTTGTGTGTCAGTGGGGAAATGATGAAAACTGAGATATGGTTGATTAGCTGAACATAACGGAATGCTACAATGACATGCAGATGAAGAAAACTGCGCCATTTTTCCTAGAACAGAGCCCACCGGAAGTTTTAATCGCTTCTTTCCAAACATCTTCCTGCTTTGTGATGTAAGCTTGAATAGAGGTTATTGGGGGATGGGTCAAATGCAAACAAATTTCCCTATATGACAATGAAGTGTGCCTTAATCTTTACCTTAGGTGTTTTGTTGGAGTTGCAATCATTGTAGAAATGTATTCATCATGACCAAAAGACTGACGCTATGTATTTGTAGAACTCTCATTCCACCAAATTAGTTCAAATAATTCATGACAAAGTACTTCTATAACAGTCTTAATGACTAAGGTTAAAGTTGGGGTATTGGAGTACAGACCTCAGGGACCCATCTCCAGATCTTGAGGATTCTGCATGTTTTGGGTTGAAGATGATATTTTCTGAGGTGAGTGGCACAATACCCCAGCCATTTCTTTCCAACTGTATATTCAAGTTATTTACAGTTCACAAAACTATATATCTTCCCACTCTCTCCTCTGTTTTCTCTACATCTCCTCAGCAACAGTTAGTGCAGCCTCTGACCTCCAGTGCCTGCGTGTGTCCTTGTGGTTAGACATGTGTTTGTTCTCTTTGTATGCCAAACGCTGGGACAGGAACGCGCTATCATGGCTTGTATAATGAATGAGTTCTGACACCGGGCCAATTAGTCAAGGTGCGTGCAAAATTCTCTCTCCGATTTCAAAGCCAAATACCATTCATAAATGCCACACCACGCATGCATAAAAACAAAGGCCAGTGTCAAGCCAAAATGGCACCAAACTCTCCAAGCTCAAAGCAGTAAACATGGGAACAGTGATGGGAAGAATACTTTGAAAATGTATTTAGTTGCAGACTAGTGAATACATGCAATAAAATGTACTTTGTAACGTATACTGATTCAATCAGAGTACTGTATACTTAGAATACTTTTACATCGAGTTGCATTTCAACTATAGTGTCAAGACAAATCATGGTATTAAAGCAGCTTTATATTAGTTTTTAAAGCATTTCCTGTCACGAATTGGAGATGGAAAAATCACACATGCATTTAGCACAAGAGCAGTGTTTTCTCTTTTTTATGTTTATGTGCAGTTAGATTGTCATCATATAACTGTACAGGAATACAGTTACTCAAAATTCTATCCAGTGTAACCAGTAAAGGACTTCTATAATAATTCCAATAAAGTACTTTGGACTTTTTAGACTGCTTTATTACGCTATTACAGTAAGTTTTTTTTTTTTTATATTACAAGCACGGTCATCGTTATTGTTTGTTAGCTTTTGAGCCTTGAGGAGCACTTAAACTGGACGTTTAAAGGTACATAATCAAATTTTCTGGTGTAGGATCAAATGCTTTTCTCCATGGAGATGTTACTGTTTTGTCTGGAATATTTCACAGTATGGTATTAAAGGGACAGTCTGGAATTTTGGACATAGGACCTCATTTCCTAGTGAACCAGAGTGTTGGAGACATGTGGAGACACTTTTTAAAATATTCCATCCATCCTTGTATTTACAGAGGTCGCTGGTGCTAGGCTAGTGCATGTCAATGGCCATAGTTATCCTGCCACTAAAAACAGACTTACCCACTCCACAAAACACCCAAAGCAAATTTATTATTACGCCACTGTCGATGTGAATGTCTGTGTCGGTAGAATAATGTTTGAAATAAAACTAACCTTGCATCGCATGAATCGTTGCATGTTGAGGGACTATTTTCTCAATTTTACTTAAGATAGGTACTAGGTGATATCAGTCCGCCACTGCCAAGCTTTCTATCAGGACATACAACTCACTGCTGCTGCTCAGACATAAATCCTTGAAATGCAAGGTCGGTTTTACTTCTAAACTTATTCTATCGACAAAGACATTCACAACAGTATTCTGGCATAATAATAGATTTTCTTCGGGTGCTTTATGGAGTGGGTAAGACTGTTTTTAGTGGCAGGTTAACTATGACTGTTGACATGCACTAGCCTAGCACCAGCGACCTCTGAAATACAAGCCCTGGATGGAATATTTTTAAAAGTGTCTCCACACATCTTCAACACTCTGGCTCACTAGGAAATGAGGTCCTATGTCCAAAATTCTGGACTGTCCCTTTAAACCTTTCTATCACCATGGAGACTAAAACCAGACAAGGTTAATGTCAGATATGTAGAGGATGTCTGTTTTTTGAGCTCTAAAATTACTTGAAGAAATGTAAGGTAGAGCTGCCTCGTGTCATACTGTGGAACATTCCAGGCAGAGCAGTGGCATCTCCATAGAAACAAGCAGGTGACGGACCCCCAACCAAAAACTTACAAAGTGCACTTTTAACTAAGCAAAGCGCACACTCCTTTCATGTTTTTACTCAAAATTAGTATTCAGATTACATATTTTCGGTACATGTATTCAGTTCCTTCCCAATACTACATCGGAGTGAATACATTAGCCCCATCCATCTGCATTAAGCATTCTCGTCACTTCCATTGTGTTAATTAAGTTCCACCTGCACTTCTCTTCTGTGTGCGTTTGGAGATTCAGTGGCAGACAGTTGCATGTGCCGAAAGAGGAGAGGGGGATTTCATTAGGTGTAAAAAGCTGACTTTATAGTGATCAATGGCCATGCTCATCGGTCACCTGGAGTGGCCTAACTGACCGGTGCATGAAGATGGATGGAGGGGCTATAGGATGGAGTGGAAATAGAAAGCTTTTGATGAGACTGTGGGTAAGTGCATAGGGAAACAAGATAAATGCGCATGACCTTTGAACCCCCACTGCTCAGGCATAAATCAAGAAATCGTGAGAAATGAAAACGAAAATGCTGGTAGGTTAGAAGATCATGCAGTAAAGAATGGACAATGCATTGGTCCTGGGTGCACCAAGGCTTCTCTGATTCATGTGATGTCTGTGAATATAATGGGAATCATATGGCGGGCCTGTCATAATACATTGTGCCAGGGGTCAGGGTCGGCGCCATATGAAATGCAATATAGCCCAATAATAAACCTTTTTATTGTGAACGAGGCTGTGCGGTCAGAGCTGCAGATAAAGCTGAATCCATGAACTAGAATCCTCTTCATGACTATTTTTGGTTAACATTGATTAGTGAGACATTTACTGTAATTATAGGGTTTTGTTTCAACATTATTAAAACTGCACTGATTCAATTTCTGTTGTAGAAATACAAACAAAAAAACAAAAAAAGCAAAGGTCATTTCTGCATGTGCAAGAATTGACTGAGGTGATTGCTTTAATCAAAATCTTTTAAAAAAAAATGTGCATCATGTACCTTTTCTTGTGGAAGGATGGCCACCTGGTTTTCTACATGGAAATGTTATTGCTTTGTCTGGAGTGGCATTAAACATTTCTATCATCATGGAGACCAAAACAGGCAGTTACAGGTCAGCTCTGTGGAAAGGCAACCCCGCTCACTGTCAGAATGCCTGTATCTCTAGGTATTTTTGAACAATAAAACCACCAGTAATCAGGTTTGGTCTCAGCTTTGGTGGGGACATTGTCATATCAGCTAACTCCCCATTGATATGTTTTATGAGTTCTTTCCAAAAACACACAGTCTGGGCAGGTCCAAAATAAGTGAAAGGTGGTTTCATTTTTCAGTTTGCAAAATGTACAGTTTGTTTCCATTGCCCTTCTAAGATTATTCTTTACTGGATATAGAAGTGATGTAATAGTTCTGTTTGCTTGTCAGTGATGAGATGTTTGTGAGGTAATGTCCATACATTTTTCCATGGAATATGATCAATAGAGTCATTTGGGAGATGCACTTGTGGCGATAGTTGCTCTTTTTCCATGGCAACTCATTATAAAGCAAGTTTAATTGAAGTTGAAGCCAAGTAAGTTCCTTTTGAAATTGCTCTCAAAGTTCGGTACGCAGCGTCTTCACTCACACCTGCTCTTCGGGTGCTGGCACTGTCCTGCTGCTTCCCCAGTTTAGGCTCCTGACATCACTCTGTTGCAGTCATTGAAATAGCGGCAGGGGTCATCATATCACTGAATACATCTCAGAACGTCTAATAAAAAAAAAAGTGAACTAAAACATGTTCAATTAATACTAGTGAGTTTGGAAATATCAGGATAAATGTATATTTTTGTTTATTAAAATAAAATAGCAAATATTGGTAGGGACTATTTTGTCTTCCCCAAATATTGGTTGTGACATCATCCCTATGCAAACTTACACCCTTGCCAGTAATTGAAACAATGTAAGGTAGATCTGTTAATGTCATGCTAGAACATTCCAGAAAGAGCAATGACATTTCCATAGAAACAAGAAGGTGACAGGCCCACTTCCAAAAAGTTACAGAGTGCACCTTTAAAACTGTATCTGCTCTTTTAATCTTCTTTGCTAAAAACACTGTCTTGTAATCTAAATATGTTTGAAATATTACATTCTCTAAAGATTTTGTGGAAACGAAAGAATTATTAAATCTTGAATAGAATTAATTTGTATTGTTTGATCTGCTTTAATTGGACTTTTCCCTCGTATTATGGTTAAACTTTGCACAAAGATTTTCTCTGTGCATACAAAAGCCTGGGGGACAGCAGTGATAAGAATGCCCACTGGGAGCAGAACAAAAACAGTCACATTGGTGGAGACATGACCTTGATTAAAATCACAAATTCAACAAAGGAATTACACCAGAAAAGACTTTGACTACTAATCAACACAGACTGAACCAACTTCACTGTGGATCAGAGCTGGAAATGAGGCCGTAAACTACATCCAAAGTAGACTTCCAACGAAGCTTACCCTGTGGCCATTGTATTTTGTGGTACTGAGTTAAAAGCTCTGCACCTGATTTTTACTCTTAAAGGGCCCATATTGCGTTATTTTCCGATTACTGTTAATAATAATAATGATGTTTCCTCATCACAAACAGACCTGCAGCATAAAACAGAAAACACTCTGTTTCTCCCTTATCATAATACAGGAAGTGCTCCACTGTGTTTTAAACTCCAAACACCTTCACTAGAATAATTGGACAATTTCAGTCCTAGAATTGACAATCTCTACTGAACTAAAGGTAAAAGGTAGCTGTTAACATCAAACCTACCACTTAATGACATCACATGGTGGAACAGAGCATTTTGAGCTTTGGAGAAGTAAACAAACTAATATTAAAGGGTTATTCAAACATGTGTGAATGAAAAAAACACAACTCCAGGTATGTTTTTGAGGAGGTAACAACATTATAACATGACTTAAAGTTCAGAAGAGTTAATTTTGTGTATTATAAGACCTTTAAAAATGTGAAAAACAGAGTTATTGTTAAACGGTCCAAAGTTATTCCTCACGTATGCATTTCAAGCTGAACTTTCAGAGACCAGAATAGAGTTTTGCCTTCACAGTAAAACTAACAGCAACTAGCATGCAAAGTGCACATTTCCTGATTATTGGCCAATCTTTATGCTTAGATGCAGACAACACACAGCTGATTTATTATGACTATATGACTGTTCTAATATCCACAATGTTAAAAAAGTACTTTATTGCTAGAAGAACAAAACAAAAATAAAATAAATTAAAAAATACTTTATGAAATGTAAAAACAAAACCATCACACAAACACATTACTGTTGAGTTACATTGTTCAAGGCTTTCCACATGTATTTATCTTCAATGACACTTCATCACTGTAATGAGAAGATGGCTTTAATAGTGCGTTCAATATATTCACTTAAAGCACATTAAATGTAAAAAAAACACTTAGTACTAAGTGAGCTGCCACCAGGCTCATTTGCACATGATCATCACAGCACTTCAGTGGCTGTGGCTAAAGACATAATATATTAAAGATAGAGTGCCACATTATTGATTTCCTTAATGAGTTTGCATGAATCCCTTTTTGCAAATAAATAAACATGCATCTTCCATTACCGATAAAGAGATGGTCAGAGAAGATTTATTGTACCTTATTAATTCAAAGTGCACAGTGTGAAGAGTTTGACCTGATGTAATTCAATTAGCATGTGTTCTTGTGCAGGAAAATATGCTGTTTGAATGACTTTGGGGATGAGAAGCTGTGGGGCATAGGAAGAGGTCATATTTTCAGTGGAGGGATACACTTAACCATCATTACTGTTGCTATAAGTGTCTTGCACCAAAATAACATAAATAAACTAATACTGTCTGTCTGTTTTCTATTTCAACATTCTTTGTAAATATAGGTATTTGATGGTGCTAACAACAAATGGTACGTTGATGTTATTCCAAGTTTGGATTTTGTGTTAAAATAAAGGCTACTGCCATAGTTTTAGTATCCAGTTAGAAGTTGACAGAAATATGATCAGTTTTCTCTCCCATGGCAGTGGAGTGGTTGGCTGTTTGTGTGGCTACCTGGCTCACACACTGAGCAGTTTTTGAAACTTTGTTTTTTGAGCTCAGTTTTAACATTGTACCATGGGATTTTAACACACCAAAAAGTGCAGCATGTGCAGTTCAAAACACACATGCAAGGGACTGTTGTAACTTTTGTGAAATGAGCTGTTTGTTTTTCCTGTATCCTTGGAGACTGTACAAGAGGCTAGCCAAGAAGGCAGCTAAGGACATTTTATATGCTCTAGGCTTTTTACACCATATGTGGCTTTTTACACCAAATATGGCAGCAAATGTGGCAAAGGACCTTCTATAGGAAATACTCTGAGACCTTCCAGAGGAAATACTTTGAAGAAATGAATCAACAACCAAAACACCAGAGTAGAGTAAGAGTGAGGCCTTTCCTGTTGTGTTCACCTGGTTCCTCCTGGATGTTGCTGTGATGCTGAAGGACACAGAGGAGGGACACTTTTGACTCTTCCTCCCCTGAAGTTGCCTCGACATAGGATCTGCTGACCCTTCCTGATCAGTCCTCCTGTTAAACTGCACTGAGATCTTTAACACAAAGGCGATTGAGAAGTGGAGCAGTACGTTGCTAGCTAAGCTTGAACTTCCTCTGTAATCAATAAAGTATCTTTCTTTCTTTTGTTGGTCTAAGTTTGGCCTTCAAGACAATCCAGTGTAACTAGATGGCCACCAACCTATAGCAATACAATAGCTCTTCCACAATAAATCTTCTCTGACCTAGAATATCTTTTCATATTATTCACCTAATTCATGGTTTTCTGAGCAACAGACCACAGACTATGAGAATAGAGTCCACCATATCCAGCACTCTGCTCAAGTACAAGCCCCTCACTAATCATGCTGTGAGTTGTGTGTGTGGGCTGTATACTATACTCCCATGATTCTGCAATCTTTATTCTCCTCATCAACAATCATCCTATCACCTTTTATTACATCTTAATCATCTACTTTACACAATGGTGTCCCTATATCAATACAGAGAATACAAAGGAAATTATCTTCAATACTTCCACATTCATAATCATCTCAACTCAATTGATTTTGGATACCACATCTCAGACATCCATAAAAAAACCTCACAATAATGATTTCATGTTCCTGCTACTGCTGTAAATCCATTTTAATCTGCTGTTCCTCCTGTTTACACCACAATGTCAGTGTCCAGTGGAAACGCCTCAGAATCGCAAAGAAACATAGTAGATAAAAGAACCTCCCACGCACAAA
Source organism: Boleophthalmus pectinirostris (assembly GCF_026225935.1). Lineage (NCBI taxonomy): Eukaryota > Metazoa > Chordata > Actinopteri > Gobiiformes > Gobiidae > Boleophthalmus > Boleophthalmus pectinirostris. Next base: position 28,548,275 of record NW_026571152.1, read on the forward strand.
CCAAACATTTCAGAACTCATGACAGAGCAATAGTGCGATTGGCCGACACAATCATCATGTAACTCAACATCAGCCACCTCCATCCTCAACAAACTATAGCTCACTGACCTACCATCTTACGTAATCTCATTTTCTGTAAATTAGGGATGCACCGATCCAGTTTTTTCAGTTCCAATGTCAATATAAATACTTTGGCTTTCAGTATCTATTGATATCTCTGTTGCATCCCTACTGTAAATGTTTCTTGTTAAATGTAGATATATACTACCAGTCAAAAGTTTTAGAACACCACGCTTTTTCCAGTCTTGTACTGGTTACTGTTGACCAAAACATATTCTAAACCTTTGATTCATAAAAGTAGTCATCTTCTTCAGAAAGTTCTTCCCAAGTCTGTTGCAGAAGTTTCCATAAATGTGTGGCACTTGTAGGTCGCTTGGCTTTCACTCTTCTGTCCAGTTCATCCCAAAACCAGCTCAGTGCGGTTGAAGTCTAGAGACTGTGCGTGACACTTCATGTTTTTGAGCTCACCATCTTGTTCTGTTTTCCTGAGGTAGTTATCTTTTATCTTTTTTTAACCTCTGGCTGTTGAGTACTTACCTTTGTACCATTTCAAGCTACTCATTGGACATGCGTGTCTTGAATTGCAGTAAATAGCTGGAAAAATGAGGGTGTTTTTAAAAACTTTTGTCCGGTAGTGTATGCGATATAGATGAATAAACGTTCAATACCATACTGTGGAAAATTTAAGGCAAAGCAAAAACATTTCCATTGAGACAAGCAGGTGACGGACCCTCTACCAGAAAACATACATTAATCACTTCACCTTTTTACCAATAGCTTAGAGAAGATGTCACAAAACCCGTTAAAATATGTGCTTTTTTCTAATTCGAAAGAGCTACAGCATTCACTACAGACACATACGAGCAACAGGAAGAGGGAGGGGCTCTGAATCGCGGGGGCGGAGACGGAAGCCACGGCGACAGACTAAAAGAATAAATCACCGGAATGAAAAATAAGAAAACGCAATTTGTCACGGCATTGTCGGCTTCCTGCTCCTCCGCCACTCTCCTGGTGCATTCTGGGGGCGCCGCTTCGGGAGCCCGGGCCTGTTTGTGCATGCGTGTGTCGGCCCCAGCTGCTGTGCCTATTTAAATGAGACTCACGGCTTCATGAAGTGAGGAGCGTGTCTCTCTTTTCAATATGCAGCGCCACATACCACTGTGCGTGTCTAGATGAAGGCGAGGCACAGTCAAAACACAGGGCAAAAACTGTGCAATGGAACAACAGAATACAGTAGAGTGGAGGAGGTGTAGCTGTAATAGGCAGCAGGGAAGCATGAAGAGACAAAGGATGTTGACAGGAAAAGGCTCCAACTCATTATTGGTGCGTCACAGGGAAGAACTATTCTCTCTCTGCATATGTTATCGCTTATGTTTCATCAGACCCGAGAATCTGCTGCACGCACTGGCAGTCTACGCAATGAAATTCTCCAACTCTTCCAAGAATACATAGGAGTCTATAATGGTATGCCTGTGAAGAATATGTAAAACTGTATGGGGTGATGAGAAGCTGTTAGCGTTCTGTTTAAAGCAAGGTTGAAGAAGCTATATATATTGGCATTGGTAGTGGGTTTGTGACTAAAGATGTGTTTTTTTCTGTGACATCACATGCAGGTGTAAAAATATGGTTTCACTGGGGTGGCATAATTGGATAGTGAGCCTGCATATGCCCTGTTTGAAGTTTGCATATTCTTTCTGTGTCGTTTTCTGTGTTTTATTCTAGGGCACCTGTAAAAGATTCTAATTGATTCTAGGTTCTCCTCAAGGTTTTATTAATAAAGTTAAGGTGCAGTAAATTATCCATTTTGTGCATGTATCTTTATTCACGGGTTTCAGTTTCTTGTTATATAAACAACTCTTTGAGAACTTTTCATTCAAAAGTTACTTTGCTTTGTCCTATACAAGTATGTGGAAATGGTGTTCATTTTTCATCACACTGAAAACATGGTTACCCAATCCAATTTTATCACAGAAGGCAGTGTACTGTTACACAGCAAAATAATTTATTCTGTCAACTGGACAAAAGTTTTAGAGTGAAGACGTTTCGCCGCTCATCCAAGCAGATCTTCAGTTCTGGTTGGATGGACACTGCTTTATATTTGCCTGCAGAGAGGAGCTACTACATTGAAACTAACACATTTTTGGTTTACAGTTTCTGCTTGTTAACTAGGTTTAGTTTAGTTTAGTTTAGTTGCTTATTTATCTGAGACAATGCATTTAAAAACATTGAACTACACAAAGTAGTCGTATTGTCGTGCTAGGTTAGCAAAATTGTTAATTTCCACCTTCAGTCCCTGGACAGGTTGATGTCATAACTGGCATACATGAAAATAAAATAAAATAAAATACTATGTATATTGATGCAATCATTCATCAAGCCACTCAATTAAAACTAGTCCCATTCAGTCTCAGTCACCATATCCATACACTCTTTACATATTTACAGTTCATATTGCTGCATTGATACAGGGCAGATTAATGTATACAGGTTTGTTTGGTTAAAATCCATTGTTTGGCCAATCATGCAAACATTTCATAATTTGTACATGATATAATTTCATGTGGGAGCGTGTTCCAGAGGTTTATGGCTCTAAATGTCTATGGAACTATACTGTGCCTGAGACTGACTGAATCTAACCAGAATTGAACTGATGAGTGGCGACGCATCTCCACTCTAAAACCTTTGTTCAGTTGACAAAATTTATTTAATTTTATTTTTGCTGCGGGTCATTCCTGGATGACTGGGATTACACAGACATTTTCTAAATCATCGCCACATCAACTGGGCCATTGGCATTAGATCATGTTGTTTATCATGTCTTTATTGAATGCCTCCATGCCTACATTGAATTGTGGCATCCTAACATCTAACTGTACATTATTTTCCACACTTGGCACTTAAGACCTTTCATGCCATAGTAAAAGCTGTGGCACGATCAACATAAAAGAAGCAGAATGACCAAAACCATTAACCATCTGTCGACTGCATGGACAGAGTGACTTACGAACCACCCTCACTAAAAGCATGAAGGCTCACACGCTGTGCATGCTAAACACTGGACTGGCCCTGGAGGTCGGGATAAAAGAGAAAGAACATGTTTGTGGCATCAACAAATGGACTCGTGTAGACTGTCAAATAGGGCTGTGAAGAGTCCACTGGTCAGGTCTTGGTGTCAGTTTGGTGCTGAGGGGAGCAAGGTCTCATTAGGCAAGATGTAACTACTTCCAAGTATTGTTTTTGAGGCTAAATTAAGTTAGTGTTTTCCAGGAATCCATTTAGGTTATTGGGTGTTTACAAGCAACACTGAACTACAAAGTGCCCATATTACACTATTTTCAGATCTATCTTATAATGTTATTTCTTCATCACAAACATACCTGGAGTTGTGTTTTGTTTCATTCACACACAAACACTGTATATTTAAGTTCTTCTCTCAAACAGAAAACACCATAGATTGTATACATAGCACAAAATAACACACTATCCACCACATTCCAAATAGGAATTTCACATGCGGATCTTCCGGCTCTTACTGACACGGGCTCCCATTGACTTACATTGGAATATTGTCATCCCTCTCTCTGTAACTGCTGCTGTGAGCCTGGTTATTTTGGTCTTAAAATGTTCGTATCAACCCACTCTGCATGATCCTGTCTGTCAAAAAAAATCCTATTCATAATATAGAGCCTGGTTCTCCCTTGTAACCACTAGCATTGGAAGCTTCATTTGAGTGACACCGAACGCCATGGGTGATTTCACATTCACTTAGTCCACTTTTTTATACAGTCTATGATTCCAGCTTGTGATGTCACGTGGTAATACAAGGAGTATTACCACATGACATATCGGGAGTGCTCCATACACCTTCACTAGAACCATTTGGATAATTTCTGGAGTTCTCTATCATGACTGAACTTAAAGTAAAAATTCACAAGGTGGAACAGAGCATTTTGAGTTTAGGAGATGCAGACAGACTTAAAAAAAATTAAAATAAAAAATACATGATTACTCAAACATGTGTGAATGAAACAAAACACAACTCCAGGTATGTTTTTCTGGAGGTATAAGCATTAAAACATTTAATAACATGTAATAATGTATAATTTATAATGTATTTATAATATAATTGTACATATAATGCATGTATTTATGTATGTATACATGTATTTATAATGTATAATTTCACTTATACATCATTCCTACCTCCTCTCCACCTCTGTCTCTTCATCCTCTCCTTTTAACCTTATGTTTTATTTACGCACACAAAAATCTATCAGTGTTTTTCATCATGGTTTGGAGTGACTCAGTGGCTTAAAGTTATAAGGGTAACTTGGGTTTTTGATGCAGTGACATTGGCTTGCTTTAATGAAGTCTATCTCTATGGAAACATGACCTGAACAGCTACCTGCTGTAGGACAGGATAGATTCTATTGTATAATAAAAGGTTAACAGAATCGCCATTAAACCGAGTTGTAAAATGTAACTGCCTTCATCAGACAGGACCCTATAGGCATCTTATTGTGTGTAATTCGTCTTATAGGCCGTGTACCTCAGTTTTACCAGTTTGAAACAGTGAAAGACAGATCTATGTTTACATGTAGGCTAGTTCTTACTTTCCAAACATACTTTCTTTCCGTGGTTTTAATCCTGTCCTTTTTCCCATGAATGAAGCGTGACATAGTTGAAACGTCGTCATTTTGTGGAATTGCCTCCGACCTTTGCTGGAAATGCATTTGTTTTTGCCTTCACTTTGATGAGTACCCTTTCATCTTCCTCTCTGTAAATATTCATCATCAGATAAAAACACATTTACAATACAAGCCAATTCTTTTGTTCTGCCACTTCTGTTGTTATCTTGTCTTTTTTATCTGTTTTTGTCAAAATTTGAGCTTCCACAGTGTCATCCAATTTCTGTTTTTCCACAGTAATTTCGATATACTCTGTTCTGGACTGAACATCTGCTTTGGGGATTTCCATAACATCTGGGTTGTTGTTAAAGTTGTCAAGAGTTTGAAATGTGGCATTAGTGCAGATGAGAAGGTGTTTTCACAAACCTCCAGGTGTTCAAGGCAAGTGAGAGTGAGAGAAGAGTGTATAGGACGCTAAGGAAGCCATGAGAGATTTATGTGAAAGTGATCAAATTGAAATGTTATTTTAAAGCAGATCTGTTTTGGAAAATCGACTCTTCACAGCTTTCAGCCATATTATAGTTGTTCCCCTTCTCATTTACCTTCTTATTCAGTGTGACTCGTGCATGTTTGCCCTTGTTTTCACTGCCACCGACATACGGCCATTGCTTTGCACTTACTTTGTTCTCCAATTTAATTTTCTTAATCAGTGATACATGCAGGTTTCAGCAGCATTGCATAGTCACTTTGGTAAATTTTTAAAAAAGGGCATTTTGCCAGTGTGATCTGCAGCTGTGCATCAGAGTTGCCGACTCATTGTTGTGATGACGTTCAAAACTTCAGCTCCCGTTGGGTATCGCAGTTTTCTAACGTAGAAATCAGCAGACTTGTTTCTTTTATTAAGTTGTTTTTGATGAATATTGCAAATTAAAATATGCAAATTACAACATAATGATCCACAGATGTCGTAGGTTATAACTATATAGCACGCTCAAGCACAATATCTGTTTTAAAACCAGGAGACTTGAGTGAAGTGTGATAACGCTAGGCAACAGACATCAGCATCAAGGTCACATATCACACTGACATAACGGAAAGCTATGTGATGTTAAGAGAGAGGCTGAGAATGGGGTAAAAACAAACTATTCAAGAGATGACGGCATGGATGGATGAGAAGCTAGCACTCTCTCCTCACAGAAAGAAGGCTCCAGGTTTGAGTTTCAGTTTGCTTGGGCATTTCTGTACTGAGGTTGCATGTCATGCCTGTGGGTACTCTGGATTCTCCAATCAAAAATTCACCAAAATCCTCCAGTTAAAGTTCTGACCCAGCCTGTAGCTGAAGATCTGGAACTGCTCCTGACAGGTTGCCCTCATGGCATTGAAGGTTGGGTCTCATGCCAAGGACAAATTCCCTACAGGGACAATAAAGACCCTCAGCCTTAAACTTAGATAACTCTCACAATGCCAAATGTATTTTTATTGAAACAGAACTTGATGTTTGACCAAAGTTGAGGCAAAGTTACTGTAGCCTAAGCGATGTACAAGTTTATAATAATATTCCGGAATTTTCCCTCAGGTTTCAAAAAAGTTTTCAGAGTGAATTTTGAATTGGATTGAATTTTAAACTAAGCTTGACCATAAAAATGATATGTGGACATTGCTGCAGTCGATTGCCAGGGCCTTTAGCAGAGCAGCCTTTCTGAAATGGTGTGTGGCATGGACAGTTATGGCAGTTATAGTGTTGTTATGGCAATTTGGAGCTTGTAACTGGAAAAGAGGCAGCCGGCTGGAGGTGCCTGGCAAATGAATTTACTCCCTTTATGCTTGAGACTTTCTCTGGGATGTTAAAATGATAACAAACATTAAAATTCCTCTATGCTCACATTATTAATATGACTTAACTTAAAGGTCCTATATTGTGAACAACTGACTTTTGAGAGCTTTAAGACGTGTTAGAATGTTTTTACCTCATCAAAACATACCTTCAAGTTGTCTTTTTTCATTCACACATGTTTGAGTAGCTTTATTAATAGTCTATCTACATCTCCAAAGCTCAAAATGCTCTGGTCCACCTTGTGATGTCATGAAGTGGTAGTTTTCAAGTTAGCAGCTACCTTTTACATTTAGTTCAACAGAGATTGGCAATATCAGGAAATTATCCAAATGATTCTAGTGAAGGTATGTGGAGTTTAAAAGCACACTGGAGCACTTCCTGCATTAGCACATGGCATCAGGAGGTTGAACAGAGTGTTTTCTGTTTGAGAAAAGAACCTAATACAGGATTAAACAAGTGTGTATGAAACAAAACACAAGTCTGGGTAAGTTTTTGATGAGGAGACAGCATACCATATTTTTCAGACTATAAGTCGCTCTGGAGTATAAGTCGCACCAGCCAAAAAATGCGTAATGAAGAAGAAGAAAAAAACATATATATAAGGATCAATAAGCAAGGATATAAGTTGTACCGGACTCTAAGCACTTTTTTGGCGGGAAAATTAATTTTATAAAATCAGAGACCAGGAAACCACATTTCAACTTGAAAGGCAAGTTAAAGTAATAACAATAGAACAGAGAACAACAGGCTGTTTACGTCACATATGAACAGTTATTCAGATAATTATAACATAAACAACAGAACATAAAGACAAACTCTGGATCTCACTCCAAATCACTAAATCCATTGAATTCTTCATCCTCGGTGTCACTTCTGAGCAATGCTGCAACCTCCGGAGGTAAATGGAGTGTTCCTCTTCTGCATAGCTGTTGTCAAACTCAGCATCAGTTCCAGTTAGAATTATTCCAGCCTTTCTGAATCCCGACAGGATGGTTTCAGTTGTCACTGAAGTCCAGGCTTTATTGATCCATCCAGTGACTTCCAGGAAAGTTGCATGGTGCACCCTCCCAGTTGCTGAGAAGCTGTGTTCTCCATCCCCGCTTTCCGCCAATCCCTCACAAGTTTCTCACTTCAAACTTTTTTTCTGCTGCTTGCTTACCTTACCTACTTTCAGCAGGACAGTGGCTCTTTCTGCAGGAGACGTGCAGTAGAGTGAAGTGACAGTGGTACAGGAGAAATAGTAGTAGCAGATACTGACAAACAGGCCTAGCGTGCAGCTGTCAGTATTTAAAAAAATTACTATATAAGTCACACTGGAGTATAAGTTGCAGGACCACCCAAACCATAAAAAAGTACAAATTATAGTCTGAAAAATACAGTAATATGAACTGTTTAATTTTCAGTGGACACAATTTTTAAAGTACACAAGTTGAAATACATGCAGTTTTGACACCACACTTTAAATGCTGGGGCAGAATGTAGTTTTACTGGGGTGGCCTAGTGGTGTAGTGATCCTGCATTACAACAAGAAGGTCTCAGGTTACATTCCCAAACAGTGTAATTGTTTTGCTTTGATTCAAAATTATTTATGAGGCAAGTATTACAATGTCAACCCAATACACATACCAATGGGTCATAAAATTGCATTCAAAGATACGCCTTTATTGTCTCAGAATAATTTTACCTTGGGCTACATGAAGCGGAGTGAATAAGTGCACACAAAGGCAGTTTGTATGTAAGCATTCATCAAACAAAAAAGAGCATGAAACAAAAAATGAAAAAATACTGGATTTTAAAACTGCAACTTATTATTATTTGCTTTTATTTACACTGTCTCTCCCCTCCCATGTTCAAATACCCCCCAGAGTAAAGTGTTTCAAATCTTATCATAAATTGTGTGTCTTCTTATTTATTCATTCAGCTATTTTATTCTTTTTAGTACAGTTTTTATGGATTGATTTTATTAGTTCCATTTGTCTGGAACTTAAATCTGTTGACTTTTAGCGCTAAATGTTAGTTTCATATTTATTTTGTGCAGTATTTTAGACAGTATCATGTTTTTAAAATATGCTTTTAGTGGTTTTCATATTCTACAGTGTGTTGATGTCGTACTCTCAGGTTTTCCCTATTCATTACATGGTATGAAACATGTCATAAAATATTTGAAAGGTAAATTCACAAAATATTTAACCTGATCATTTTATTAGTGATTAGACTCAATAATTCACTGTACCACAACAAAGATCTGCATTTTTTAGCTGTTCCCCATCTGTATTAAATATTACTGGCCTACAGAATGTTTTGATGTTATACAAATAAACTGGATTCTTGCTCATATTTATAAATCTAGGTTTCGACGCCTTGTCAGTATTGAAAATGTATATTCTCATACATCATAAATAACACTGAGGAGGAGAGACACAGTTAAATGAAATGTGTATAAATAATAAGACTTTTAGATTGTCTGAAACCACCAGAAAAAATACAAAATGTATTTAAGCAATACATTTTCAGGAGCCTTATGCAACAGAGACTTGTTTAGGGACAAATTAGCTCTGATGTAGTTCCAGCTAATGACGTATTCTATTGAATGTCAGTAGTCGATAAATCCGAGTCAGTTCTTCCGATATCCATTGTAAATGCATCCCATTCTAGCCAGGCTGGCGCCACCTACTGCCTCCACTCAATTTCATTTCTCTCCAGTGACTAGGTCAGGAATCAGAATACACTAGATGGTTTTTAAGAGCCCCAGAAGTGTGAGTTTGGGTGCCAGCCAATCAGCGAAGAGCCATACATTCTGCGTTGGCAACGATTCTCGAGATCCAGGATTTAAAGCCGGAACAAAGAGAATGTTTGGTGAATTTTATCAAGGGGAAAGACGTTATTGCCCTTCTTCTTACGGGATTTGGGCAAAGATTAATATACCAGTTAGCCCCATTAGTGCCGCATTAGTACATACGTCATGACCAAATAGCAGAAATTTGTTAAATAAAAAACGTACCCGCCTACAGTCGAGCAAATGAATTCTAACGCTGCAAGGTCAGCCGGCTTCTACGAAATGAAACCAGATGATGAATAAGGTTATTCCATTGCAACAGTTGGGAAAAATATACATGCTTGAGAAAGTTTAATGTTTATTCTGTTAACTTATGAATCCCATATAGAATATGTAGAACCACATTTGGGCCAGGCTCTATATACTGTAACTCACTAGGGCTACATCCCAATCCTAAAGAACTCAACCCTCTCTGACTGAACCCTGAGGAGAGTTAACGTCAGGTATCTCTAGCTCCTACTAATAAATAGAGTCTGTTACCTAAGGTTAGCTGTTGGCAACTCAGTTATAGCAGTTTGACTATTATATGTTTAGAAAATAACTTCTGTTTACTGTCAAATGATGTGAAAGAAAGTCTACACATCACTACAAAGTTTTTAGAAGACACTTTCTCTACACATACACAACTTAACATATCAAAATGACGATAAGACAATTCTCATCAATTTTGTGTAAATCCGACTGACTCGGTCTGCACTGAACTAGCCTGAGTTTGTGTTTCAGAACCAGGATCTGACTGGCCAGTCCATTGCATTTTCTCAAGGTAGAGGTCAGTTTTGCCGAAGTCCAGAGCACAATACAATGTGCCATAAGTCCACTTTTTCTGGTCAGATTGTGTTAAAATAAAGATAAGATTACGTCTAATTTGTAAGAGTGCTTCAGACAGAGCAGAGCCTCCAGTTGGCGCCACACCCATGACATCAGCTGCTTTCACCAGACTAATTTCAAAGTCTGTACAGCTCATCTACACAGCAGTCTCATCTTTCATACTCCAACAAACTGCAGTATTTCTCTGAGCTCTTGGCATCAGCTGAGAGAGACACAGGCCTGCTTCCTCATTTCCATCTGTCTGCTAACTGTATCAGTGTCACCCTTGGGCGACACCACAGCACCTCTGCCTGTTTACCTCACTTTTATTCAATCACCCAGTCCGATTCTACACGTCAGGTCAGCTAATGCACGCTAATTGCACTGGATGAACAGGGGCGGAAAATGCCATCAGTGAAACCAAATGAGTTTTAATTACTGCCCATAACCAGATATGGACGATCTGTCAATCTCCTACTGACTGTGTTATGGAGAAGGCGTATGCAAAGGAACTTGAGGAGGTTTGAAACAAAAGGGAGATTATAGTGAATAAAAGTGTGATTAGGGCAATGCTGTTCTGTTTGGGGACACTCCATGAAACTCTGCTGCCCCCCAAAGGTGACAGTGTGAACTATTTAGAGTTCTTTTATGGGAACTGTGGGATCTGAAAAGCAGTGGTGGAAGTAGTTCTGAATTTTGTAAAAGTACAGATAATGGAGCAAAAAAAAAAAAAAAAAAAAAAAAAAAAGAGGGAGAATCACATTTCACAATTCAGCTTAAGTAAAAGTATTAAAGTATCTGTTTAAAATGTTTTTATGTGCATATTTATGTTTTACTACAACTACAAAAATTAAGCAGGTCTCAAACAATGATAAAAAATACTTTAACATTTCAATCATGTTTAAAAATTTTGTGAAGTATAGTACAGATACCTGCTCTCAAATGTTTGTGAAGTAAAAGTAAAATGTACTCAAGTAAAGTACAGATATTTTACTGCTTTTACTTTGTTACATTCCACCACTACCTAAAATATACTCGGGTTATAATAAACATATACAAAAAAGCTATTGGGTTAGTTCACATCATTTGCTTTGCCATATAATATAATAAAACAAAACAAAAAACTACTCTATTCAACTCTGAGTTACTACCACTTTTCTACACTTGGCCTAGTTCCACCAAGTCATAGTAAATTGAAAATATGTTTGGTAGAAATCTATAGAAAACAACAATGAAACTGTCAAAAATATTATTATTTGCTGGAACTTATGTAGCTGTTATTTCAAATAGCACTGGTCTAAAAAGCCAAGGTTCAGTGTTCAAATAGAAATACTTTAATATCCAGTATGGAGTTACTAACTTATACTACGATGTTTTCTGATATACGTTTGTTTTAATGTTGTTTCCTCATCACAAAAGTACCTGGAGTTGTGTTTTGTTTTATTCACACATCACTCACAAACCCTGCATATTTAGGCTCTCAAACAGAAAACACTCTGTTCCACCTTATGATGTCATGTGGTAATACAGGATCCACTGTGTTTTTAAATTCCAACACCTTCTCTAGAATCATTTGGATAATTTCAGTCCTGGAACTACCACTTCATGACATCACAAGGTGGACCAGAGCATTTTGAGGTTTGGAGATGTAGACAGGTAAATTATAAAAGGTTACTCAAACATGTGAATGAAACAAAACACAACTCTGGGTATAGTTTTGAGGAGGGAACAGCATTATAACATGGCTTAAAGCTCACAGGAATCAGATTTGTGTAATATAAGACCTTTAATCTGACCTATTTTACAAGAATACGCAGTTGGAATAGAGGCATGATAATGGAGCAGTGCATGAGGTGACCACTTATATAAGATGTCAAAAGATGTGAACTGGAGATTTGAGACCAGTTGTGGCGAGGTGTATGGAATAAGAATATATGAACTGAACTGAACTGCACTCAAGGTAGAGATTTTGTGTGGTAAAAATTGCTCTCATTTTCACCAATCTGGTCTTACTGGGCAGAGCTGGCCGTGACATTTCCAACATGTGCGTGACAGTGTTAATCAAAAGCAACTCAAGCTGAAATAGCAAAATGCATTGATTTTTGAAAATGTCAAGATGTAAAAACAAAATGCCGCACCCCGCAGACAGAGGCCATAACATTCACTTTACACATGACTTCAGACAATATAAGGAAAATGGGAAAGGCTTTTGATAGAGGTAAAATAAAATGGACCTATTCTACAGTATAGCCCCAGAGCTGCTGCTTAAAGGGCCCAGACGCTGTGTTATGTTGTCTCCTCATCACAAACAGACTGGAGTTGTGTTTTGTTTCATTCACACAAGTTTAACACACAGACCCTGCATATTTAGGCATATTTAGTGCTTCTCACTAACTGTGGTATAATACAGGAAGTGCTCCACTACATTTTTAAACTCCATACACCCTCACGAGAATCATTTGGATCATTTCAGTTCTGGAATTGCCAATCTGTACTGAACAAAAGGTAAAAAGTGGCTGTTGAAAAGCTTGAAAGCTACCACTTCATGACATCACAATGTGGAACAAAGCATTTTGAGCTTTGGAGATGTAGAGAGACTAACAAAACACAACTCCACATATGTTTTTGCAAAGATAACAGCATGGCTTAAAAAAAATCTTAAATGACAAAATTACGTAAACTAAAAACAAAATAGAAATGAACTTTTCTGATCTACTGCCTCCCTGTCTCCATGGAAATATTATTACACTGCCTTCCTCAGTATGGCAATAAACATATCCATCTTAATCCGTGTATCATTCGTTCATTCATTTTTCCAAATAAAACCAAAAATAAGAAAATGAAAAAACAACACTTGTCTTCATTATTTGTCTCCAAAACCAAAATGAAAAAACGGATAATGATTTGTTTTTTCAGTTTTCCATTTTTGTGTTTAAATGAATAATGGGAAAAAAACGGATAATGGCAGTTTCCCATTTCCATGACTTAAACTACGATTGCCGGACTTTTACACTGCATATGGACCGAGCCAGGACTGAACCAGGACTGATTCCAGGACTAATCCAGGACTGAACGAGGACTAAAACAGCCCAGAGGCACGCCCACGTAGACTGTTAGGTGATCAGGACTGAGACTGGGACCAGACCGGGACTGAGACCGGGAATGGACCAGGACCAGGACCAGTACTGAGACCAGGACCAGACCGAGACTGAGACTGGGACCGGACCAGGACCAGGACTGAGACTGGGACCAGACCAGGACCGAGACCAGAACCAGACGGGGACTGAGACCAGGACCAGACCAGGACTGAGACCAGGACTGAGAGTGGGACCAGACAGAACTGAGACTGGGACCGGACCAGGACCAGGACTGAGACCGGGACCAGACCAGGACTGAGACCAGGACTGAGACCAGGACTGAGAGTGGGACCAGACCAGGACTGAGACTGGGACCGGACCAGGACCAGGACTGAGACCAGGACCAGACGGGGACTAAGACCAGGACCAGACCAGGACTGAGACCGGAACTGAGACCAGGACTGAGAGCAGGACTGAGACCAGGACTGAGACCAGGACTGAGACCAGGACCAGACCAGGACTGAGAGCAGGACCAGACCAGGACAGAGACCCAGACTGAGACCAAGACTGAGACCAGTTCAGTCCTGGTTCAGTCCGTATGCTGCGCAAAAGTCCAGCATTGCAGTTTAAGTCACAGAAACAGGAAACAGCCATTATCCATTTTTCTATTATTCATTTAATCACAAAATTGGAAACTGAAAAAAAGGAATCAATATCCTTTTTTTCCATTTTGGTTTTAAAGACAAATAATGAAGAAAATTGTTGTTTTTCCATTTTCTCATTTTTGCTTTTATTCTGAAAAACGAATGAACGAATGATACACGGATCCATCTTGCATATCTTCAGTTACTCACGTTTTATTGGCCAAAAAATGCATTCTTACTGCGTCACCTCTCCACAGATCTGACCTGTAACTTGGCCTGGTAGTGCCAACTGCTTGTCTAAACTGAGAAAGATAAGTTCTATTTAAGTTAAGCCATACTGTATAACAATGTGGGCAAAGCAATAACATCTCCATGGAGACAAACTGGTAGTATGCCATCCACCCGAAAAGTTACACGCTGCACCTTTAACGAATCAACACCTTTCCTTGAGATTTTCTTTTTAGCTCCAGTGTGTAATTCAAACTGTGTGTTGGAACATGCTGATAACAGACAGAAGAGAAGACGGTAATTCTCCATTTTCCCCATGCCTGCTGTTACACTGTTGTAGCAGAATACAAACCAGCACGAGTTTCCAGTTGAAAGTAAGAAATGAAATGGGGAAGTCATTAGCAGAAATAAAAGGATTTTGTCGTCTGATGGGGTAATGCTCATTCTTTTCCATCCATAATGTCTGTGATGAGCTCAGATCCAATGAAAGAAGTCATAGCTGGTGTAAAATTAAAGCTTGTTCCTGGTTTGGTCCTCTTTGGTCCTGATGTAGGGTTGGATTGGTTCTAGTTTAGATTTAGTTTCGGATTTAAAGGTCCTATATTGCATAAAATTGACTACTGTGAGCTTTAAGCCATGTTATAATTATCAAAAACAGACCTGGAATTGTGTTTCTTTCATTCACACATGTTTGAGTAACCCTGCATTATTAGGCTATTTATATCTCCAAAGCGCAAAATACTCAGTTCCTGTTGTGATGTCATGTTGTGGTAGATCAACAGCTACCTTTTTATCTTTTGTTCAGCAGAGATTGGCTTTTGCTGGTCTGAAATTATCCAAATGATTCTAGTGAAGGTACAGACGTGGACAAAATTGTTGGTACCCCTCTGGTAAGGAAAGAAAAATCAACAATGGTCACTGAAATAACTTGAAACTGAGAAAAACAATAATAAATACAAATTTCCTGACAAATAACCATGATAATAATTCTGTTGAACCACAGGTGAAAAACAATGTTTGATTTTTCATTATTAAATTTATCATTATTATTGCTTTTCTCAGTTTCAAGTTATTTCAGTGATAATTGTTGATTTTTCTTTCATTGCCAGAGGGGTACCAACTATTTTGTTCGTGTCTGTATATGGAGTTTTAAAGCACAGTGGAGCACTTCCTCTATTGCCACATGACATCAGGAGGTGGAACAGAGTGTTTTCTGTTTTAGAGAAGAAAACTGCTGTTTGTTTGTGATAAGGAGACAGCCTTATAGCATAGATCAGAAAATATGTGTGAACTCAGTCAGTAAAAAGATAATTTAAACTTGCATTATTCCTATTTTGTTAGCATAATAATACAGTACTGGTGGTTAATTGAGCAGAGAATGAACAAAATGTGTGCGGCCCACAGCGCCACTTGAATAGGCATGATCGATAATGTTTATCTATTTATTTCTCTGTATTGTCTCCTGGAGTCAGCTCAGCATGCAGAATAGTGGGCCACAGCTTATCTGCTACCACTGATGCAAACAAAAAGCATTTTTAATAATAATTGCACTGTTTTTGTTCTTTTTTTCAATTTCTGATCTGTGTTATAATGTTTCCTCATCACAAACATACATGCAGCTTTGTTTTGTTTCATTCACACTAGTTTAACACACAAACCCTGCACATTTAGGTGGAAAACACAACATGTGAGGCCATTTGGCAATTCAGGAGGTGCTCCACTGTGTTTTTAAACTCCATACATTTTCACTAGAATCATTTGGATAATTTCAGCTCTGGAATTGCCAATCTTTACTGAAGTGAAGGTAAAAAGTAGCTGTTAACTTGAAGATTAACACTTCATGACATCACAATGTGCAACAGAGCATTTTGAGCTTTGAAGATATAGACAGACTACTAATAAAGTATCGTATGAATGTAACAAATCACAACTACAGATATGTTTTTTGATGAGGTAACAGCTTTCTAAAATGTGCTTGATATACAACCTTAAACAGTTCAAACTAATGAAAAGGAATTACATAAAGAGAAGAAAATTAAATCTAAACTTATCTTCTAAAAATCATTACCATTTCACTATGATGCTCAAATTCCTGTGATAAACTTAACGTTTTATGAAATATCTAGGGGATAATTTTTACAGTAAAATTCTGGAAATAATCAGCGACTATTCTTTACACCTAATACCCTTTAATTCTTGAGAGGTCAATTTTGATACAAATCAGTTTTAATTTAGTTTTTAGTATATTTTAAAAATAAATCACTCGTGAAAAAGTCCCTGTCATGGCCCGCTCTCTCCTTCCTCCTCTGTAAAAAATGGATTAGCTTCATTTGTAAAGCAATTTCCTCCCAATAAGCCACGAAGAGAGACCCACTCCCCACTCCCCACTCCTTCCTTTAAAAACTCAAAGATTGCGTGAATTATTTTTAGATGAGGCGAGCAGACATTTTCCAATCAATTCTAATTATGTTTGGGCTTGCTTTTTGGGAAAATGGGCTCAAAGACGTGTCTGACAGCCTCCATGTATGATATTGAACTTGGCTGGGAATCCATTATCAACATGTCCGGATTTGAAATTGTGACAAAACTGCAATCTTGTTAGACATGAATGAAAAGAGGCCGCTGCACTGTGTAAGAATCAGCAGTGATCAGAATACTTGCTGTTTAATTTGGTCATTGACAGCTGGTCCAGACAAAAAGCTTTTATGTTGAAATCCATTTTTATTACTGTTTGATTGTGGATTTTCACTTTCTCTCTGTTATATTTGCTATAGCCTGATGAAATTCTTGGGACTTGTCTAATCAGAACATTTGAATTAACTTCAGAAAAAGATATTTGAAACAATAATTAAAAGTCTTTATTAGGGATTTCTGGTACAACATTCACACAATATTAGGCTATACAGTATTAACAAATGTATCCAATTATAATGTATGGGTCCTATGCTGAAGCCATTTGTCTCAGTTGTGGAGGAAATACCACACTCTTAAAAAGACATTAATTTCACCCTATTGAATGTTGTATGCTGGTCCTAAGGACTCGTTTATGATAAATAATGTATAAAAACCACATCAGAACACAAGGTTAGAAACATCTATCAACACGAAAGCTTGTGCATGCTGAAAATATTTTATATAGTATAATGTAGAGTTGTACTTTTAATATGTTTATAGGCCTGTATAATAGAGTCATACAATGTATTATATATATATATATATATATATATATATATATAATATATATATATATATATATATATATATATATATATATATATATATATATATATATATATATATATTATATACATTATTTTTTTTTTACACAAGGGTCAGTAAACATGACACATTATTTCTATCATCCACTCTACAGTCATATTTGGTGACTGATTTAAGTACAGGAACCAAATCTGTCAATCTGATGTGACAGCCAATCCTCCTTTTTGCCAAATCTCAAGATGTATATTTTGACATAATCCAACCATCCATCCATTTTCTTCTGCTTATCCAGGGCCAGGTCGCAGGGTCAGCAGTCTAAGCAGTCTAAGCAGGGACTCCCAGACTTCATTCACCCTGGACACTTCTTCCAGCTCCTCTGGGGGACCCCAAGGCTTTCCCCGGCCAGCAAGTCCCTCGTGTCCTGAGTCTTCACCAGGGCCTCCTTCTGGTGGAACATGCCCGCAATACCTCCTGAGGGAGGCACCCAGGAGGCATCCAGAACAGATGCCCAAGCCACCTCAACTGCTCCTCTCAATGTGGAGGAGCAGCGGCTCTGCTCCGAGCTTCTCCTGTGTGACTGAGCTCCTCACCCTATCCCTAAGGGAGCGCCCAGCCATGCGGCGGAAATTCATTTCGACCGCTTATATCCGCGATCTTATCCTTTCTGTCATTACCCAAAGCTCGTGACCATAGGTGAGGGGAGGGACGTAGATTAACTGGTAAATCTAGAACTTTGCCTTTTGACTCAGCCCCCTCTTCACCACAATGGTCCCATACAGTGACCACATCACTGCAGCTGCACTGATCCGCCTGTCAATGTCACACTCCATCCTTCTTTCACTTGTCAACAAGACCCCGAGATACTTGAACTCCTCCACTTGAGGCAAGGACTCTCCACCCACCCAGAGAGGGCAAGCCATCTTTTTCTGGTCAAGAACCATGGCCTCGGATTTGGGCATAATCCTTTTACATTTAAAACTACCACCTGTAATTAGGTTGGCTGACCCACCCCTGTTGTATTTTCACGCCACTAGATGCTATCAATGCCTCTCTTGTGTTTTGACCTGGCAGAAGAAAAGCAGAGAGAACAGGTGAATATAGGACAGATGAGAGGATGGGAGACAGGTTTCACATCTGCCATATACTGGGAGAAAAAACAAAAATCTTAAAAATGGTAGCTTTAAAGCCAAACCCAACCCAGGCTTGTTTCTGTTGCCAGTCCAGAGCCTAAACTCTAGTCAGACAGTGTTTATTTCTCAACCCTGTGTAGCCTACCATATTGCCCAAAGACTCCTAGATTGCTAAGATGGTGCTCCAAAAAACAGACATTTTTATTCTGTCTGTGCACTTGATATGTAGGTACTATGGTAAAGGTGACAAAAAAGTTGAGAAGGTGTAGTCATGCTGTTTCCATGGCAACCCACCACTCACTTTTCTTTTCTCCGTACCACATGACAGGGCCCCCACCACACATACACATGCACACGAACACACACATGCACACACACGCACACGCGCGCACACACAGAGACACAGACACGCTGATGTCTACTCATCCAGGGAGCATCTCTCAAGGGCATCCGTTAAACAATGCTTTTTTACTCTCCTCCTACTTCACATCTCAGCGCCATCAATCTGGCCATTTGCCTTAACTTTATTTCTCACTCCATTAGTTTCTAGGACACATAACAGCACCACAAAAAGAGGGAGGGGAGGAGGCTGGTGGAGCTGGGGAGAGCGAGTGCATGAAAAAAAAAACTGAAGTGAAAAGAAAGTTTTACCCCTCGGAGATATAAAATGTAATTTCACAGTCAACTTGGCGTGATGTATTATTCTGCAACAAAGGGACATGAGCCCTGCTTGGCACCTGTAGAGGTACAATAGATTAGCAGTAAATCAGTATTATTAGTCTTGTGTGTGTAAGTAAAGTAAACAGGAAAGACATGGAGATGCTACCAGGATGAATGAACATAAACTACACATTTCAAACAGGGAGGAATAAATATAAGGACCCTCCATAAGTAATGTCAGTTGTGTGTGTTCTATTGTTAAAGGGCCTACTAGTATATTATGCTATTTTCGGATCTATGTTATAAATAAAGTTGTTTGCTCAAAAAACAGTTCTTCTCTCAAATGAAAAATGCTCTATTCCACCTTGCGATGTCATGTGGCAATACAGGACATAAAATCCATACACCTTCACTAGAACTTTGGATCATTTCAGCCCTGGAATTGTCAATCTCTACTGAACTAAGCAAAGCCGGGCCTGGCGAGTACTTGGGGTGCTAGTCACAAAAAAAACTGTCATTGTGTCCTTGGGCAAGACACTTCACCCACATTGGCTAGTATGAAATGGTGTGTGAGTGATGGTGGTCAGGGCAGCTGTGGCTACAATAGTAGTTTAGCCCTACCGGGTATAGAGTGAATTAAAAATGCTGAATAATGCTCTGTAAAGCGTCTTAGTGACATATGTCTGTGAAAAGCACTATATACATAAAGACTTACTTACTTGCTTACTTACTTACTAAAGGTAAAAAGTAGTAGTTAACTTGAAAACTACCACTACATGACATCACAAGGTGGAAAGGATTTTGAGGTTTGGAGATGTAGACAGACTAATAATAAAGGATTATTGGTACTTAAAAATGTGTAAGTGAAACAAAACACAAGGCCACGTATGTTTTTGAAGAGGAAACAGCATGGCAACATGGTTTAAAACTCATATGAATCCATTTTGTGTAATATAAGACTTTATTTGTGATTATATTATGACTGTACTTAAATTTCCAAAACTGCTGAATTTAAATCAGGCATCTTGGAAATACGTGTAAGTGAGTTATTCATTACTCATTTGTATTCTGATATTGATAAGGGCATAGTAAACCAAACTTCCTCTTCATTTCATTATTCAGCATAATGAAAACAGATACAAATAACAAAACAGGCCAGAATATCTTTGCCACCATAGTTGTTTATTGAACACTGACAAAGAAATATGTTTTATTAATGCATAATTTAACATTTTAAAGTATACAAGTATAACAGATTTCCTATGGTGAAACTTGGACAACTTTATTCTCTGGAGGTGTAGATTAAATGAATAGCCTCCCAGCAGTCAGGCGATTGAGCCAAATTACAGCATTACCACACTGTTTATTGCAATGGCCGCGCTCTGTCACGCCGTTATCCGGAAACATGGGGCTGCATTGATGGATGCCTGTGCTTCATTAGCTACAGCCTCAGTTAGAAGCACACACACAGTCTTATACAGCTCTAGCCAGAAGTGCATCAAGGCAAAGCTCACATCCGCAAAATCAAATACAGAAACATGAATAAATGAAATAAGTGCTGGGTTTCATAATGTTGTCTACGTAAGAGACAACTAAGGGCTTTTCAAGTTTAAGGTAAATCAAAAGTGCAAAATCAATGCAATCAAATGCTAATCAAAAGGAAAGTCAAAACATAATCAATGTGATATAACTTAAAAAGAAGCATATAATGAAATATCAAATATTGATCCATGCAAATACATCTTACACAGATGTTGTCTTAATTCAAACTTTGACCTCTGTCATGACAACAAGGTCATAAATCATGTTAAATGATTTTAAATTTGAATTTCAGGATAGTTGAAATATTGTAGCAGATTATCAGTAAAGGCATCATTCAGAACATCAGAACAAAATACTCTATACAGATATCTAAAGCTGTACAGATTGGACTTTTATTTTTATGTGGGAGTATTATTCCATTCATTGATTTTTTAAACACAGTTAGTATTTAGGCAGCATTAGGCTAGACACTGGCAGTTTGTATCTGCTCTTAAAAACACACCAAGAAAACAGGTGATAGAAAACATCCAATCTTGAAATATATGATGTGTGAAAGCAAACGAATGCAAAACACTGACCTTTAATTACATTTGGCACAGCTTGCATATATTTATGTCTTTGTGTATGTACAACTAATCATGCTGAAAAATTGCCATATTTTCCCAGCACAATGAGCCAACACCAACTAAGGTAATAAGAAGCCTTTTAGTTACATCAAAATGTAACAATATTGTTTTAATATTGTTTTAATATCATAACTTGCTGTTCTTTTGAAACTGGGACACAATGCTCAGCACCTGCTCTGATGCTGTAATGACCTTGTTCTGCAGGTAGAGCGCGCTGTTCTGAGAGGTCTCATTTAGGAAGTAGCGATAGTTGACCATGATGCCACAAGAGTTGGCCACGCCCCTGGGGCTGGTGTCCGCGTGCCAGTTCAGCCTCCACATAGTGGCTCCGTTCTGAAGGTGGAAGTTAGCCACAGGGTTGAGGGCGTATCCTCTCCTCTTCTCCCCATAGAGGTACCAGGCACACAGGCGCATGAGCACAGGCTCCAGGAGCACACTGAGTCTTTCTGAGCGCATCCACTCACTGGTGCCGATGAGTTTCCTCAGGGCGTCTATGGCCCCCATGCCCGGTGCACAGTCTGTGGCCTGCTCCAGCTCCCTCCACTCCTGCTCCGACAGCAGCTCCAGACCACGGCCCTCTTTACGGCACTGGCTCAGCAGGCCCTGCAGCCACGATGTGAAGCCCGGGATGGGAGATAGACTGGAGAACTGGCACATGTGTGGAAACTCACTCTGGAATCACAGGGGTCACAGCACAGAGAAGGAGTTAGGTCATTGGATTTTATCTGTGGATCTATATTTTGTTTACTATGAGCCTGTTTTCTACAAAAAAAACCTAAAAGAAATGTAAATTCCAGCAGAGAAATGTGGTGTAAATAAAATAGAACCGGTGAAGGACAGCTTACAGCAGCATGTGAACCTCACTGGAATACAAAGACCATAGTTACAGTTTCAGACCACAACTGCTCAAACACCCGACACCAGGCTGACATTTCTGTTGCTTGTGGTCATGTCATTTGCTTCTTGGACAGGAAGTGAATTCAAAATCCACGCTTCCCAGCTGACAGAGACAGACAGTTGGTCCCTCACTCCCAAGCCCTCGTACTTTCACCTCTAAAATGTGTTGTCCTTTCAAACCTCAGCAGTCCTCTTCCACTGCTCCCTCTCTCCGCCCCTCTTCTGATAGTCTAGCTTGATAAATGACAGAGCAATGTGGCAGGCCAGAGGAGTGAAAATCGAGAGATCAAAGTGGGGAGGTGTGAGGGCGCCCCCTAGGGAACCACGTGTGTGTCACCATGGCTCTCAGGGCACATTGTTTTCCCTTCTACCTTGCCTTGATTTTGCCCCTGTCTACACTTCAAAAATCAAAAAAGTCATACAGCGTTGTGTAGTGTCTACCCCTTGGTGTGCTGTCTCAATCTGCAGAGTTATGCTTTGTTGACTCTAACCTTTACTTTGAACTGTTGGCAGCACCTGTGGTAAAACTGTATGGGAGCATTGTGCTCACACTGTGGTAAAAGGAACAACTGCTGGTAAAAAGACATTTGATGGTATTCTCTGTGAGGTGTAGAGGTTATGGAGATGACTTCATGGCCTTTGGGACTTTATTAGAGAGTGGCAACATTATATGAGTGTGAGTGGCAAGTAATGATATTTTTCTTTTGTAAGCTCAAAACCAGGCCGGTTCTAAGGTGTGCAGAAGAGCACATTAGTCTTATTTTAAAATGCTTGCCCCCTCAGTTTAGGCAGGTTAAATAATGACACTTAATGAATGAGTATTTTCTTTGGATCCCTATGAAGTCAGTTTGGTCTGGACACTGCCGCTGCTCTAAAACATCTAAAATGTGAAAGAGCTGCTACAGTTTAATAACAAATATAAAGGTCTACAACTCTGCTAAGTATTTAATTTGTACCCGACATCTAAAACAAGAAAATCACAAAAACAGTAGCACAACAACAGGGACACTGCAGACTACGCGCACATTTATCACTGATACAGACTTTAAGATCAGGCACAGTTGAACTAGACCTCTCTCTCCTTAAATAACATCTTTCGAAGTCTGTGTGTTGAGAAAATAATTATTCTCCCATGAAAACACATTTTGTGTGTTATGCTGCCCATGGTTCTGCCACTCAGTCGGAATGGTGTTTGTACATAAACTATTAAAAAATCCTTGTTTTCCTCAGAGCAGAATCCTGATGTTTTGTGGGGGCTGTAGTGTAGGGGTTAAGCATTTGTCTATGAACCCATCAGTTTCAATTTCACTGTATTTAAGCCCGGGTCTAGCCCTGTTTTCAGGTTATGGATATATTGTTTACGGTAATCTGGGTTAAGATCCAGGTGACCTTGGTACAGTATTGTTTTTATTTAGACCTGGTTCAGTTAAAGTTTTGTTTTGTCCAAGTTTAATCCAGGTCAATTCCCAAAATAGACCTACAGTTACTATCATTGTACAGTCCATGCATCTAGATTTGACCAGGTACTGCAGGGTTTTCTTCATTTTTCCTTTCTACAGTTTATACATGCAGAAGACATCAAATATACAAAGTAAAAGTAAAATAGTAAGTAAAATATATGGAATTACTGTATGTAAAAAAAAAAAAGTTGAATAAAATTTAATTTAAAATAATTAAAAAAATATATTTTTATATTAAAATCCTCAAAGTAGCCATGCTTTGTTTTGTCAAAAATATTTCTTCACTACAAATTTCCATAAATTTTTCTTCATATATTTGATGTCTTCCATATGTATCTAAAATGTAGAAAGTACTAAAAATAAGGAGAAAAAAAAGCACTGAACTTTTGACTGGTAGTTTAGTTCAGATTAACCCTCTTGACCCTTAAAGCATGTCACTGTGGTAATATATTTAATTTTCTTGGATACAAAAAGTACTATGCTGTACTATATTACTGTGCCAAATACATTTCTGAGAGGTGCATAAAGTTTGAGAATAGCCGATGTAAGATACAAGGTCTCCAAATGACTCTCGGGGAAGTATAAAAAAGTCACGATGGCTGAACAGCACCCTTGGGTCCTCTCTACCAAGACAAGCTGGACCACCTCCCTTCACCTTAAATCACCACAGTGACCTTTTCTTTTGCACTCCATCATCTCTGCCTCATCTCCATGGTTCCTCTGTGGCCTGCGATGCTCCAGACCTCACCTTTTACATACACATACAACCTGTCACAAACCCTGAGTCAGTGGAATACAAGTCCAGGCGTAAGGGAAATAATAAGTACTTTACCATGAACGGTTCCATACCATTAAGAAGTATAAAATGTATACATAGGCTTTTATCTTTTTTCAAAGCTAGTCATAAAATATCAAGTACTTCACAATATAGTATGAATTTAGTGTTGTTTTTTTTAAAGAGAGAGGACAGATACATGTGGGGCTGTGCAGTTTATCGAGATTCATTCATTTTTAATAGTCACTGATATGCTTGAGACTTTTAAATCTGTCAGTAAAAGTGCTTCAGACTTGGAGAAAGAAATGTGACTATTTTTGTTATAGTAATGGCAATGATAAGTCTATAAACTCCACTGAAAGGCATTTAAAAATATATAAATTAATGTGTTGCCATATCTCCCAACCTTACATCAATTATTGTTACACTTACAGTACAAAAGGTCATTGTGTAGAAAGTACACACATCAAATCTGCTCTGAAAACACAAAGTGTTTGAAGACTCACATGTAAAGACTTGCCTTTCTTTGCTGACCTGTTTTAACTGCCCTCTATTTTAATGTCTGTGTTTTTTGTACTTTAAAATAAAAAATACTCATTATAACATTTCTGTTTTATCTTTATTATTAATCTGTAAAGTTGATCTCTGTGAAAGGCATTCTATAAATAAATGTGTAAATGTTTTATATTTTTTATTTTTCTGTTGTCCTGGGAAAAACAATTTGTAATTGATGTATAGCTATATATAATTTACAGTTAGACTTAGCTTCAAACTGTAATTAATGTCATGTACTCTTTAGAAAGACATGATTTGGTGAATGTGGCAATGCAATCATTAGACATCTATTCAAAATAAAGAATGTTTATGTGTTGTATTTTTTGTACCGATCAGTCTGTTATTAATCTACTTGTGTCAATTCAACCATCTTAAATGCATAAGGCATGAGATTTAAATGTAAAGTGTGACTTGAAACAATGTTCACCTTTCTATTGTTTGGGAAACTAAAAAAAAAAAGAAAGAAGGAAACGAAACCTCTGTGGTGAGAACAAAGCCGTATAAATAAACCACCATTTGTAACATGTGGCTTATATAGAGATGCACCTGTGTTGAAATCATCAGCTGGGTCTAAGCATTGTTTTGTTCTGCCCCAATTTGTGAATTGATGCCCCTGGTACATTATCATTACTCAAATGAACTCACTGGCTTTGTTCCTAAAATCTCACATTGTTATAGTCATGAGTTCCAACACCATAATTGGACATTTGCAGTTTTTGGATTCAGGAAAGCAGCTATTTATTTGTATGGCCAGCCAACAGTACACACTTGTGCAAAACTTTACAAAGAAACATAGCGCTTTAGAGTTCAGATGGTGTTATTGACAGATTGAAAAAGTTTTAAATGATAGATGACCAATGAGCTCTTTAGTCTCCCATGCGCCACTGAAATATCCTAACTGCACTGCTCTGACTTTGGTCCAAGATGCAGCAGAGGGAAACCAGACTGACAGATTTTCTGTATAGATCCATTGAGAACCAGCCTGGATCTAGAAATGTGAAAGGAATTGGTGTTTTTCAATTTTGTTTTCAAAAGTGTGATGACGTCATTCTCTCAAATGGGGGGCAAGAGCCATATTTCCCTATTGATTAGATTGAATTTTGCCATGAAAAGATAGAAAGAAAAGCATTTTAGTATTAATTTGAGCTGCCCACATATAGTAAGAGGTATTGGCCTATAGAATGTTGTGATGCCACCTGAAACCCAGCAATATTACATTCTGTTTCATTTATAAAGCTTATAAAAAAAATAAAAAATAAAAACCTAAAACCAACTGGGCTACACACCAGATGTGCACATACACAGATTTTGCTTTTAACTGAATAAGAGTCCAGGGCATGCAGTGTGCGTGAAGTGGAGCTAAACCTTATATAGCTGGAGATGTGTATTTCATTCTATCATGTATATAGATTTAAATTCTTGGAAGCTTAAAATGCTTTCCCTGCACGTCTTGTGGAAATGTGGTGATAATGTGATAGTAAAGTGCTATATGGGACTTTAAAACTCTGCATATATATTTACCGATTGCTGTGTTTTTTTGTAATTGCTTGTTTAAATTTGTATACAAATTTTACAAACTTAATTTACCTTTTTACATTTACTATCTCCCACCTGTAACTCCCGCACCACTCGCTTTATGAGGTAGTTGCCCAGCTCTACGCCTTGCAGACCAGCCTGAGTGGAGGAGATGGAGTAGAAGACTGCTGCATTTATTTTATTCACATCCTCTTCTGCATCCAGCGTGGAAAACTCCCTGACAATCCCCTGATCGACACAAAAGCACAAACTGTAAATCATATTCTTGTCAAGCTGGGAGCCCCATACAAAAACTGTATACAGCTATTGTTTATATGTTCCCATTTTATTACAGCTTAAATGTCAAGGCAAAAAAGTGCAGCATTCAGAGATGTTGCTCCCAGGGTAATCTTCAGTTTAAAAGGTCTTG